>NC_069501.1:684588746-684901246 GCF_027579735.1 Bombina bombina | reverse complement strand
GAAAGCGGCTGGAAGCGATCAGGATCGCTTCCACCGCTTTCCCAGACTGTTAACTGTCTTTTTTTTTTTGAGGACGTACCCTGCACGTCCTCGGTCATTAAGGGGTTAAGGTAATGGTTGAATAGTGGTGTTTGGGGGCCTGTTGGTCAGTGCAGTTATGTTTTTTTGTAGTTTTTTTAGTTCAGTTTAGGTTTATTGGGGTAAGGTCTCTGTTTAGGGTGATTGTATTGTAATCTATTTGATAGAGATACCAGTGTTATTGCAGTTGGGTTCATGTGCTCCCTTCCAGGCAGGTAAACACCCTGTAATTACAAGATTTGTTCGCTGTGTTGCATTAAATTATAGTTTTAAATTTGTAAAGCATTAAATGGGCAGTACATACCTTGATATTTTATATAAAATGGTTACTTATGCATAATGAAAAAACTTTGAAATATATATTTTATTAATTTTGCCTCCTTTTTATGTAATTTAGCTCTGAAAATTGAGCAACTTTTAATTCTTCGAACGTGAAATGCCCCTGCTGACTTATCAAGGCTAACTCAGCAACATATCTGTCCCTAATTGGATTTTACTGATGATAACTGCAAAACAATGTACTTTATACTAACATTGACAATTGTAGTAAATAAGATGATAGGACGTGGCTGATATGTTGTTGTATGGCAACACAACAGAACTGTCTTGTAAATATAAGGTGTTTACTGTGCCTTTAACACATTGTGTGCCGCATTTGTTTTTCAGTAGCCAAACTCTACCCACCTGTTGCCTTATTTTAAGCATCCAATCTGATTATGTTAGTGGAGTAGACACAGCCCGTCTCATTTTGGTAGCAAGCTATCCTTTGATTTGCTGTATCTTATCAATTCCTTTAAAGCCTATTAGAGACAGATATGTGGCAGGGTTAGGTTTGTGAAGTTTTGAATATTTGAAATGCAAACTTCAGAATTGGAAAATATGTTTCTGACTTAAAGTGAAGGTCAATTTTCAAGTAAAAGTGCTGGGGTTTTTAAAAAAAAAAAAATATTAAAAACAGGGTCACTTTCATTCATGAAAATTGACATGGCACCGTATTTTAAAAATACTTACCTTGTTCTTCTGAAACGCCGGATTGCCGCTCTGAAAAGTTGTCCCACCTGCTTCTTCCTGGTTTACTTACCCAGCAATGACGAAACCGGCTTGGAGGATGCCGGTGTTCTGTGAAGGGACCGAACTTTGTAAAACAGTGAACCATGTCACTTCCTGTGACGTTTCATCAGCTGTTGCTCTCAGTTTGAGCCTAATACGCATGCGTGGCAGATTCTTCACATTCCTGGGCGCATACGTAACGGTAAAACTATTTACAATTGTGAAATTCTGAAACCATTGTATAGCGCATGCGTGGGCTTTTCTATCACAAATGGGGGTGTTTTATTGAGCGATGTTTATTGAACACTGTATGCGCATTATGCTGTAAAACAGAAATAAATGTGTAGTTATTTATAAATATTTATTTATATATAAGTTAAAAACATACAAACATTCAAAGCACTAACATGGAAAGATGTTTATTTCTCCCTGCATGACAAACAGCCACTCGGATATCGCCACTGCATATCGTATTTCACAGTAAACATAAAGTTAAGTGCTTTGAATGTTTGTATGTTTTTTAAGTTATATATACATAAATATTTATAAATAACTATACATTTATTTCTGTTTGACAGCATAATACACATACAGTGTTCAATAAACATCGTTCAATAAAACACCCCCATTTGTGATAGAAAAGGCCACGCATGCGCTATACAATGGTTTCATAATTTCACAATTGTAAAGAGTTTTACCGTTACGTATGCGCCCAGGAATGTGAAGAATCTGCCATGCATGCGTATTAGGCTCAAACTGAGAGCAACAGCTGATGAAACGTCACAGGAAGTGACATGGTTCGCTGTTTTATAAAGTTAGGTCCCTTCACAGAACACCGGAATTGTCATTGCTGACGTATGAAGAGACTTGCGACAGGCTGGTGAAGCACTGGAGTGGCTTCAAGAAGAAAAGGTAAGTAGATTTTTAAGAAAACGGTTGAAATGTCAATTTTCATGAATGAAAGTGCCCTTGTTTTTAATAGTTTTTTTTTAAAAAAAAAAACAGGCACTTTCACATGAAAATTGACCTTCACTTTAAAGAGACATCAAACACAAATTGTAACCTGCTGATAATCTACCTTTATTTCTGAGAAGAGTTTTGCAATGAATAATACAGCTTTATTTTGTCAAAAACCCTTTTTGTTTGTTTTTTCTTTTCACTGATTTCCCTGTCCCCAAAACAAAAGGCAGCAAAATAAATAACTAATGTATATTGCAAAAATGATAACGTTTCAATAATTAAATGTTGAGTTTAATGGAAATGGGGAGAAAATAATGAAAATATGAAATAATATTGTAAAGGGTTTTTTAGTACATTTAGACAGTTTTTACTGTCCCTATATGTTTAACCCTATTGCAAGGGTTTAACATAACAATATTGGTACAAAAAATGCTCTAGCGAATAACAGTGTTTTGTTATTGAATCTTTATGTCCCCTGTCAGCTCGTCTTTGTGTCTAGTGGGCACCAATACGCTGCCTGCATTTACCACTGCAGACTATGGCTAGTGTGCAATGCTGCCTCCTGCTTGTGCGCAGCCAATCGTGCGCTAGCATGGGCCGACGGTCGGAAAAGTCCGGGGGATTAACATACACCACATAACAAGTGGAGAAGTGGCTTAAGAAGCAGCTGTCTGATGACCGCTGCTTCTTAAATTTTGAGTACAGGTTCGCCTATGCGAACTTGCAGCTGACGGCTCTCTCAAGATAAATGGGGCTCAAAGGGGCAGATTTATCAATGGTGTGTGTTTATGCGGCACAAAAGAACAGCGTGTTCGCCACACATCGCCAATATGAAAAGTGTATAAATACGGAAATATTTTTTTTTTTTTTTTTTAAGTATTTTGCTTGGTGCTTTATTGTGTTGTGTATGACGTTATATAAAGTGCTTTTGCAGTTTTGAGTTATTGGCAGATGGTGTGAAGGACAAAGCGTGCACCACTGATCTTGTGTAACTCTGTTACTCTGTACATGACATTTTCTGAGCTATATAGAGCATTAGTTCATATTCTCATGTCCCAATTTGGAGAAGATAATGTTACACTGTTGTTTTACTGATATAGAACAATATATCTTGTGCAGTTAAAGCACCTAAAGTGTTTTGTAGATCTATGACTGCAATTTAAGCTGTATACACAAATATAACTAAAGTACACTCAGACTAAAAAGACTACTTAAAGGGACATGAAACCCAAACATTTTCTTTCATGATTCATATAGAGAAAACTATTTAAAACAACCTTCCAATTTATTTCTATTATCTAATTTGCTTCATTCTCTTGGTATCATTGTTTTCACAATTATAAAATAACTTGATAATTTTAAATGCTCTTTCAGTGAAATATTTTTGTACAAACCCAGATTGCAAGGAATTAAGTTTAGAAGCCAAGTTCATTTTTGAAGTTTGTCAGACAAAAATAAACTGTCTGATAGGGTAGTATTTAATTAGTGAATTTGGTAAAGAATGTCTTTTTTTTTATATCTTTATGAAAATGTGCAAATAGAACGTAAATAGCTCGAAAAAAATGACTAGAACAATTTTAGGTATGTAGAAAATATCAAAGAAAACATTAAAGGGAAAGTCAAGTTTCAAATAGGGCATGTCATTTTAAACGACTTTCCAATTTACTTTTATCACCAATTTAGCTTTGTTGGTGTTATTATCAGGTATTTGTAGAGCGCCAAAAGATTCCGTAGCGCTGATTCTCTTGGTATTCTTAGTTGAAAGCTAAACCTAGGAAGGCTCATGATCATTTCTAAGCCCTTGAAGGCCGCCTCTTATCACGTGCTTTTTATTTGCTTTTCACAACAGGGGAGTACTAGTTCATGTGAGCCATATAGATAACATTATGATCACGCCCGTGGCTTGTGGCAGACACTGCACTAATTGGCTAAAATGAAAGTCAATAGATAACTGTGTTGGTTATGCAAAACTGGGGAATGGGTAATAAAGGGATTATCTATCTTTTAAAAAAAAAAACAACAATTCTGGTGTTGACTGTCCCTTTAAAAGGGATATGAAACAATATCATTTTGTGATTCAGACAGAGCATAGCATTTTAAAAAAGTTTCCAATTTACTTCTATTATAAAATTTGCTTTGTTCCCATGATATTTGGCGTATAAGAGATGCCTAGGTAGGCATCTGGAACACTATATGGCAGGAAATAGTGGGCTTGCAAATGGATAACATTCTTGCAAAACTGCTGCCATATAGTGTTCCAGAAATGGTCTGGTTCCTAAGCATATGTCTCTGCTTTTCAACAAAAGATACCAAAAGAACAAAGAAAAAGTGATAATAGAAGTAAATTAGAAAGTTGTTTAAAATTGCATGCTCTCTCCGAATCATGAAAGCAAAATTTTGGGTTTCATTTCCTTTTAAATTTCCTTTGCTGTTATTTGCTATATGCAGGCACAGATGGACAGAGGCATACAAAATAATGGACGTCTGCATCATATGATTTTCTTCTAAAGAGGCTCAAGAATAACGGAAGGGTTTTGGAGGAAGCATGCTTATTTCTAAGGCCTTATTTTTAATTCAACAGCTTGGGTAGCAGTGTATAAAGCTAAGTAATTTAATATTAACTATATTTGGATTTGAGTGGGCATAAGGTTGTTAAAGGGACATTAAACCCAAAACTTTTCCTTCATGATTCAGATAGAACATACAGTTTTACAACTTTCCAATTTACTTCTGTTATCTAATTTGCTTAGTTCTTTTGGTATCCTTTCTTGCAAATCATACCTAGGTTGGCTGGGGAGCTGGGAGCTAACCATTAGTGCATTGCTTCAACAAAGGATACTAAGATAATGATTCTAAATTGATAAGTAAATTGGAAAGTTTAAAAATCTATGCTCTATCATGAGAGAATTTTTTTTGTGTTTCATGTCCCTTTTAATGGGGAAGTGTCATTTTTTATTTATTTAGATATAAGGAGCAATTCGTGATGGGGGATAGGGAGACGGGACCGCTCTCTACGCAGAGAGGAATGCGCTCTCCCATGTCAGAGCTACCCACTCATGCGCAATAGCTCTCTATCCGCTCCGATGTAAACAATGAATCGTGAGACTTGTTGGACTGGAGCATATGAGATCACCTGAATATATATTTACATACAGTAACCTTAATTACCCTAGACAAGTGCTGCTCTATTTAGAGGACCCGATGCTCACTATTGAGTCTCGGCACTCAGTGGGTTCCCATTTTGCAAAGCGCATGCGCATAAAATGCTTGAGTGCCTTTTCCTTGATGCCCCAACAAATAATTGCACGCACATGTAGTAAACGGGGCACATTGGAGTGAGGTATGGGCACCAAATGGGGCAGCTTTTCATTGGATTTTTACTGAAACATAATAATAATAATAATAATTAAAAAAAAAAAGCATCAGCAAAGGGCGGAGGAAGGGGGCAATAGATATACGCTACAGAGTGCTAAAAACTTTATTATAAGACAAGTAATAAATAATTCATGAATGTAAGTTAGGCTAAGTTTTGATCCTTATTATGATGCTTTATTGCAACTAACCAAAGTTTACCATCACTTTAAGTGGTAGCATACTTTCCAAAGTGGCAAAACGCATGTAAATTGTGTTTTTATACTAACTAAACAGATTAGAATTGTTTCCACTTTTCATCACCCCTCAGGCAGCCAGTTGTATAAAAAGTGCACAGGAGTTAGTTCACACAGCCCTACTGTTATTGGCCTTATAAGCCTGGTTGGATGACACAGGCAGCCCTCTAGAAGCTTGGGAAATGAGGGTGGGTAACTGTGGCTGGCAAATGCAGCTGATCAGGTGTCTGTTAAACACTGTCACTAGCACTGATGACTTTTAACAAATATTTTTGCAAACCGTATCAAATTACGTATAAAGTAATATAAATATAAAAGCAGATTCACTTCATTTTGCCTGTTGTAATATAATACACCTGGTCTATACTATGTTGCTACTTTTCCCTGATGCAGGAGGTACATTTGCATTTTTACTGTCAGTGTAATCTGTTCTTGCAGTAACAATTTCTTTTTTTATATATATATATATATATATATATATACAGGGGCCTTTCCTCTTCTAGTCAAAAAGCCAGAGAAGATAGCTGGTTACGGTCACTGTTTGTGCGGAAAGTAGATCCCAGGAAAGATGCTCACTCAAATCTGTTGTCCAAGAAGGAAATCAGCAATCTCTACAAAATACAATGTAAATATTACTGCTACTGTTTATTTATTGTAATAAATATTTAACATGTATGAGTTTCGTCTGTAAAGTGCATAGTTTACTAAAGTCTGCATGTTTTGGGTAAAGAAACAGTCAAACAAAAGCTGCAGAAAATGTCTTCAATATTTTGCTTTGAAGTGTAATTTTTAGCACAATTCAAGAGAAATATTTTGTTTTAAAAAAATAAATGCCTATTTGCTAATTTTACAACAAAATGTTTTTATTCCTTTTCCATTCTTACTATATATTTTTTATAATGCATTTGGATTCTGTATTGAACCACAGCACTAAATAAACACTTAAAGGGAAATGAAACATTCAATACATTTCATTCTGCTCCCTCTAATTATGGGTGCTGCGGTAGGTTCCACTCCGGAATGCTTTGAAAGCTAGATTTCAAAACGGCAGTACCCATAACTAAAGGGAGGCAGCAATAACCATAATATTATGCTTATAAAATGTATTTAGTGTTTAATGTCTCTTTCAATAGATATATATAATTATCTCGGTTTTAACAATAAAAATGAAAATATTCTGAAAAGCATAAGTATTGTAAGATGAAATACAAACAGTAATGCGTATGGTCTACTACTGACATTTAGCATACATAATCTAAAGTAAGAGATTATGATGTAATCATCCTTTGTTTCCAGAATTCTTAATATACAATCATAAAGAAGTGATGACTGCACTATCTGAGATGTAAAAATTGCTTGTGTAACAATAAAAAAAATGAATACACCGGACTACATTTATGAAACTTGTGTGAGATGCTGACAAATTGTTCACTTCCTATCACCAACTCGGTTACAACTAAGGTGGTGACATCTGACCCTTTGAATAAAAGCTGCATTTTTAAATTAAGATGTATTCACTTCTAATTCATTGATTACATGTTTAGCCTCCCAATTATCATCAGAGGTGAATACATCTTAATTTAAAAATGCAGTTTTAATTCAAAGGGTCAGATGCATTTAGATGTCTTGGCATGTGGATAAGTCGGCATAAGAGCAGTTTTCATGATTATTTAATAATGAAACATTGGTGAATCCTGGCCTTAAAGGGACATGAAACCATTTTTTTCTTTAACCCCTTAATGACCGGACCATTTTTCAATTTTCTTACCCTTAATGACAATGGCTATTTTTACATTTCTGCAGTGTTTGTGTTTAGCTGTAATTTCCCTCTTACTCATTTACTGTACCCACACATATTATATACCGTTTTTCTCGCCATTAAATGGACTTTCTAAGGATACCATTATTTTCATCATATCTTATAATTTCCTATAAAAAAAATATAAAATATGAGGAAAAAATTGAAAAAAACACACTTTTTCTAACTTTGACCCCCAAAATCTGTTACACATCTACAATCACCAAAAAACACCTATGCTAAATAGTTTCTAAATTTTGTCCTGAGTTTAGAAATACCCAATGTTTACATGTTCTTTACTTTTTTTGCAAGTTATAGGGCCATAAATACAAGTAGCACTTTGCTATTTCCAAACAACTTTTTTTCAAAATTAGCGCTAGTTACATTGGAACCCTGATATCTGTCAGGAATACCTGAATATCCCTTGACATGTATATATTTTTTTTTAGAAGACAACCCAAAGTATTGATCTAGGCCCATTTTGGTATATTTCATGCCACCATTTCACCGCCAAATGTCATCAAATAAAAAAAAAGTTCACTTTTTCACAAATTTTGTCACAAACTTTAGGTTTCCCACTGAAATTATTTACAAACAGCTTCTGCAATTAAGGCACAAATGGTTGTAAATGCTTCTTTGGGATCCCCTTTGTTCAGAAATAGCAGACTTATATGGCTTTGGGGTTGCTTTTTGGTAAGTAGAAGGCCGCTAAATGCTGCTGCGCACCACACGTAAATTATGCCCAGCAGTTAAGGGGTTAAATTAGGTAGCTTGTAGGGAGCTTGCAGGGTTAATTTTAGCTTTAGGGTAGAGATCAGCCTCCCACCTGACACATCCCACCCCCTGATCCCTCCCAAACAGTTCTCTTCCCTCCCCCACCCCACAATTGTCCCCGCCATCTTAAGTACTGGCAGAAAGTCTGCCAGTACTAAATAAAAGGAGTTTTTCTTTTTTTTAATAAAAAAAAATAAAATGTTTTAGCTGTGATGGACTCCTGCCTTAGCCCCAACCTCCATGATCCCCCCCCCAGCTCTCTAACCCTCTCCCCTACCTAATTGCCGCCATCTTGGGTACTGGCAGCTGTCTGCCAGTACCCAATTTGCCCCCCAAAAAAGTGTTTTTTTTTATTATTTTTTATTTCCATTTTAATTTTTTCTGTAGTGTAGCAGCCCCCCACAATACCCCAACCCCCTCCCCCTCCCAGATCCTCATATATTTATTATTATATTATTACTTTCCCCCCCCCTCTTCCCACTCATTGGTGTCAGTGTGGGTAGGTAATCGCGCGCGCGCGCACGCGCATGCGCGCCCCCGCACGCTCCCGGCACCCGGCGTGCACATTGCACTAACAGGAGCCGGATGCCGGGTAGCGATGGGCCGCCCACCCGCCTCCCTGTTGCGCTCCCACCCACCAACGAACCGGCCGCATCGCTACCGGTGCAGAGAGGGCCACAGAGTGGCTCTCTCTGCATCGGATGCTTTCTAAAGGGTATTGCAGGATGCCTCAATATCGAGGCATCACTGCAATACCCTGAGAGCTGCTGGAAGCGATTGCGATCGCTTCCAGCACTCTCTTAGACAAGTGACGTACCAGGTACGTCCATTGTCACTAACTGCAAGTTTTTGCAGGACGTACCTGGTACGTCACTTGTCATTAAGGGGTTAATGATTCAGATAGAGCATATAATTTTAATCAACTTTCCAGTTTACTTCTATTATACATTTTGCCTCATTCTTTTGGTATCCTTTATTGAAGAAGCAACAATGCACTACTGGGAGCTAGCTGAACACAACTGATGGGACAACAACAAGAGACGTATGTGCATACATAAATCAGCAGCCTGACCCTACCTAGGTATGCTTTTCAACTAGGGATATAAAAAAAAAACAAAGCAAATTTGATAAAAGAATTAAATTGGAATGTTGTTTAAAACTGTATTCTCTATCCGAACCATGAAAGAAAAAAAAAATGTTTTTTCATGTCCCTTTAATTATGTCAAAGCATATAGGCAATAGAGAGAGTGATATTGCTTCCTACCTATATTATCTATTTTAAGTTCTGTAATTATGTCTGCAGGAACTCCATTACTAAGGTTGACATTTTTGATTATAAACCATTTTGCACCCTGTTCCTGTTTTCCATATTTGTAAAAGTTGATCATTAATGATATCTTGAGTTGCACAAGCAATTTTGTTTGTTTGAAACAGTTTTATCTCTGAATCACTTGTGTAATGGTCCTAACCAAGGAATACGCTTTTTTCCAGCTGCATGTATACAGTTGATTTTCATTTCAAATTCATTAAGGTCTTGCAATCATAGCTTTGTGTTTGTTTGTAGTAGCTTACTATACCTTGGCCTTTAAATCTTGCATGCAGGCTGCTGTATTTTTCCCACAAACTTGGGCTCTACCTGAGTCATTTTCTCATTTCAGTTCACAATGTAAAGCCAGAGTGCCTGGAAACCTACAACAAGTTGTGGTAAGTGGGACAATGCTGGCCTCTGAGCACCTGTGTCATTCCCAACAAGTGACTAATGCCTCAATATTGACACTGAACTCTTAGTAGGCTTGTGCAATACATTATAGGGACAATTTACCCCAAAATGTTCTCCCCCTTAAATTGTTCCCAATGATCCACTTCACCTGCTTGAGTGTATTAAAATGTTTACAAGTAGCTCGTTTACCCTTATTTCTGAATTTGAAATAGCTGATTTAACCTGTGGAATACCATCCTACACTGAGTTTCTATACTGGAGTCTAGGCTAGTGATAAGCCTAAGTAAACACAGCCAGCAGAAGAAACTACGCTCCCGTTGGGGTGCAGGATAGTTAAGTAATAAAATGTTAATTTTCCAGTTTTCTCTCTAAGGCAGGGGTGTCAAACTGGCTTTATTTGCAAATAATTGATTAGTGTTGTCAAAGAATATAACATTAAAAGATACTCAATACAATTCACAAACATAGCAGTGGCAATATATGTAGATAGTGTGCGGCCTGCATGAGTTACACTTGTATGTAATATGGCCCGCAACTCATACAATTTTGACCCACCTACTCTAAGGCCCTGATATTCAAAGATGCTCCAGCTTGGAGAGAAATTGTAGTTCAGACTTCACAAAAAAAAAGGGTTGAACTCTCCAGCACATTGAGATCTCTCTCATTTATGTATGTGAGGCAGAGACAAGCCCTGTGCAAGATAGCACTGCATGATACGAGCATTATGGTATTGCTTACACTTTGTGCATTTTATTTTATATTACTATACATTTCAGATTGGGTTCTTTCAGCATTTAAGCCTTGTACTTTCTTATTTGTATTTTAGTACATTTAAATTTTGATCTATCAGTGATTTTACACATACTGATTATGCTTTGAAAGTTTCTGTGTTACTTTGATCATACCTTTTTTTTTTTTATATATATATATATATTTGTGTATCTTTTACAAATGACTTTGTATCTTCTCCATTTTAAACTGACCGTTTCAGAAAGTGGGAGGGACAGGGCAGTTCACTGGGCTGAACAGGGGAGTTCCCAGGGTATGTCTGAAGCTCTTTCATGTAGTTTAGTTTTTGGGAAGGATGATTCATCAGTAACAATATAGTTAGAGTGAACAAGCATGTGTGACTTTAGAAGTAAGCTTCATTTATGTTTATTTTATTTTCCCCTTTTAATGCACACTGTCTGAATGCTAATAACTTTTCCCAGACTCAACAACATTTTTAGATCATAAATAAAAACTCTTTCTATCTCTCTAAAATATTTTCAGCCTTGAAATACCAGGCAGCAAAATATATTTATACAGCTTACACCAGTTTTAAATTTAGGCCCAGTAAAAAAAAATTTTTATCAGTGGAGACACACACACACCTGTGAGCTAACATTTAAAAAATAAAAAAAATAAAAGATAAAGTGGGTCAGAAGATGGTAACCACAGTACAGGTTTTCAAGCTGTAGGTTTAGATAAAGGAAAAGCCTATGAAATGCACACAATGATCGCGGGACATCTCTTAAGAGAACAGTAAACCCTTTTGAGATGGTAATATAAAATGCAGGCAGTCCCCGGGTTACGTACAAGATAGGGACTTTAGGTTTGTTCTTAAGTTGAATTTGTATGTAAGTTGGAACAGGCACTTTTTTTTAGGTGAAACTCTAGCCAAACATTTTTTTTTGTTTTGGATAGCATAGGATAAAGTTTGTTTTGCTATCTGTGCCCCTGTTCAGAAAATTTCACATCACTTTCTGTCCTTGTGACAATTGGATTTTCAGTATTTTGGATTATCCTGGAAAGAAGGATTGTCTATTTTCTCTGTATGTAAGTACGAGTTGTACTTAAGTCGGATGTCTGTAACCCGAGGACTGCCTGTATGTAGTTTATAGGTAGCTAAAAAAAATGTAGGCTGTTTGATTCCTGTTAAAAGTTCATACTACAGACTTAAAGGGACATAAAACCCAATTTTTTCTTTCATGATTTGGAGAGTGTAATTTTAAACAACTTTTCCAATTCACTTCTGTTTTCTGATTTGTTTCATAGGTAGGTTAAGGTAGGTTAAGGAGCTGCTGACTAGTGACTGCACATAAATACCTCATGCACTTGGCTCACCCATGTGCATTGCTGTTTCTTCAACAAAGGATACAAAGAAAATTTTACCAAATCAGACAACAGGAGTAAATTAAGTTGTTTAAAATTGTATTCTCTATCTCAATCATGAAAGAAAAGGTTTGGGTTTCATGTCCCTTTAACACTACTATATTCAACATAGTTAATGGTTGACCAGTTTATAACTGTCATTAATTAGCCTCAGCAGAGAAGTAAACATAGGTTACAACATTGATTTATCGATACTTAGATTTTATATTTATCTTTTCAATATTTAAGCAGGTAATATAATTTGAAAAAACATCTACGTATAATATTATTCACAGGCCAATCTTTGCTTTGAATATATCATTCTATGTAGCATTTATTTAATATTTTGTGTCCCTTTTTAAGTTTGTTTAAATGACCATTATTCTCTGTTTTTTAAGTGAAGAGATATTGCCAAAGATTCATGCAGAGGAAGACTATCCATGCACTCTTGTAGGCACTTGGAACACTTGGTACGGGGAACAAGATCAGGCTGGTATGTTAAGGAATACGCTGTATGTCACATTTGTTTTGGTATTATGTTTACATATCAAACACTTACACTTTGTGTTCTGACAGAACTTAAAAAGGAAAAACATTAAGACACATGCACTGAGGTTTTTGGTGGTCATTAGTTAGGGCCCATTGGTCTTTTGTGTAATCTATTTTTCGATTAATTTTACTTGTAGTAAAAGGTAAAATGAAACTCACAAAGTTGTTGCAAGAATATTTATTATACATTTGTAGTTTTAAGTAATGTAAAATAATGCATGATTGTCATTTGTTTTGATTGGCTAGAGAGATTGTAATTAAGAAACACATGAGAATGCAATTTTTTCACAAAGAGTGTGCATATTTATTTATTAACACATTGCTTATGGGAGTTTGCACTGCTCATACTTGAGTGTTTGGTTCTAATAGATTTCAGATTTTTTTAATAAAATATAAGTACTTGTCAAATGGGTTTTTCCTCTTTGGTTGTTTAAGTTCACCTATGGAAGTACGAAGGAGGATACCCAGCTCTGACTGACGTCATGAATAAACTTAGAAAAAACAAGGTAAGCACAGACTGCATTATATATACTGCACTGAACAATGTATAAGGACTTATTAAAAAAAAAAAAAATGTTTGCTACCGTGTGCGTGTTTTTGTGGAAATTTCAGAAAGTTTTCGTGAATAAAGCAAACAAATTAAATAAAGACCATTTCTCCTACATTGGTGTATCCGGTCCACGGCTTCATCCTTACTTGTGGGATATTCTCAATCCCTACAGGAAGTGGCAAAGAGAGCACACAGCAGAGCTGTCCATATAGCTCCCCTCAGGCTCCGCTCCCCCAGCCATTCTCTTTGCCGCTCTAACTAGTAGCATCTCCACGGGGGTGGTAAAGAGTATGTGGTGTTAGTTGTAGTTTTTTATTTCTTCTATCAAGAGTTTGTTATTTTAAAATAGTGCCGGCTTGTACTATTTACTCTGAAGCAGAAAGTGATGAAGATTTCTGCTGAGAGGAATATGATTTTAGCACCAGTAACTAAAATCCATTGCTGTTCCCACGCAGGACTGTTAAATACCAGAGACCTTCAGTTGGGGGGAACAGTTTGCAGGCTTAACTGCTTCAGGTATGATCAGTCATATTTCTAACAAGACCAAGTAATGCTAGAAGACTGTCAGTAATCCCCTCAGGGATAGGTAAGCCATTTTTCTCAGACTCTATAAAATGATGGCTTATGTTAAGGGCTCTTTGCTGGTTGACACTATTGTGGGCTTAATCGATTGCGTTTTAGCATGTTTTCAGTATGTATAAGGTGTTTTTTTGAGACTTTTGAAACACTTATGGGGTTTAATATTGCGCCTGGCACTTAATTAGACACCTAATCTGGTCTAAAGGCCTCACCACTCTGGAATGTAGAGGGAGGAGGCCTAATTTTCGCGCCTCAATTGCGCAGTTATTTTGACTAGACAGTTCATGCAGCTTCACGTGGGGAGTCCAGAGACATCAGAAAGGACTTCAGAGAGGCTTATTTCCTACCCAAATAATCCCTAAGGAAGGTAAAAGCCACAGTAGAGGCTGTGGCATTGTACTGTAGCGTTTTTAACCGGTTAATTGCTGTACTTAGCTCCGGTTTTGGCATTAAGGGGTTAATTGGTCTGAAAATTTGTGTGCAATCTTTTCAAAGCATTAAGACACTGTGGTGAAAATTTCGTTAAAGACGGATGTTTATTTGATGGTTTTTTGATACTTCAGTAATAAAGTGTGCACTTTTATTATTTAAAGACACAGTAACTTTTTTGTCAAAATTAATTTTTATTGCATTGAAGTTCTGTCTAAGTCTGTCAAACATGTCTGACCCTTCAGATAGCCTATGTTCTGTATGTTTAAAGGCCAAGGCGGTTCCCCCATTAAATTTATGTGTGAAGTGTGCCATAGCGTCCAAACAGCTTAAGGACCGTACAGTCAAGCTTAAAGATGTAGCCCTATATGATTCTTTAGCTGAAGGTAGTGAGGATAGCCCGCTATCCACTCCTTCTGTGTCAACACCAGCTATGCCCGCGCAAGCGATGCCCAGTACATCTAACGCACCAATTGCTATTACTATGCAACAGTTAGCAGCAGTAATGGATAATTCTCTCACAGCATTTTTATCCAAACTGCCAGCTTTCCAAGGAAGCGTGATTGCTCAGTTTTAAATACAGAAAATGAGCAAGCAGACGCAGAGGATAATTTATCTGTAGTGCCCTCACATCAATCTGACTTGGCGGTGAGGGAGGGCCTGTCTGAGGGAGAAATTTCTGGCACAGGAAAAGTTTCTCAGCAGGCAGAGCTAGATACCATAGCATTTAAGTTAGAACACCTCCGTGCCCTGCTTAAGGAGGTCCTAGCTACACTTGATGATTGTGACCCTTTGGTGGTCCCAGAAAAATTGTGTAAAATGGACGAATTCTTTGAGCTCCCAGTACACACTGATGCGTTTCCGATACCTAAGAGGGTGGCGGATATCGTGACTAGGGAGTGGGAGAAGCCAGGTGTACCTTTTGTTCCCCCTCCTATATTTAAGAAAATGTTCCCAATTGTTGACCCCAGAAGGGACGCGTGGCAGACGGTCCCTAAGGTAGAGGGGGCAGTTTCAACACTAGCTAAGCGCACGACTATACCAATAGAAGACAGTTGCGCTTTTAAAGATCCTATGGATAAAAAATTAGAAGGTTTACTTAAGAAAATTTTTGTTCAACAAGGTTTTCTTCTTCAACCAATTTCTTGCATTATTCCTGTAACCACTGCAGCAGCTTTTTGGTTTGAGGAACTAGAAAACTCGCTCCAGAAGGAGACTTCTTATGATGAAGTCATGGACAGAATTCACGCCCTGAAGTTGGCGAATGCTTTCATTACAGATGCCGCTTTGCAGTTAGCTAAATTAGCGGCGAAAAATTCTAGTTTCGCAATCGTGGCGCGCAGAGCGCTTTGGCTAAAATCTTGGTCGGCGGATGTGTCGTCCAAAACAAAATTGCTTAATATTCCTTTCAAGGGTAAGACCCTATTCGGGTCAGAGTTGAAAGAAATTATTTCAGATATCACTGGGGGAAAGGGCCATGCCCTCCCACAGGATAGACCTTTCAAAGCTATAAATAAGTCTAATTTTCGTTCCTTTCGCAATTTCAGGAACGGTCCGGCTTCTACCTCTACAGCCACTAGGCAAGTGGGTAACGCATCCCAGCCCAAACCAGCATGGAAACCATTGCAAGGCTGGAACAAGGGTAAAAAGGCCAAGAAGCCTGCTGCTGCTACCAAGACAGCATGAAGGGGTAGCCCCCGATCCGGGACCGGATGTAGTAGGGGGCAGACTTTCTCTCTTTGCTCAGGCAAGAGATGTTCCGGACCCCTGGGCACTAGAAATTGTTTCTCAGGGGTATCTTCTAGAATTCAAGGACTTTCCTCCAAAGGGAAGGTTCCACATGTCTCGCTTATCTTTAGACCAGATAAAGAGACAGGCATTCTTACGTTGCGTAGAAGACCTACTAAAAATGGGAGTGATACACCCAGTTCCAACAGCAGAACAAGGACTGGGTTTTTACTCAAACCTGTTTGTAGTTCCCAAAAAGGAAGGAACTTTCAGGCCAATACTGGATTTAAAAATCCTAAACAATTTCCTCAGAATTCCATCATTCAAAATGGAAACCATTCGGACAATTTTACCTATGATCCAGGAGGGTCAATATATGACTACCGTGGACTTAAAGGATGCGTACCTGCATATTCTTATCCACAAAGATCACCATCAGTTCCTGAGGTTCGCCTTTCTGGACAAGCATTACCAGTTTGTGGCTCTTCCCTTCGGGTTGGCCACTGCTCCCAGAATTTTCACAAAGGTGCTAGGGTCCCTTCTAGCGGTGCTAAGACCAAGGGGCATTGCAGTAGCACCTTACCTAGACGACATCTTAATACAAGCATCGTCCTTTCACAAAGCAAAGGCTCATACGGACATTGTTCTAGCCTTTCTAAGGTCTCACGGGTGGAAGGTGAACATAGAAAAGAGTTCTCTGTCCCCATTCACAAGAGTTCCCTTCCTGGGAACAATAATAGACTCGGTAGAAATTAAGATCTTTCTGACGGAGGTCAGGAAGTTAAAACTTTTGAACTCTTGTCGAGTTCTTCATGAAATTCCTCAACCCTCCATAGCTCAGTGCATGGAGGTAATAGGACTGATGGTTGCAACAATGGACGTGGTTCCCTTTGCTTGAATTCATTTAAGACCACTGCAACTGTGCATGCTCAAACAGTGGAATGGGGATTATTCAGATTTGTCTCCCCAGATACAAATGGACCAGAAAACCAGAGACTCACTCCTCTGGTGGTTGTCTCAGGATCACCTGTCTCAGGGAATGAGTTTCCGCAGACCGGAGTGGATCATTGTCACGACCGACGCCAGCCTCTTAGGCTGGGGTGCGGTCTGGGACTCCCTGAAAGCTCAGGGTCTATGGTCTCGGGAAGAATCTCTTCTCCCGATAAACATTTTGGAATTGAGAGCGATATTTAATGCGCTCCAGGCATGGCCTCAACTAGCAGAGGCCAAATTCATCAGATTTCAGTTGGACAACATGACGACTGTAGCGAACATCATTCATCAGGGAGGACAAAGAGTTCCCTGGCGATGAGGGAGGTATCCAAGATCATAAAATGGGCAGAGGATCACTCCTGCCATCTATCAGCAATTCACATCCCAGGAGTGGACAACTGGGAAGCGGATTATCTGAGTCGTCAGACTTTCAATCCGGGGGAGTGGGAACTTCACCCGGAGGTTTTTGCCCAGTTAACTCCACTATGGGGCCTTCCAGATCTGGATCTGATGGCGTCACGTCAGAACTCCAAAGTTCCACGTTACGGGTCCAGGGATCCCAAGGCGACATTGGTAGATGCCTTGGTCGTTCAATCTAGCTTATGTCTTTCCACCGTTTCCTCTTCTCCCCCGGCTAGTAGCCAGGATCAAACAGGAGAAGGCTTCGGTAATTCGGATAGCTCCTGCGTGGCCACGCAGGACTTGGTATGCAGACCTGGTGAATATGTCATCGGTTCCACCATGGAAGCTACCTTTTGAGGCAGGACCTTCTAATCCAAGTTCCATTCGAACATCCAAACCTAGTTTCTCTGCAACTGACTGCTTGGAGATTGAACGCTTAATTCTAGCTAAGCGTGGGTTTTCGGAATCAGTTATAGATACTCTGATCCAGGCTAGAAAGCCTGTCACCAGGAAAATTTACCATAAGATATGGCGGAAATATCTTTGCTGGTGCGAATCCAAGGGTTACTCATGGAGTAAGATTAGGATTCCAAGGATACTATCTTTTCTCCAAGAAGGATTGGAGAAAGGTCTGTCAGCTAGTTCCTTAAAAGGACAGATATCTGCTCTATCTGTTTTGTTACACAAGCGTCTGGCAGCCGTGCCAGATGTTCAGGCGTTTGTACAGGCTTTAGTCAGAATCAAGCCTGTCTATAGACCTGTGGCTCCTCCATGGAGTCTAAATTTAGTTCTTTCAGTTCTTCAAGGGGTTCCGTTTGAACCTCTTCATTCCATAGATATTAAGTTACTATCTTGGAAAGTTTTGTTTTTGGTAGCTATTTCTTCTGCTAGAAGAGTTTCTGAATTGTCTGCTTTGCAGTGTAATTCACCCTATCTGGTGTTTCATACAGATAAGGTCGTTTTACGTACCAAACCTGGTTTTCTTCCAAAAGTGGTTTCCAATAAGAATATTAACCAGGAAATAGTTGTTCCTTCTCTGTGTCCTAATCCAGTTTCTAACAAGGAACGTCTGTTACACAATCTTGATGTGGTTCGTGCTTTGAAGTTTTATCAAAAAGCAACTAAGGACTTCAGACAAACATCGTCCTTGTTTGTCGTCTATTCTGGCAAGAGGAGAGGTCAAAAGGCAACTGCTACCTCTCTGTCTTTCTGGCTGAAAAGCATCATCCGGTTGGCTTATGAGACTGCTGGAAGGCAGCCTCCTGAACGAATTACAGCTCACTCTACTAGAGCTGTGGCTTCCACATGGGCTTTCAAGAATGAGGCTTCTGTTGAACAGATCTGTAAGGCAGCGACTTGGTCTTCACTGCATACATTTGCCAAATTTTACAACTTTTGCTTCTTCGGAGGCTATTTTTGGGAGAAGGGTTTTACAAGCAGTGGTGCCTACCATTTAGGTTACCTGACTTGTTCCCTCCCTTCATCCGTGTCCTAAAGCTTTGGTATTGGTTCCCACAAGTAAGGATGAAGCCGTGGACCGGATACACCAATGTAGGAGAAAACAGAATTTATGTTTACCTGATAAATTTCTTTCTCCTACGGTGTATCCGGTCCATGGCCCACCCTGGCATTTGGTCAGGTTTAAATTTATTTTTGTAAACTACAGTCACCACTGCACCCTATGGTTCTCCTTTTTCTCCTAACCGTCGGTCGAATGACTGGGGGGGGGCGGAGCCTGAGGGGAGCTATATGGACAGCTCTGCTGTGTGCTCTCTTTGCCACTTCCTGTAGGGATTGAGAATATCCCACAAGTAAGGATGAAGCCGTGGACCGGATACACCGTAGGAGAAAGAAATTTATCAGGTAAACATAAATTCTGTTTTTATCCAGTAGTTTATCTTATATTATAGATTATTTTTACTAAAGGGGCATTAAACTTAAAGGGATACTAAGCCCACATTTTTTCTTTCAGGATTCAGATAGAGCATGCAATTTTAAGCAACTTTCTAATTTACTCCTATTATCAATTTTTCTTTGTCCTCATGTTATCTTGATTTGAAAAAGCAGTAATAAAAGGTTAGAAGCCCTCCCATTTTTAGTTCAGCACCTTGGTAGAGCTTGCTGATTGGTTTGCTACATTTAGCCACAAATCGGCAAGTGCTACCCAGGTGCTGAACAAAAAATGGTCCGGCTCTAAAGCTTACAGTACTGCTTTTTCAAATAAAGATAGCATGAGAACAAAGAAAAATTGATCATAGGAGTAAATTAGAAAGGTGCTTAAAATCTCATGCTCTATCTGAATCATGAAAGAAGAAAAAAATGGGTTTAGTATCCCTTTAAGTAATTTCCCCATTTTAAAACATGTATTTTATCTCACACTCTCTTGTAAGAACCATATCCGTACTGTTGGGTATATCGCCTCTGGAGTAGATAGAAACATCTCCTAGAGGATTCCTACCATGGCACAGCGTGGTCCTGAATAAACTGGCAGGAACGTTTTGAAGTTTCTGATTGTTATTGTGCTTTTGTCCGTAATGTACTCTGGGAAAGATTCTCGGTGTTCTTTTGGTCATGGTTATGTAGGTAAATAAGGCTTTTGGACAGTTTTTCTCTGTGCTATTAAATAAAAAAAAAACAGGATACATATTTTGGCTCAATGTTCATCTTCCCTTGATGATCTTTGAGATTTGGCTGTACTGTTAACTTTTTTTTTTTTTTTTTTTTTAATATTTTTGGAAGCTTTTTATTTTTTTTTTTTTTTTTTTCTTTTTTTTTTTTATCTCTTTAGTAGCTTCTAATTAAAGTGAAAGTCAATCCTAGTATTTGTGAAATGCTGGGATTGACCGTTGGAACGAATAAAGGGGACTTTCTTTCATGAAGTATAAAATACTTCATGCAGAAAGCTCCTTTATTTGTTTCAAGCATTTGCTGCACTGAGCTGTTCAGGCAGCCCACAGCAGAACGCTGTTTTGCTCGAGAGGTGACATTTTCACCTCTTAGCCAATAACCATGTGGGAAATCCGGCTTGTCTCCTTGTGGTGTTGTATTTCCCACAGGCTTTTTGCTAAGAGGTGACGTTTCCACCTCTTAGCAAACAGTGTTCTGACGTGGGCTGCCTAGCGTTTCACAAATGCTAGGATTGACAATCACTTTAATTAGAAACTACTAAGGAGATTTAAAGAAAAAGCTTTCAAAACTGCTTCAACCTACTGGATTTGCTCCTGCATCCCAATAGCCTGTTATTTCGTAAAAAAAACCCAGTTCTTTTTAAGATCCAAGCTCATTCAACCAAGGGGATTGCAGCTCCTTGGGCCTGTCATTATGAAACTTCAGTGGAAGTTATGTAAAGCAGCCATATGGTCTTTCACTATATTCTAGGTTTTAATGAGTTTGCTTCAAATCAAGCAGTATCTGTCTGAAATGTGTAACTGACTGTGCTATTTCAGTTCCAGGCAGAGGGTTTCTTCTCTTCTTATGATCTATTTGTAGTAATGAACTTATTTTGTTCTTTAAGGGGAGTGGGTATAAGTAGGAGTTGAAATCCAGCCCATTAGTCTTTAAAATCACACACCCACACCCACACCCCTGGATATGTTTACTAGGCCCAGTTCCTAGAATTTTAACTGTTGCCTATATTTAAGTGCCAGTGAACGAGGAGCTTTTTGTCTTCTGACAGCAAAGCTATACACACATACATGCTCTGGCAGTTCCTATACTTCATTTGATCATTATAGATCAGGGATTCATTTTTATTTTTAAATAAAAGGCAACTGCAGAAATATTAGGAACTTTCATTATTTTTTTTGTTTTGTTTTTAACCCTTTATAAACACATTTTAAGTAAGCAGAGGTTTTACCATAAGTTATGTTCAGCAACATATACACCCAGACTTGCACAGAAATTCATTAGTTCCTCACGGACAATACAGGAGTAAACTAGTGTCAGAGAAGTGCGGCAGTCTATGTATTACAAATGAGTAATAATAGGTGCTGCAGAGGTGCAGGCAAGATATGCATTGGGTGCCTGGAACTTTGGTTGATATCTCTTCTATGAATGATGCCTTAACTTTTTTAAATCGCAATACCTGATAAATCATACCTTTTTAAGAATGTGCATTGCTATGTGTCTTAATATATTATCACTAACTACTGTATAAGAAATATACTTTGTGCTTTCTTCCTTTATTTTACTTTTATTTGGTTTACAACATAAGCAGAACACCATTTTGCCATGTTTTTAGTAAATTAGTTGATACTTTCTTACATGTTGATTTGCTTGTTTCTTTTACATATAAAGGAATTCACAGAGTTCCGTAAAGAGCGGGGAAATATGTTACTGTCTCGCAAGAATCAGCTTCTGCTTGAGTTTAGTTTTTGGAATGAACCTGTCCCAAGGAATGGGCCCAATATTTACGAGCTGAGATCCTATCAGCTGAGGGTGAGTGTAACCTTTACAAGTAACTTATGACAGTTATCTTATTATATGATATCTTTTTGCAGAATGAACACACAGTAGTACGGAACCATATGCAGAAGGGAGTTCATTTATAGCGTGCGTTGGATGTATAGACTTTTAGGCAGTGCAGTTTTCATAAATAAAAAGAGAGAAGCGCTCAACCTGGAAACGAACAATAGCATAATAGCTTGTTATATGGCTAGTTACCACCCAAGAAGCAGCCTCTTTTTGCTCAACATGTGCATTTTACAGAGAAGAACTTTCCTGAAGCATATCAGTCTGATCCGGACTTCACAGTACAGTCCAGCCCCGAAATACCAGGCAATCCCTCTCTGAACGAGAGAAACCGCAAAATGAGAGAAACCGCAAAACCCCAGACGTACGTTGCTCTAGTTAAGATATCATGAATATCTGGCCTGTTAAGGGTCCTGGTGAGGACGGGAGCTGAGAAACACTGTTTTATATAATAGGTTTGTTGGCGACATTAGTTCTTGGCTCAGCCACTCATCTTATCTGTAGAGTAGATGGACAGACATTTCTCCATGCCCTGGATGGATTTTTACCCTATTCCCTCTCATTAGTTTTGTTCTTTTGCTTAATCAATTAATTAAAAAAAAAAATTTCTTTCAACTAAAATGCAAGCTACACAAAAAAGTGAAAGTTTACAGTTTTTTTTGTTTTGTTTGTTGCTAATTTTATTATGGTACGTCGGAATAAGGAAATGTTTTTATATTGCCTACAGCAGTTCCATAATCTTGGCTAATTCCCATGATCACAATAATCGAGCTCCTCTGTTGATAGGTTTCTCACACAAGTGTATTTTCCACCTTGAGGAACAAACTCTGATTTAGTGATTTGTTACTGTAGAAATGAGCAGTGAAACACTATTTACAGTGGGTTAGAATTAATTTACCTTTGTCCCACTCTGACTTTTATAGCTCAAATGTTTTACTTCTGTTGTTTAATGCAAGATGTTCTAATACAGTGGGTAAAATAATTTTATATTAAAATGTATTTAACATTTTTTTTTCCTGTTTTAATAAAAAAAATATGTATTATTTTCCAGCCTGGAACCATGATTGAATGGGGAAACCACTGGTAAGGACATAGATAATATCAGACTGTAATACAAGAAAAATATACATTAACAGTATGTGTATTAATCTGTAGAACAGACTAAAATGATTTAGTGCAACATATTTATAAGTTTTTGAATAAATCTACTTGGTTAGGGACATATACACAGCTTTAATACTTAAAACAACTCTTACAGGCTGTGTTTTTATGTTTAAAAACAACTTGGTTCCAGCAACAAACATTCTCTTAAATTGTGAAATTTCAGGCAGGCTCATTGGGTTTAGTGTCCCTTTAAGATTTATGCAATTTTTTTCTTTCATAACTCATATAGAGCATGCAATTTTAAGCAACTTTCTAATTTATTCCTATTATCAATTTTTGTTCATTTTCTTGGTATCTTTATTTGAAAAATCAGGAATGTAGTAATCAAAAAAATTGATAATAGGATAAAATTAGAAAGTTGCTTAAAATTGCATGCTCTATCTGAAACATAGAAACATAGAAACATAGATATTGACGGCAGATAAGAGCCATAGGCCCAGCAAGTCTGCCCCACCTTACCTAACAGTATCTGAATCATGAAAGAAAAAAATTGGGTTCAGTATCCCTTTAATGTTAATTAGCATAAACTCACTCTAACAGCACAGTATCCTTTGTCACTTTTATTGGAACATTAATGTCAAAAGTAAAATGTCAAGCACCCGTCCCTTTAAGTAATGGGTGCTTGACATTTTACTTTTGACATTAATGTTCCAATAAAAGTACTCCTATTATTATTACTCCTATTATCAAATTTTCTTTGTTCTCTTGGAATCTGTGTTTGAAAAGCAAAAATGTAAGTTTAGATGCTGGCCCATTTTTGGTGAACAACCTGGGTTGTTCTTGCTGATTGATGGATTGATTTAACCGACCAATAAACAAATGCTGAACCAAAAAAACAACTTAGATGCAAATAAAGATAACAAGAGAACGAAAAAAAAATGGTAATAGGAGTAAATTAGAAAGTTGCTTAAAATTGCATGCTCTATCTGAATCACGAAAGAAAAAAATTGGGTTCAGTGTCCCTTTAATTATGCCATGATTAATACACACTTTACACACATTTTATATACCTACTGAATAATCCATAATGCAGAAAATGCCAGATATTGTACAAACTTTACAAAATTAAAACTAATTCTATTTATTTCTTCTTATATTGGCTATCAAAGTGGAGTCAATCACAAAAACTATGTACAGAGAAGCTTAAAAAATCAGTTAAACATCGTTTCAAAAACAATTTCAAATCTCCTTACCTAGATCTTTAATCAATAATTTGCCAGTGTACTTGCCTAACCAAGGTTTCTAAAAAAGGAGATTTTGGTCTATTCTTCATTTGTTTTGCCTTTGTACATTTTAGAACACAGACATTTAATTAAATTATTACATAAGTAGAATTGCATGTATAATTTTTTTTTTTTTGACCACTTCTTGGATATATAAATGTAATTTAGAACCTCCTATATCAGTTTTAACTAATTTATTCCATGATTGAAATTCAGGTGCTCAAAACATTATGATTTTACTTTTGACCCTAATGTTCCAATACAAGTGTCAAGGGATACTTTGCTGTTGGAATGAGTTTGGGTTTGTCTCTTGGATTAAGTTGTGTTGCTGGTTTTTGGATTTATGAGTTTGTGGATTGCTGCAGCTTCACAGATGGTTCCATTGTTTTAAAAGGATAGAAAAGTCAAAAATGAAATGTGCATGGGTGCATTTAAATTTAAAATATAAACATTTTTGTGATATACTTTCATCAGCAAAAATTATTCTACTAAAAGTTATTACTGTTTTTCTGCAGTATACGCACATAAGGGCCTGTGTACTAGTATTCAAATACCTGTCTGTTCATAGAGCTGGCGGTGGTGTGTATTGTTTCTGGAGATATAATTTGTGTCATACAAGCTACTGCTTACTCTCTGAGAAGGTGTGGTGTTTAAATACTGTTGCACAGGCTCTCACAGCATATGTGCGTATGCCACTGGAAAACGGTAATAACTTTTACTAGAATCATTTTTGCTAATAAAATTGTATTGCAAAAATGCTTCTATTTCAAATTCAAATACACCCATGCACATTTTATTTTTTACCTTTACTATCCCTCTCTAAGGCATTAGTTCACACAACAACTATAACCCAGGCTTGTTTGTTTGAGAGGCAAAGTTTGTCATGTTTATCAATAAAAAATGTTTTTATTAAATATAACCTTAGTCTGTACAGCCAACATTGAAATTGTAACTTTGTTTGCTAAAATGTATATATTCCTACAAAGTAGATCACCGTAGTTTACAATGATAAAGTGCATTTATTTTCTGACAAAATTGTTTTACAATTGTTTTTAATTTTAATAATAAATTAACTGAAATTAATGACTGTAACATACATTTTTAGTAAATGTTAGTATTATAAATACCAGCCCAATGCATTCATGAAATAATACAGTGTGTGCACTTTTTGTTTAATTACCACAGCATGGTAGAATTGCAGAAATGGGCTATATAAAAGCATTACATTTGATGATTTTTAAGGTTCCTGATATTCTTTCAAGCTTGCTAATGTCCTTATGTTTTAATCTTTTCTTAAAGGGGCACTGAACCCAAATTTTTTCTTTCATGATTCAGAGAGATCATGCAATTTTAAGCAACTTTCTTATTTACTCCTATTATCAATTTTTCTTCATTCTCTTGCTATCTCTATTTGAAAAAGAAGGCATCTAAGCTAAGGAGCCAGCCAATTTTTGGTTCAGACCCTGGATAGCGATTGTTTATTGGTGGGTGAATTTATCCACCATTCAGCAAGAACAACCCAGGTTGTTAACCAAAAATGGGCCGGCATCTAAACTTACATTCTTGCTTTTCAAATAAAGATACCAAAATAATGAAGTACATTTGATAATAGGAGTAAATTAGAAAGTTGCTTAAAATTGCATGCTCTATCTGAATCATGAAAGAAAAAAATTGTGTTCAGTGTCCCTTTAAGCAGTATCTTGCACATTTCCTTGATTTACTAATATGTTGCATAAACTCTGGCATAGACCATTAGGGAAAGAGCATAGAATTCACATTGTGCTTGAAGTAGACCTGAAACCAATATGTTGTCAGCCTGCATGCAAGAATTAACAGTGCAAAATATAAGTACTATTGGACTTGAAAAATACTAGGAGCCAGGGAACCAAGCTACTAAAATTGGTGTTATGGCTCCTAACTTTTGGATATTTTAAACGTTAATTCCTATATAAAATTATTAGTTATTCAAAATAAAGTTATTAAAAAAAAAAAAAAAATTTCAAACTATTACTAACTGCTTAGTATTCTGGATGGCTCCTAATGTTTTGATTCCAGTATTAATTTTCCTGTTTTTGTCTTACTGTGGTTTCTATTGTGTCTTAGGGCTCGTGCCATACGCTATCGACAGGATGGGGATGAGGCAGTAGCCGGCTTCTTTTCCCAGATTGGCCAGTTATATATGGTTCATCATTTATGGGGTAAAATATTTTATATGTTTAATGTTATAATCTAAGCACATAACTGGAATTTCAGAGACCCTTTAGTATGGCCTGTGCTTCCCTTTATAGTTTGTCTAGGAAGGGAAGTGAGTAAGTGAATGCACTAATCCTAATGGTGGGAGAGTGTCTGAAGGAGTATATTAAAGGGACATAAAACAGTCTGGTTCATTGTTGCATAACCAACATGGTTATATTAATACACTTTTTACCTGCCCCTTATCTCAGTTCTTTTGACATACTTGCATTTTAGCCAATCAGTGCTTCCTTTTAAATAACTCCATGGGAGTAAGCACAATGTTATTGATATGGCACACATGAACTAGCACTGTCAAAATGCACTGAGATAAGAGGCGGTTTTTAACAGTTTAAAAATCAATTTGAGCCTACCTAGGTTTAGCTTTCTGCAAAGAATACCAATAGAACAAAGCAAAGTTTAATTTTGACTAGACTGTCCCTTTAAGCTCTTATTATTTACCTGAGGGCAGTAGCTACACTGAGAATTTCTCAGTGCTCATTTTGCGAGAAAATACGTTTCTTGTTTTTTTTTGTTTGCTTTTACTTTGATTTAACAAATTTGTTTTACTAAAGGAGCACTGTATCATATCTTTTTAAGGTGGAATATTTCTTAGATTTGAATAAGGAAGGAATTGCCAGGAAAATTATCATTTATTTGTAAAGCGCTGCCAAATGGTGGAAAATGGTGAATAAGAGTTGGAACATAAACTCACTAATAACAGTTTTACGAGGTTGTTGGAGAGGCTATACAATGCCTTGCAAAAGTATTCACCCCCCTTGACATTTTTCGTGTTTTGTTGCCTCACAACCTGGAATTAACATGGATTATTTGAGGATTTGCATCATTTAATTTACAAAACATGCCCACAACTTTGAAGATGGTTTTTTTTTATTATTATTGTGCACCAAACAACAAATAGGACAAAATAACAGAAAAAGTCAATGTGCATAACTATTCACCTCCCTAAAGTCAATATTTTGTAGAGCCACCTTTTGCCGGAATTACACCTCCAAGTCGCTTTGGATAAATCTCTGAGTTTGCCACATCTTACCACTGGGATTTTTGCCCATTCCTCTTTGCAAAACTGCTTCAGCTCCTTCAAGTTGATGGTTTGCACTTATGAACAGCAATCTTTAAGTCTGACCACAGATTTTCTATTGGATTGTGGTCTGGGCTTTGAGTAAGCCATTCCAACACATTTACATGTTTCCCCTTAAACCACTCGTGTTGCAGTGTGTTTGGGGTCATTGTCCTGCTGGAAGGTGAACCTCCATCCTAGCCTCAAATCACGTGGTACCTAGTGGTACAGGTTTTGCTCCAGAATATCCCTGTATTTAGCACCATCCATCTTTCCCTCAACTCTGACCAGTTTCCCAGTCCCGGCTGCTGAAAAACATCCCCACAGCATGATGCTGCCACCACCATGTTTCACTGTGGGGATGGTGTTCTTTGTGTAATTTGATGTGTTGGGTTTGCGCCAGACATAGCGTTTTCTTTGATGGCCGAAAAGTTCAATTTTAGTCTCATCAGACCAGAGCACCTTCCTCCATACATTTTGGGAGTCTCCCACATGCCTCTTCGCAAACTCAAAACGTGCCATTTTGTTTTTTGCTGAAAGTAATGGCTTTCTTCTGGCCACTCTCCCATAAAGCCCAACTCTTTGGAGCGTACGGCTTATTGTCGTCCTATGTACAGATACTCCAGTCTCTGCTGTGGAACTCTGCAGCTCCTCCAGGGTTACCCTAGGTCTCTGTGCTGCCTCTCTGATTAATGCCTTCCTTGCCCGGTCCATGAGTTTGGTGGGAGGCCGTCTCTTGGCAGGTTTGCTGTTGTGCCATATTCTTTCCATTTGGTTATGATAGATTTGATGGTGCTCCTGGGGATCATCAAAGATTTGGATATTTTTTTTATAACTTAACCCTGACTTATACTTCTCAACAACATTGTCCCTTACTTGTTTGGAGAGTTTCTTGGTCTTCATGGCAGTGTTTGGTTAGTGGTGCCTCTTGCTTAGGTGTTGCAGCCTCTGGGGCCTTTAAAAAAAGGTGCGTATATGTAATGACAGATCATGTGACACTTAGATTGCACACAGGTGGCCATCATTTCACCAATTATGTGACTTCTGAAGGTAATTGGTTGCACCAGAGCTTTTTATGGGCTTCATAACAAAAGGGGTGAATACATACGCACATGCCAATTTTCTGTTTTCTATTTCTAAAAAATAGTTTTATGTATATATTTTTCTCATTTCACTTCACCAACTTTAGACTATTGTGTTCTGATCCATCACCATAAAATTCAGATTAATAAAACATTGAACTTAAGGCTGTAATGTAGCAAAATAGGTAAAAAGTTAAGGGAGGTAAATACTTTTGCAAGGCATTGTATATTCTTGCCAGTAGAATTGCATTGAATGTTAGAAATCAATACGATTTGGTTTTTTGGAAGTGATATTTCTCTAATGTTAAGAGCCTTGAGACGTGTTGTCTCCAACTCTGTATTGTAGGTACTTGTGATGTTTTCCAGAGTCTAGGAATCAGTTGTTTGGCTCCACTGATCATAATATGCGATGAGAGCATAATTTGACATTTTAACTTAGGTGGTTTGTTAAATAAAAATATTAAGGGGTCTAGTTTTAAGTTGGGTGATATTACTTGCTCTATTTCTTTCAGTATCCCCTTCCAATATGTTGTGATAGACGGGCATTTCCACCATATATGTAACAACGTACCTTCTTGATCACACCCCCTCCAGCATAATTTACTTGTATTTGGGAACATCTTGTGGAGTCTACTTGGATTTAGATACCATCTGGTTAAGATTTTCATGTTAGTTTCTAAATGCTCATGGAAGAAGGGGATTTACCCATCTGTCGAAATATAGTTTGCCAATCTTTGGGTGTAATTTTTAATTTTAATTCTTTTTCCCAGGTTTTGGAGCATATTTTGCTTTATCAAAAGGTCTGTGTTGGAGAGAAGGGGGGTCAATGGTGAGGGTATACTAGAGAAATCTTTTTTTATCCTTGAGTATTCTGTCCCATGTGTTGTATATTTGTTGGATTTTAATAGGGAGATGTGGGTTTAGTTGTCTTTTCAGTTTGTGAAGCCAGCAGGAACTGCCGAGGCTCTTACTATCAGTTATGGTATGTTCTAATCCCACACATTCTTTGTGGTCGGTATGTTTGCACCAGTCTATTATACGTGTCAAATGGGATGCTTGTCTATAATATGACAAGTTACTCCCAGCCCTCCATTACTTCTGTCCCTATACATAATGTGTTTAGAGATTCTGGGGTGTTTGTTGTGCCATATAAATGCATAAGATAAGTTCTGTAGGGAGGAGAGGAATGATTCTGGTATTGGGTTTGGTAATGTTTGGAATAAATAAAGGATTTTCAGTAGTAGGGTAATTTTAAAGGCGTGTATATGGCCTAACCATGATAAATATTTATGACTCCAGTTTTGTAAATCAGATTGTAGTTCTTTAAATAGTTTTTGATAATTTAGTGTAAATAATTCCTGTGATGTCTTTGCTATGTGAATTCCAATGTATTTTATGGATGATTTTTGGATAGAAAATTGATGTGTTTTTTACAGATTTGTTGCATTTCTTCTTCTGGCATTGCAATACCCAATACTTCTGATTTAGTGGTATTTATTTTATAGTATGCTAAGGCGCTGTATATGTCTAGATGTTTTTGGCATTATTTGGTATTGATACAGTGATGTATAAATTATCAGAACAGTTCTAGTTCTTTATAACAGATCACATAGAATGTATAGTATATATTTAATGGTAATAATTTGTGCTTTAAAATGTTATTAGACTATGAACCAGTACATAAGCCATACATCTTTTGCAGCCTGTTTGTATACTATTAAATATATGTAGATAATAGCTTGTTAAGTTTAATTATCTCCAGACCGTTCGGACCGATGCTGGCTATCTTTGCTGTTTATGGTGCTGTGTCCATGGTAATATGGGCTGATCTGGTGTATGCTACGGAGTTGGGCACATAACGGCACAGACTACTATGGTTCTATGTTGTTTACATGTTCCGCTAACCAGGGCCGCCACTAGAAATTTTGGGGCCCCTGACTTAACCATTGATCAGGCCCCCCCCCATCCTCCTTGGACATGTGCAATTTTTGACCAAGTGACTAAAACGTATATGCACTTTATTCTTAATTGTCTATTTAAACTTGGAAATGTTGTAAAGGTAGAAACATACACTGAAACACACACACACACTCACACATAAGGATTCACATATAGACACTCTAGCAAACACGCAAAGAAACTCAGACACAGACACCCAAACAGACACTTAGCACTTGTTGTTTACATTGCCCGGACAAGTAATGAGGTAAACTACAGTTTTGTAAAAAAAGGAGATTTAGAAAACAAAATATGGAGTTCTGATTATCTTTTTGCAAAGGAAGATGCCAACTAAATGATGACAACAGCATGCAGTGGCTGAAAGGAAGGGCCCTGAACTGCCTAAACAATAATTTAAAGGTTAAATGGTAGATTGGTGACTTCTGGAAAGGTCTCATAAGTCTCAAAGTCTGTAGAAAGATGTGAATAATCAGTAGTAAGGTCAAAATGTCCTAAAAAGGAACATACAATGGACACCCACACACAAACTCAAACTTGCACATACACCCAAGGAAACACCAACAGAGACAGCCTCAGAAAACACACAAAGACATACACACACACACACACACACACAGAGACACCCACAGAAAACACATAAAGACATACATACACACCCTCACTGAGACATCCACAGAAAACACACAGACATACACACCCTCACAGAGACACCCACAGAAAATACACACCCTCACAGAGACATCCACAGAAAACACACATACATACATACACACACACACACCCTCACAGAGACATCCACAGAAAACACAGACATACACACCCACCCTCACAGAGGCATCCAGAGAAAATACACAAAGACAAACACACGCCCACTCTCACAGAGACACCCATAGAAAATCTCAAAAACATATGCACACACTCTCACAGACATCCACAGAAAATGCACAAAGACATACACACCCACCCTCACAGAGATACCAACAGAAAAAAATACATACACACTTATAGAGACACAAACCAAAGCACAAAGACATAAACACATACACCCACAGAAACACTCACAGGAGGAAACATTTATGCACCTTGCATCCCCTAAATCAACAGTGTGTGATATGCATGATAAAAAATGCAGAAATTAAGAGATCACTTTTTAAAGAATCATATTTGTAAATGTGCAAACAAAAATAATTCTGTGAATTCAAAATTGTACATTAATGATCTGGGTAGATGGCTAGATGAAGAAAAGTACTTCTAAAAGGTTGACATATGTTTGTTTGATATTTTCACCATTTTCCCCAACCAAGAGCACCACTTCAAATATAGTGTACAAATGTTCCCATCTGTCAGCTGTACTTGTGGATTTTGAAAATGCTATACTCTATATGGTCTTGGTGGAACCATAAGCTGTGGTACTCATACCATTAGATCTGGTTAAATGCAGGATTTAAGCTTGTTGGTGTGCATTTCAAAATAAAGTCAGCTGTAGAGTAAACTGAACAGTTTTAAGTTAACCTGTCTCATTTCCAACACTGAGCAATCTTAGTCTGAGAGTATAACATGTCATGCAGATGTAAAAATCTTAGATAAAATGCCTCCTTGTATCTGAAAAGTCCTTGCATAAAGGGGCAGTAAACTGGAATATAATATATATAATTTGTGTATTGAGGAGGAAACATTTCTGCATGGTTTTAAATATAGAATTTCTACAGCATTGTCAAATAATCATAAATACACTGCTGCTAAGAAAAAATGTGTTTTTATGGACCCCTGGCCCCACCATACAACTACTACCACACTGAAGTTACAATCTTAAATTGCACAAAGAAATAAAAAACATTTACTAAGTAATTCCTACCTCCTCTGCAAATGAAAGTGATCAGCCATCTGACTCAGGCACACACTCTACAAACAAAGTGCCAAGTCTGTCTCACACTGTGCATAGTGGTTTAGTGCACACTCAGAAATCCTCTCAAATGCTAATACTTTACTCCTTGTAATAACATTTCCCATGCTCAATTAGCACTCTGCTGTAGTACCCACTGGTGGCTGCCAAAATTTAAAAAAAAAAAAAAAAAAAAAAAAATTTTTTTTTTTTTTACTTCTTGCCTCATGGGGCCCCCCTAGCCCATTGGGCCCCTGACAGGAGTCACCCCTGTCACCCCCTGATGGCGGCCCTGCCGCTAACGATGGCTCGTTGTGATGACGTCATTGCTAGGTGCAGGCCATGAAGGGAGTGTCCTAGAGACGCATCATGTACGCACTGGTGGTAACTACACACAGGTGTGTTTTAATTAGACATAAAGTGCAAAGCAACAAAAACATACTTATATACCCTCTAAAACTATTTGGGCCTCCACTGAGAAAAGCTCCTGTGCAAGCTGAAACATTTGGCAACAGGCCAATTCATATTACTTTTTGATTAAAGGCTGTTCTATTTGTTACTTACCTGTGTAAGCCTGCTTTATGTTCTGGGGATTCCAGCCGGCTCTGGGATATATCTTTGGGGGGGGGGGGGTTATATATTTATTTTATTGTACCAAATGGTTACTTGTAATGTATGCTATACATATTATTATTTATTATTATTATTTTTATCTGAAATATATTTACCAATAGTATAATATCTTTTTTTTCTTTCTTGTCTATACGTTATCCAGCATACAAAGACCTACAAACCAGAGACGATATCAGGAATTCAGCTTGGCAAAAAGACGGCTGGGATGAATGTGTCTACTATACTGGTAAGAGTCTTATTATAATATTTCTTCGTAGTAAGGCAACAATATTTCCACATATCACATTTGGCTAAAATCTGGTGACCTAAAAAGCCTCTTATCCTGTTCCTGATAACACAAGTTTACCTGCCTCTTAGTACGTACTTTCAGCCTCTCTGTTTGAATTTATTATGTGCAAAGATTGTGTCCGCAAAATTCTGATTATATCAGCCTGTCAGCATGCTCATAATGTCCATAAACAGTACAGAGTGCACCAATACCTCCTCTTTCTTGTTTGATGCAATAAGGACATTAAAGAAGGCAAGAATAGATTACACCATAACAATTGGAACAGAAACAACCAATAACAGAAAATCAAAATATTCTTGAATACAGGATGAAGAAACTTGACGTTGAGGCAGGAAAGGATCCTTCTAGGAATCTGTCTAGGCTAAAGGACGACTTTGAACAGATGATAAAGACATTGATGAATAATAGAAGAATCCAAATCAGTTAAAGGAGACGTTTTGAGGAGTAGATGCTGGAAATAAAAATATATTAATAAACAAATAAAATATAATTATACATATTGGGAGGGGAAAGAAAAAATGCCAGGGTGAGAAAATATTTGTCTTTGTCTTTAATAAAATCTAGATTATAGTTACACTAAAGCTAGGATAATCTGAATTTTATTACAAGACCAGAGACTCCTATTTTGCTAGTTTAAAGCAAAAATGGATCATGAAATTAAGGAAAAAGCGGCGTTATTAATATGTTTAAAATAAAAATGTCTAAAAGTAGAGTCCGAAGACCAGTCTGTTGCATTTAAAATATCTTGGAGGGAAGAGAATTTTAAAAAGGCTTTAGAGGCAGAAGCTCCGCGATCAGATTGAGCCGAAAAGGACTCTTTCACACCAGCAAGAAGCATAATTCACTTTACCCACCTGGCAATAGAAGTAGAGGAGACAGGTTTGAAAGGGGAAACAAAAGAGATGAGAAGTTGAGAAGAAAAATGAAGTAAAGGTTGAGTACGAGACAAATACTCTTTTAGACAAAGGACAACACACAATTTAGGATGATCAGAGCCCAGAGGCAGAACTTTTTTTCACTTTCTGCAATGAGATTTTTGCAACACTGGAGAATAATTGTAAAAGTTTTATAATATATTGCAGCAGTTGAAGATTGGATTGCAAATTAGCTGCAGACAAAAAAATAATCGGCTAGATTACGAGTTTTGCGTTAGAGGCTATGCGGTGCTAACGAGCAGTTTATGCTCACCGCTCACTTACCTACAGAGTTTTTACAAACCCGTTGTTAAAAGACAAGAAGTGAGCGTTGAGCAAAATTTTGCTCATTACCGCACTCCAATACCAGCGCTGCTTAAGTCAGCGGTGAGCTGGTGTAACGTGCTCGTGCACGATTTCCCCATAGGAATCAGCGGGGAGAGCCGGCTGAAAAAAAGTCTAACACCTGCAAAAAAAGCAGCGTTTAGCTCCTAACGCAGCCCCATTGATTCCTATGGGGAAATACAATTTATGTCTACATCTAACACCCTAACATGAACCCTGAGTCTAAACACCCCTAATCTTACACTTATTAACCCCTAATCTGCCGCCCCCGACATCTGCATTATATTAACCCCTAATCTGCCGCTCCGGACACCGCCGCCGCCTACATTATACTTATGAACCCCTAATCTGCTGCCCCCAACATCGCCGACACCTACATTTTATTTATTAACCCCCAAATGTCGATGCAACCTACCTACACTTATTAACCCCTAATCTGCCACCCCTAAACCTAAGTCTAACCCTAACCCCCCTAACTTAAATATAATTTAAATAAATCTAAATAAAATTACTACAATTAACTAAATTACTCCTATTTAAAACTAAATACTTACCTATAAAATAAACCCTAAGCTAGCTACAATATAACTAATAATTACATTGTATCTAGTTTAGGGTTTATTTTTATTTTACAGGCAAGTTTGTATTTATTTTAACTGGGTAGAATAGTTACTAAATAGTTATTAACTATTTAATAAACTACCTAGCTAAAATAAATACAAAAGTACCTGTAAAATAAAACCTAACCTAAGTTACAATAACACCTAACACTACACTATAATTAAATTAATTCCCTAAATTAAATACAATTAAATAAAATTAGCTAAAGTACAATAAAAACACTAAATTACAGAAAATAAACAAATTACAAGATTTTTAAACTATTTACACCTAATCTAATCCTCCTAACAAAATAAAAAAGCCCTACCCTAAATTACAAATAGCCCTTAAAATGGCCTTTTGCGGGGCATTGCCCCAAAGTAATCAACTCTTTTACCTGTAAAAAAAAAAATACAAATCCCCCCCCAACATTAAAACCCACCACCCACACAACCAACCCTACTCTAAAACCAACCCAATACCCCCTTAAAAAAAAACCTAACACTAACCCCATGAAGATCACCTTAACAGGAGAAGTCTTCATCCAACCGGGCCGAAGTCCTCAACGAATCCGGCAGAAGTGGTCCTCCAGACTTTGGCCCGGTTGGATGAAGACTTCTCCTGTTAAGGTGATCTTCAAGGGGTTAGTGTTAGTTTTTTTTTAAGGGGGTATTGGGTGGGTTTTACAGTAGGGTTGGTTGTGTGGGTGGTGGGTTTTAATGTTGGGGGGGATTTGTAATTTTTATTACAGGTTAAAGAGCTGATTACTTTGGGGCAGTGCCCCGCAAAAGGCCCTTTTAAGGGCTATTTGTAATTTAGTGTAGGGTAGGGCTTTTTTTATTTTGGGAGGGCTTTTTTTATTTTGTTAGGGGGATTAGATTAGGTGTAATTAGTTTAAAAATCTTGTAATTTGTTTATTTTCTGAAATTTAGTGTGAGGGGGTTTGTACTTTAGCTAATTTTATTTAATTGTATTTAGTTTAGGGAATTAATTTAATTATAGTGTAGTGTTAGGTGTTAGTCTAACTTAGGTTAGGTTTTATTTTACAGGTACATTTATTTATTTATTTTAGCTTGGTAGTTTATTAAATAGTTAATAACTATTTAATAACTATTCTACCTAGTTAAAATAAATACAAACTTGCCTGTAAAATAAAAATAAACCCTAAGCTAGCTACAATGTAACTTAGTAGCTAGCTTAGGGTTTATTTTACAGGTAAGTATTTAGTTTTAAATAGGAATAATTTAGTTAATTATAGTAATTTTATTTAGATTTATTTAAATTATATTTGTTAGGAGGGGTTAGGGTTAGACTTGGATTTAGGGGTTAATAACTTTAGTAGTGGCGGTTATTTTTGGGACAGCGTATTAGGGGTTAATAATTAATGTTTGCGAGGCGGGAGTGCGGCGGTTTAGGGGTTAATATATTATAGTGGCAGCGATGTCTGGTTCGGCAGATTAGGGGTTAAAAAGTTTATTTTAGTCTTTGCGATGTGGGAGGGCCTCGGTTTAGGGGTTAATAGGTAGTTTATGGGTGTTAGTGTGCTTTTTAGCACTTTAGTTAAGAGTTTTATGCTACGGCGTTGTAGTGTAAAATTCTTAACTACTGACTTTAAAATGCGGTACCAGTCTTGACAGGAGAGGGTCTACCGCTCACTTTTTGGCAGACTCGTAATACCGGCGCTATGCAGGTCCCATTTGAAAAAAAAGAGTATACGTAATTTACTTAAGTGGATTTGTGGTATTTCCAAGTCTGGCCAAAAAAGTGAGCTTTACACCTGTACCTGCAAGACTCGTAATACCAGCGGGCGTTAAAAAGCAGCGTTGGGATCGGCCAATGCTGCTTTTTAAGCATAACGCAAAACTCGTAATATAGGTGAATAATAGTAAAATGGCTCTTGAATACATTGTTTTCTTTTCTCTTGGTCTAACATAGAAATGTAGTAATAAAAAGGTGCATTGCTCAGAAGAATGTCATTCAGAAAACACAGCTTTGCAGACTGGGAAAAGTTAGGGAGCTGAGAGCCAGCCAACACTGCATATTTGACTTTTCACTTTAGACAGCACTTTGCTGTGGATGCGCTGTGTTAAGGAAAACTTACCCAATGCTACCAGAGCAAAGCTCTTTTTGCAGAGAACAGCCTGACAGAGAAAAGCAATAACAGTCCCTGCATGTTCCTGTTCTTTCTGCAGATATGCTGCATTTTCTGTGATGACATCTCAGATCACTGCCTGCTCTGCCTTGGGGGATCAGAGAAATAAGGATAAAAAATAGATTGAAAAAGACATTTTAGTTATTTTAAAATGGATAAAGGTGAAACCAAAAGGAGAAAACATTTGAGAATTAATATCAATGGCACGTACATCAGAAACTCTACGAAAAGAGAGGAGACAAAGAGTGGCAAGTTTAGCTGACAGCTGTTTGAGAGAAAGAAGATCATTAAAAGGCCAATTTCTAAGTAAAGACAGAACCAAAACTACGTCACAAAAGAGAGAATATTTAGAAGGGGGGGTTTTGAATACAAATTGCTTTTAGAAGTCTGCAGACCTGATGAATTTTCCCAACAGGGGTATTATTAATAGGGACGTGTCCAGCAGACATAGCAGAACAAGCTATATTGATAGATCTATAGGCAAGACCTGAATCAAAAAGAGAAGATAAATAATCTAAAATAAAATTTAAAGGAGCTGAAAAGGGATCCAAGTCCCTCTGGACACACCAGCCAGACCACTTGGACCAAGCTAAAAGATAACTTATTTTGGTTCCAAGAGTCCTGTAATAAAGATCGAGCTTGTTCCGAAAGTCCATCAAGAGACCATGATCCCCTGAAAGCATCCAAGCTACTAGAGTTAGAGAGTTGGCAAGCAGAAGAGGATGAGGGACTTCCAGGGGATCCAGAAGGGGGGAAGGAAGGAAGGAGAGTTCCAGAAGAGAAGGGTACCAAGGCTTGAGACAGCCACAGGGGAGTGATTAGGAGAAGAGATATCGGGTTCTTGCGGAGATAAGCCAAAGTCTGAGCGATCATAGAAAACGGAGGAAAAGCATAAGCTCCGGTGGGGGGCCACACTTGAAGGAAGGTGTCCACGGCAGAGGGGTCCGGTCTCCAACTGAAAAAGGAGGTGACCTTGAAATTGGTGCTAGAGGCAAAGATCTAGAATGAAAGTACCTCTGAGAGAGGAAATCTAAAGGAAAATGTCCTTGTGCAATTTCCAATCGCTGGAGTCCTTCAAATGGCGAGAACCCCAGTTTGCAGCTTGATTGGATAATCTGGGAATGAATTCCGCTGAAATAGAAATATTCTTCTCGAGGCAAAAATGAATGAAATTTTTTGGGAGGTCTGATAGATGTTTCGATTTTGTGCCTCCTAAACTATTTAAATAACGGCCTGCCGATAGATTGTCCATGCGAAGGAGAACTGAAATAGGGAGACTGGACTTGTGAAAACTTTGAATTGCGAAGGAACCCGCCAGAAGTTCTTTGCAGTTGATATTGAAGGTTGGATTCTGGAAGGGTCCATTTGCCACCTGTGATTATGGAACCACAACGAGCTCCCTAACCAGAGTTGCTTGCGTCCGATTCTATAACTAAATCTAGAACAGAACCGAAGATTGCCTTGCCATTCCATGCCTCTGTTTTGGATCCACCAGATGAGTTCTTCTTTGGCTTCTGGGGATAAGGAGATTCAATGCTAAGAGAAGCCTCTTTGGAGATGAGATATTTTCATGCGTTGAAGAGCCTAATAATGGAGAGGGGTAGGAAAAATGGCTTGAATGGAAGATGAGGAGGCCGATTATACAGGCTAACAATCGAAGAGGAAAGCGGGTTTTCCTCAAAAGAGAGGAAATTTTCTTCTTGATGTTTTTCAATTTATCTAATGGTAGGCTTAAAGAGGAATATAGAGTGTTGATCTGAAATCCCAAGAAGACAATGGTTTGAGACGGGAGAAGATTTTTTTTTTGTTGATTATGAATCCCAAGTTCTCCAGAAGAGAACAAGTGATGTTCAAGGGAAGGAGAGTCTAAGGAACCTGATTCATGATGAGAATGTCGTCCAGATAAACTATCAGGCAAATCCCTCTAAACCTTAACCAGGCTATGAATTTTCGTGAATATCCAAGGGGCCGATGAAAGGCCGAAAGGGAGGCAAGTGAATTGCCAAAGAGATTGGTTTCAGAAAAAACAAAGAAATTTCCTGTGGGAAGAATGTATAGAAACTGTAAGGTATGCATCCTTGAGGTCCAATCGGACAAGCCAATCCCTGTACAGAGTCCCTCAGAAGATGAATACCTTCCATCTTCAAGTGTTGATAGGTTACATAATGATTTAGATTTTTTAGGTTGATGACTGGTCGAAATTGGCCATTTTTCTTTTTTACCAAGAAGATATTGCTTATGTAACTGTTCTTGTCTACAAGAACGGGTTCTACAGCTTGTTTTGAAATTAAGGAGGAAATCTCTGAATCTATAGCTTGGAGATCTGAATTTGAAAATAAAATTGGATGAGGGAGAACAATTTGGATGGGAATGGAAATTAAATCTATAAGGACTCCAGAAACAGTCTGAAGAATCCAGGGGTCTGATGTTATTAGACACCAATTTTTGAAGAAAATGAGCTAGTTGACCACCCATCTTTTTTGGGCAAAAAAGAGAAAAGGGAGGAGGAGAGATTACCTGAGGGGGTTCTATAGCGACCTCTTGATCTTGCACCTCTGGGCCAGAAGCAGGCTCTTGTGGGAAAGAATAGGGAGACAAATTGCTGTTGCTGAAGCTACTGTTGTTGGTAAAATTGAGATGAAGGGTTGGCGGCCGGGAAAACGACCCCTTCTTTTTCCGGCCCTATCAAAAAGGGGACGAGGATTTTAAGGTAAACTTCCCCAAAGAGAAGACCATTAGGGTCTGTGGATGTCTCATTGTTGGCGAAATCTGACAATTTAGGGTCAAGGCTGCTAAGAATGGACCTTCTGCGTTCACATGCTATAGCTGTATTGGTGTTGCCTAATAAGACAAAGGCTCAGCCAATTCAAATATCTTTGATAAGGGGCCAGAAATATTTAAAAGCTTGTCTTGACAAGACTTAAGTAATTTATCGGATCCTCTCTTAATACTGGACCCAGGAGTACCCAGGAATTTTAAAATTTGGGGATCAATGTCAGGAGTGACAGAGGAATTACCTGGGAGGGACGAGGAAATTCAGCATGAAGTTTACTGCGGACCTCTTGCAATAAGGGATGACTTAAATAAAAGTCTATATATTCTGCAACACCTGAGGAGGTAAACCACTACAAGGATTTGGGGTGCTTAACCTTCTCAGGCTTGAATCTGGGTTTACCAAGGGGGTTTAGAAAAACAATTTAAAAATCATTAACAGGCAAAGATTTGTCGCGCCTTTTGAATTTAATAAAATTATTAATATCCGAATAATCTGAATCATCATCAGAGATTGAAATTTCTCATATTTATAATCATCTGAAAATTCCTCCTCAGCAGAAGAGGGGGAAACATTCTCAAAGAGAGGTTGTAAAAATTTTGATGCTTGTCTTTTTAGAATAAGCATCAGTAAGAGTACCCTCTGAGTTGCGAGACTCAACACAATCAGAAGTTCTGGGGCCAGATGACTGCCGGCTAACAGTACAGGTTCTTAATGGCAATAAGCTATGAGGGATGTCTGAAGCAGACTATCTGCATCTTTATCAATATGAGATGGGGAAAGATGCTTAGTTTTAGAAGTATGTTTTTTATGTACTTGAGGAGATTCTGGCTGAAAATTAGCAATAAAGCTATTCATTTTATTATCCATTTTTCTCATAAAGGACTGCATAGAGGACATAATGTTATGAAGGGAAGCGTCAGAATTAACAGGAGTGTTCTCCTCATGAGACATCTTCAGACCACAATAAAAGGGAGACAAAATTTAAAAAAAAATTATATTAAAATTTTATAAAATAAAATTCTTAACAGCATATAAAAGCAGCCCAACAGCAAGAAAAAACTGTCTAATCTGTAAAAGATAGAACAGTGACACACAGAGGTAGAAGTTAAAATTTCAAGAATTACTTGAAAAAAATATTTCCTTTAATGAGGCAGATAAACTTACAAAGTTGCTAAACCGAAGGCTATGAATGACAAAAGGGCGTGTATTAAGCCCTGATAAATCCAGATATAATGTTACAATACCGGCAAACCAGAATGGACTCCGCCTGGAGGAAGGAATTCCACTTTGCAGCTGAATACTATGGACTGAGAGGAAAGGGGGTGGGGGAAAAAGGGCGGACCAAAATGTCGCCGATTGAAGCTCACATCAATACAGGAGAGCAGAGGAAAAAACAGCTCTAACGAAAATAGCCGAAAATAGCAATGCGGTTAGGAAGGGAGCCCCAAACGATAGAGGGAAAGGTAAGGTAGAAATAGAAAAAACGCAAACAAAAGGATAATAGGATAAAACAAAAGAAAACTTACAAATTTTTTAGGGTATAACATAAAATGACAGTTTTATTTAGAGATAATGCACAAGGTACTTATCTTTTCAGAGCAGCGAAAAGAAAGAGGAGGTATTGCTGCACACTGGACTGTTTATGGACATTATGAGCATGTTGTTTGGCTGATATCATCTTTACAAACATGGCTTTGTCCTTATTGGTCCTTTTTGTTTTCTATGTTCTTTTATTTGTTTTATGTTTACTAATGTTAACACTGTATGCTTTTAAAAGCTGTCAGAGCAGTAAACTGAAAGTTAAACAAAATATGAGTCTCTGGTCTTGTAATAAAATTCCCTTTGCTTTGTTCCTGATGTACATATTCAAGTCTCTGTAGAAATAGAAACTTTTTTCTAATTAAAGGGATAGTCAAGTCCAAAAAACTTTCATGATTCAGATAGGGCATGTCATTTTAAAGGACCAGTCAACACAGTAGATTTGCATAATCTGCAAATGCAAAATTGCAAGACAATGCAATGGCACTTAGTCTGAACTTCAAATGAGTAGTAGATTTTTTTTCTGAAAATTTTAAGTTATGTCTTTTTCCACTCCCCCTGTAACATGTATCAGCCAATCACAAATGCATACATGTACCATGTGACAGCCATCAGCCATTCACAAATGCATACACACTTATAATTGCAGATGCTCAGTAGGAGCTGGTGACTCAAAAAGTTTAAATATAAAAAGACTGTGCACATTTTGTTAATGGAAGTAAATTGGAAAGTTGTTTAAAATGGCATGCTCTATCTGAATCATGAAAGTTTAATTTTGATTGAGTGTCCCTTTTAAACCACTTTCCAATTAACTTATCACCAATTTTGCTTTGTTCTCTTGGTATTCTTAGTTGAAAGCTAAGCCTTAGAGGTTCATATGCTAATTTCTTAGACCTTGAAGGCCGCCTCTAATATAAAAGCATTTTGACAGTTTTTCACCACTAGAGGGTGTATTTCTATAACAGTGTTGGTTATGCAAAACTGGGGAATGGGTAATAAAGGGATTATCTAGCTATATTTAAACATCAACAAAAAAGTCCGTTTTAAGGCAATTGTGGGTTTTTATATCTGATCCTACAAAGTATGACAAAAAGTTGGGCCTTCTACTGGCATAAAAAATTATATTCTAAATAAAACTTATCCAAGTCTGATTAATAAATAATTAATGGGCTATACATAGAATAATAATTTTCCAGATACACAAAACAAATACTTCTGATTGTTTAAAACCTTATAGTTAAAGGGACACTGAACCCAAATGTTTTCTTTTGTGATTCAGATTGAGCATGAGATTTTAAGCAACTTTGTAATTTACTCCTATTATCAAATGTTCCTTATTCTCTTGGTATCTTTATTTGAAATGCAAGAATGTAAGTTTAGATGCCGGCCCATTTTTGGTGAACAACCTAGGTTGTCCTTGCTGATTGGTGGATAAATTCATCCACCAATCAAAAACTGCTGTCCAGAGTTCTGAACCAAGAAAAAAAGCTTAGATGCCTTCTTTTTTATATAAAGATAGCAAGAGAACGAAGAAACATTGATAAAAGGAGTAAATTAGAAAGTTGCTTAAAATTGCATGCTCTATCTGGATCACGAAAGAAAATTTTTGGGTTCAGTGTCCTTTTAATATGTTTAAATGTATAGCATTAAAATGTATTTAATTTTATATGTTAACTTAATAGTACTGTACAGACTTTCTGATTGTTATTTTTGTTTTTAGTTCCCCTTATTCAGGAGATGGAATCCAGAATTATGATCCCCCTGAAAAGTTCGCCTCTTAAGTGATACGCAGTAACCTCCTCGTGCCTAAATGCAAAATGGTGGCAAACCTTTCACCTGAGTACATCAAATGAATTAACACAAGTTTCCAAAACATTGGTTCTGTAATTCTGTTCTGTTATTACTAAGGGTATGAAGAGTTACTCTACTTTCTACTAATCATTACATGCGATTTAGGAATAACCACTTCTATAATAAAAAATGTCTGACATGAAGTGCATTGCTTAGCAATGGCCCTAATCTCCTATAACATTGGCTCAGTTGTATAGCTATACATATTCTGTTCAACGTTTCCCTCTTAACGCACTTCTAGAAATCTCTCTTCCGTCCTAAGACATTTTATGTAATTTTTGTTCCCAGATAACTAAGCCTTTTAGGTTCCATCTATTTAGAGGCACAGTGAAGTTACATATTTCATCTTATGCAGTTAAAAAATCATGCTAAAATATTACTGGAAAAAAACAACAAAAAGAATTGAATACAATCTAGAACTCCTTAGCTCACTCTGCCTTATTTTGATTGTCATTCATCAGGACTACAAACTAAACTGATTATTTTGTATTTTACACAGTAATCTAAGATAAATATATTTTTGTATATTATTTTTTCTAAATTAAGAGATATTTAAAAAAAAAAAGTAATGTGTATAAAATCATTACTTAAACATGTAGAAAAAAAGGTTGCGTTACTTCTATTTAAATTGATACTAAAACTGGCGGTGTTTACAAAGTTGATCAAGCAATTTACCACTATTAGTGAGTATAGCTCAACAATCCTAAAATCATGAACTAGTGTGTTTTTTTTTTTTTTTTTTATTCTCTCTCTTTTTGTTTAAAAAACAAACAAACTGGGTCATCCACTAATAATAATGATAAGAAATTATACTGTTTTAAAATATCATCTTTGTATGCAACAAAAATAAAAAATGATCTTTAAATTCCTTAATGGAGAGATAATATGGAACTTTACTGTGCCTGTATAAGTCACTTATGTCTAATTTGCCATATCATTTATTTATATAATTATAATCCTATTCATATTTTTCTTTCATGATTCAGAGTATACAATTTTAAACAACTTTCTAATTATTTTTTATCTAATTTGCAATGTTCTCTTATTACTGTTGTTGCAGCAATGCACTACTGGGAGCTAGCTGCTGATTGGTGGATGCAGATAAATACTTTTTGTCACTGGCTCACCGCGTGTTCAGCAAGCTCCCAGTAGTGCATTGCTGCTACTTCATCAAAGGATAACATGAAAATGAAGCAAATTTGATAAAAGATGTTCATTTCAAAATTGTATGATCTGAATCATTAAATAAAATGTTTTGCGTTTCCTTTCCCTTTTAAGAACATTTCTAATACCAGATTCTCCCCCAAAAAAGAGCTGTATTTTTATTCACATCAATATTCTCAGGTCATCCATTGATAAATAGGTAGAGTTTGAGACACAAACAGCAGTTTTTAGGTTTCTGCAACATCTTTTATATGAGTCAGTCTTATGAACTGCTAATACATTTTTCTTCACATTTTATTCAGGTAAAATTCACGCAAGAATACTTTGTAATATTCATATGGGGATTATATACACATTTTTTTTTTCCTTTTTAAATGCTGCGCTTAAAGGGACACTGATGAGATGCATTAACTTATACATATTACTTAAATTGCAAGGACATAATGCCATATTTTTCAGCAATTTAAAACTGTGCTGTATGGCCAACCAGATCCTGTGTCATCTGAGCAGGTCATTCCTATACCCAGCAATCAAATAAAGTGTTTATAATTTTATTGTATTCTAGACTACACCATTATAAATTCCATCAGAGTCTGCAGGTAAAGAGTGCTACACAGGTCTTATTTTCTTTTGGCGTATTTGCGGAAATTGTTGTACATCAGTATACTGTAAAACCAAAACGTTTTGGCTTTGTATATTTGTTTAGCAAAAATATAACATTCAAAATGGTTTCTTTTTTGCTAAAGTGGTAATTGCTTTTTTGCAACAAAAGTGAAGATAGCTCTTCCATGTTCCTTTAAGAGATGCAATATATTTTTTATATTTTCAAAACACCTAATTTACTGGATAAGGGGTAGCAAATTGTGTTTCCTTAATATAATGAATGTCGGTGCAATTGGTTATCACAGTAGCAAGTTTGTGAATTTCATCTTTTTGTTTTGTTTCAGACATATGATATCATTAAAGCTGTTTATATATCTAATAGGAATCAGCTGCAGGTCTCTTTTTAGACTGATGCGAATCAGCTGTGTAGTTTTATCTTTACTACTGTATCTATTATTTGTGACTGAAATACTGAAAATATTGTATTTTTTTGCTTCTGAAATTATTTAAAGGTAAAATCTTAGCACAATGCTTATCTAAATCTAATTTGAGTATCATGCTACACATAGATGTGATGACAATGCTTCTTTTTTACTGTATTAAACTGGGTAAAGGATCTTAAACTCATTTATATTAAAGGAACAGTCTACTTGAAAATGTTTGTTTAAAAAGATAGATAACGCCTTTAAAACCCTTTCTCCAGCTTTGTACAACATTGTTATATTAATATACATTGTAACCTCTACATTTCAGCCTGTTTCTAAGCCCCAGCAGCTTGCCTCTTATCTGCATTAAGTGCATTTTATTAGCTTTTCACAGCCAGACAATGCTAGCTTATGTTTGCCATATAAATAACATTGTGCTCACTCCTGTAGTTATGCATGAGACAGCACTAATTGGCTAAAATGCAAGCTTGTAAAAAATCACTGAAATAAGAGAGCAGTCTGCAGAAGTTTAGACACAGAGGTAAAAAGTATATTAATATAACAGTGTTGGTTATGCTAAACTGGGGATTGGGTAATAAAGGTATTGGCTATATTTTTAAAGACTAGTAGACTGTTCCTTTTTAAGACTTCTTTTTACAGCTTGTTCTTAGAAACATAAATGTTTTTGAATTCTTTGCATTGATATTTACTAAAACAATCAAAAGTTCATAAGGTTTCTCTTTTAAAACCGTCGTAATTCTAGTATTGTTTTTTTCTTTAAATGTCCATTTTTTTTAACTGAACTCTGTTTTTCTGTTCATTGTCTAACTTTTGAGTTTACAGTATTTCAGAACACATTAACCTTAAAGGGACAGCAGTTGCAAGTCTTGCATAGCTTTTATCCTATAGCACTAATCACAGTGGTCTTGCAAGAGAAGTGTACGCCAAGTTCAGACTATCACAAAGCTAATATAATAGAGTATCCATAAGATGCATTTACAGAGTTTTTTTCCTTTTTTTTATTTAGTAAAAATGTCCTATAGAAAATAAAAAATAGCAATATTTACTCATAATATCATACTTCCAAAAGAAAAGCTGCTTTTACGGTTAGCCAATTGTATCAGTGAGGAGGATCTCCTCTCCCCCTAAAACCCCCAACAGGATAAGTTTGTTACAATGTGGAAATATTGTTTAAAGTATATGAATGTATTTTGTTTTTCCAATAACGAAGATAAAAGGTCTTAAGGTGATAAACTGTTACATTATCATAGGTCATCATGTGAATAAGAATATATAAAGTACATTGGGTTTCTGCTACAAAATATTAATAAAATAATTTTATTTGGTCTGCCGGCTGTTCATTTTACTGTCTGAAAATGTGTGTGTATATGTGTGTGTATATATATATATATATATATATATATATATATATATATATATATATATATATATATATATATATATATGTGTGTGTGTATGTGTATATATATATCTCTCTGTACATAAGTGAAATCATAAACTTTTGTTTTAAAAAAAAAAAAAAAGCACAATAAGGGGAATCCTGCACCATAAATAAATAAATATTCATTCATAAGGTATCTTCGTTCAAAGTTAGGAATATTTTTTGTAAAGATCTAACTTTGAGGGTGTTCAACAGAGTGCCAAAAACACAGTTTATCAGAATAAATTGGTGTTCTTTGATGCCCAGGAGCTAAATAGGGCTTTGCAGAATATTGAGGATACACACTTGAATAATAGAACACTACAACCAAATGATAGAATTCAATTTGTTAGTAATTATAGCCATATTAGCTATAAAATATTCAATTCCATTAAAAGGAATTGGCACATCTTAAAGAATAGATTTCCTCATATTCGTGAATTCCAGCAACCTCCTTTTGGTAGCTTACTGTAAGGGCAGAGCTATAGGTCAGAAATAAGTTAGGGACAGCAATACCCTTAGGGAGGGAAGGGTTCTGTCAGCAAAGAAGAATGGTTCTTGCCCCTGCATGGGTTTTGGTCAATATTATTAATAGCATTATTAAAGTAGATATGATCAGCCGTCCATATTCTGGTAAAAAAATAAAATAGAATAAGAGGGGTACTATTTTTGTAGCTCTTGTAATGTAGTGTACGCATTAAAATGTATGTATATGTAGGGAAAAAAAATAATAAAGGAGCATACTGTACACCATAAATCTAACATTAGGAACCCTAAGCTGCTAAAGCTTCCTGTACTATCACATTTCTCTAGAGAAAGGACTCCAGGTTAGTCAATGGAGGGTCTTGCTATTAGAAGGTGTTAAACAAATGAGATTGGGTGGGGATATAGGTAGGGAAGCCAAATGGATTAAGATAGTACATACATTAAACCCATATGGGCTGAATAAAGAATGATTTAACCAATTTATTTTAAATACGTTTTTGTAGTTTATCTGTATGTTTTATTTAGATTAGTAAATATTAGAGAGAGGTTTGAGGGTCCCTTTAAGACTTAGCATATATTCCTTTATGTTTAAATCTTTTTATAAAATTTTTGAAAGTGTACAATAAAAAGAAAAAAATGATCATAACATCAGTCTTGTTATCTCTGTTAGACCATGAACTGAGATAAATGACAATAACACCAATTTTACAGATGAAATCTTATTATTCAGTTCCTGGAATACTTCACATGTGAATAGGGCCTTGAATAATCATCAATATTTACCAATAAACATCACTATTGGTTTTGCAATGTCTATACTTCCAGACTTTTGTCTGAATAAGACTCCAGAGTCTCCGCTAAAATCCTGGTTTATCAGATATTTCCAGTTTCTATCTTCATCTGGACTAATACAGGCAGAAAGTATAATCATGTCATCTCAACCATGCCCAGATTCAAGACTCTCTAACAATACATCTAGTTACACAAAAATGAGAAGAAATAGAGAAAGAAAAAGGAGAGAAAAAAAGAGGAAAAAGATGTAGGTAAACCCAACAATTTTGGCTAAATATCTGTTTGGGTAATCACTAACTTAGTTGGGTCTAACGAAGTAAAACAGAAAGAGGAAGTAAAGTAGGGTGCCCAGGCTCTCCCCCCCCCCAATACCACATTCACTGAACCTCAAATCCCAAGGAACCTATCCAACCCTATCTATCTTGAGTCCCATTAAGTGTCCAGTAAAACCAAACTCTCGAATTGGGCTTGAGTGTCTAAGATCTTAGAGGCAGATTCATACATGTGGTGGGTCAACACAATTTTATTCCTAACTTCCTCCCAAGGAGGAGCCTTAACTTTCCAGTATTTTGCAATACTTATTCTAGTGACCGTGCATAGTATTTTAATAAATGTGTTTATCTGCTTGTTAAATCGAGGAATAGGATCATTTAATAAAGCCTGCGCTGGGGTTAATTGAATCTGATCTTCTAGGACCCCTCCAAGGAGGGAGGACAAATGAGCCCACGTGGGCTGTATAATGGTGCAGTCCCACCACATGTGGCGGTATGATCCTATTTCCCCGCAGCCTCTGTAACAAAGGTTGTTATTAGCCGGGGACATATGTTGAGTTTTAATCGGGGTTAAGCACCATCTGTAAATAGTTTTAATTGTATTCTCCCTCAGATCTGCGCTTAGCAATCCCGTACAGGCTGAGTGAAACAGGTCATCCCAATCCTTCTTATCCTTATTTATGTTTAAATCTTCCTCCCATTTTAGAAGTATGGAGGATTTGGAAGAATTAGTCAACGATTGGATCTCCAGATATAATCTGGAAATCGCTTTTTTAAATCTATGTTCAGATTGCAGTAAGTGTTCTAAGGTTGTGTGTGTTTTTGGGCTAGATGTTCTAGTATATTGTTGTTAATCTGAAGATATTGGAACCATAGTAGCTTAATTGGAGCCAATTTGTCCTGTATCTGGGCAAAAGACTTGGATTTTCCCCCCTCCAACCAATCTGCCACTCTATACAATCCCTTATTTGCCCATTTATCAGCAATAATCTGAATGTTGTTTGAAAGAAGATATCTAATTGGGCACATCAGTGTTTGAGTAGGTAATAGCTTCTGCTGCTTACTCAATAGAGACCATAAGCGCATAGTGTTGTCTAAGATATGTGAGCGATATCTGTCCTGTATAGTTCCCGTCGGGTATCTATTCCATAGGATATCATCTGTATGAGTGGATCCTCTTAGGTCTGCTTCCAGTCTAGTCCACAGGACCCCCTCCCCTCTTCCCCCTGTGAGCACTGTCTGTGCTAACCTTGCTGCTCTATAATATTCCAATAGGTTAGGGGCTCCAATCCCCCCAGAGTCCTATGTTTTGTGATTAGTGTAGCTGGAGTTCTGGCCATGTTCCTCCCTCTAAGAATGTTATTAGTTCTGCCTGTAGGGTTTTCAATTCTGAAGTTGGGATCTCTATAGGCAGTGTCCTAAATAGATATAATAGGCGGGGTAGAATTGTCATTTTCACTGCCGCTAATCTGCCCATCCACGAGAAAGTATACGTTTTCCATTTCTGTAAATCTTTCCTAATGTCTCTATAAATAGGTGTATAGTTACATTTATGTAGTTGATCGATCTGGGGGGTCAGGTGAATCCCCAGATATTTCAGAGAGTGAGTAGACCATTTCAGGTCAAAGTTCGATTCAATAAGTTTTTTAGTATGTCGCGGTAGACCTAATGATAAAGCCTCGCATTTGTCTAGGTTAATTTTATATCCCGATATTTGGGAGAAGTCCTCTAGTGTTTTATATAAATTGGGTAAAGAAATAAGGGGTCTAGTCAGTGTAAGTAAAATATCATCTGCAAAAAGTGATAACTTGTATTCCCTATCTTTTATCGTTACTCCCGATATGTCGGGCATCAGTCGAATTTTGGCCGCTAAAGGTTCTATACAGAGCGCAAAAATAAGGGGGGGACAGAGGGCAACCCTGTCTTGTGCTATTCAGTATGGGGAAATTTTAAGATTTGTAGCCTGAAACAGAAACAATAGCTGATGGGGTTGAATATATCCTGTTCAAAGCTTTAATGAAGGCGCCTCCAAATCCCATCTTAAGTAAAACTGTTTTCATATATTCCCAATCTATTCTATCGAATGCCTTCTCCGCATCCAGCGAGAGGAGCAGAGAAGGCATCCGAGTTTTACCCACATAGTCTATAATACTCAGCAACCTACGTACATTATCTGGCGCTTCCCTCTCCTTAACAAAACCACCTGATCCGAATGAATCGGCTTTGGTAGGATGTATTTTAATCTATTAGCTAAGATTTTTGTAAGTATCTTCAGGTCTTGGTTGATAAGTGAAATAGGTCGGTAGCTGGAGCACAATTTAAGGTTTTTACCGGATTTTGGTATCCCCACGATCCTGGCTTGTAAAAGGTCATCGGGGATGTTGTGGCCTTCTAGAATATAATTACAAAAATCAGTGAGATGGGGTACTAGTATTCCTTTAAATGTTTTATAATATTCGCTGGCAAACCTATCTGGCCCTGCTGCTTTTCCGGACTTAAGGTCTTTTATAACTCCTAGGACTTCTATTGTCGTTCTGGGTGCATTTAAACTGTCATAATCTTCCTTTGACAGGGAGTTAAGTCTCGCCTCTTCTAAAAATGTCGTGGTTTGCGATACTACAGTCTGTGTGTGTGCCACTTTATTCCCGTCATATAATTTCCCGTAAAAATCCGCAAAGGCATCCACTATATGCTGTGGGTGGGACACCGAGTCGCCGCTCAGGAGTAGAATAGACATAATGGTGGATGCCCTATTCAGCTCTCTTAGCTTGTGGGCCAGGTATCTGTCCGGTTTGTTCGCATAGATGTAGTATTGTGTATTAAGTTTTTGAATTGCTCTTATTGAGTGGTTATTGAATAGGTTGGCTAAGTGTGTCCTTTTGGATTCTAACGTGACAAGTATATCATTTCTGTGGGTTAATCTGTGTTGAGTCTCCAATTCTTGTATCTCTGTGTGGAGCTGTGATATTAGAGATCTATATTGTTTGTTTCGTGATGTTTTTTCTCGTATGAGCAGTCCCCTTAGATATGTTTTATGCGCTGCCCAGGGGGAGATAGGGTTAGTAGTGGAATCCTTATTAATGTCCCAATATTCTGCGAGTAAGCCGCTAAGTCTGTCTCAGGTTAAAGGGCCTTTTGCATATGAGGGGTCATAAGTCCATGTGCGAGAACGGTGAGTGTCCACACAGCCGTCTAAGTGGAGTGCGATGACCGAATGGTCGGACCATACACAAGGATGGATCTTCGAACCTCTATATAGGGGTTGAAGAATTTGACTAGTATAAATATAATCTAGTCTAGTGTATTGTTTATGTGCTGATGAATAGAAGGTTGGGTCTGTTGTCTGTCCGTATAGTGTAGACCATGATTCCAGTAACACATGTGAGGTCAAATGTTCTTGTATCGCATTTACGATTCTGTTGTGTCTAAGTTTTTTAGGGGATAGTGTAGAGCCGTCATATGTATGTCTTGTCATGGTGATGTTGAAGTCCCCTGCTAGTATTATTTTATATTGAGACCAATTAGTAATTAGCCTAGAGATGTTATGAAAAAAGGAGTGTTGATTATCCTTGGGGGCATATATATTGCACAGAATAATATCTGAGCCCTGAAGACTACCCTTGATGACAAGATATCTCCCTTCCTTATCTGCGATAGTGGAATCATGTTGAAATGATAAGCTAGAATGAATCAGGATTGAAACTCCTCTCTTTTTGGTGTCTGTGGTTGCATGAAAATGTTGCGTAAAGTGTTTAGCCCAGTATTTTGGAATAATAGCTTGGGTGAAATGTGTTTCTTGAAGAAATATAATGTTTGCCCCCAAATGTTGATATTGGGACATAGCTGTACGTCTTTTGATATTGGAGTTTAACCCTCTAACATTATGGGAGATAAGGTGTATCTGAGGGATCATAGTAGTGTTATGTAGTGGCATCTAGTTAGTGTTAGATTGATGGAAGAACTTTTGAATACATACGATCCGGGAGAGAGCGTCCTATCAGGACCTGGATTATGGTTACCATATATTAGAATGAGAAGGAGAGAAGCCCCGGCACTCTTGAAGAGAGTAAGAGATAAGATTAAAACCAAAGGATAACAACAATAATAAAAAAAAAAACAACATAGCATAGACAACCCTAGAATAGACCCCTCTAGTAGGTCAACCCATTTTAGCTGACCTGTCATTCCTATAGTAGGGTTGGAGCTGCTTATACATTAGCAGATATAAAACTTGGAGCATCCAGGCCCATTATTTTACAGGTTGGGCCAATATCTTCTATTTCACGTACTGTGAAGGTTTTGCTGTCTTTAAGGATGTATAAGCGAAGGGGAAGCCCCATTTGTATTTGATTTGTTGCTTTCTCAGGAGGATAGTCAGAGGGCGTAAAGATCTTCTTCTTTGAAGTGTGCGGAGGCTAAGGTCCTGAAAGAACTGTATAACATTTCCTTGGAACTTGTATGTTGGTTTGGCTCTAGAAGCTTGAAGGATTTTTTCTTTATTTTGAAAAAGTATAGTTTAATAATAACGTCTCTAAGTGGCTCTTCTCCTTTAGGCTTTGCTCGTAGAGCTCGGTGTGCTCTTTCAATTTCAAATTCTGAATCTTCTGACTCCCCTGTAATGTTATGGAACAGTTGTAAATAAGTATGTAATTCTGAGCTGGCTATGGTTTCGGGGACCCCCTTCAGCCTGATATTGTTTCTGCGAGATCTATTTTCTAGATCGTCAACCTTATCCTGCAGGTCTGTTATGGCTTGTTGTTGTGTTTGAATAATCTGGGAGGAAATTGCTAGTTCTTCTGCCATTGTGTCTTTATGTTCTTCCAGTTCGTCTAGTCTGCCTCCTAAATCAGCAATATCAGTGCGTATGTCTGTGAGGCTTGAAGGGACGGCATTATGCATAGAGTCTATTTTTTCCCATAACCTTTCAAAGTTGCTTGCAATGTCCTGCTTGGAAATCAGGTCTCTCAAATCTGATTTTGTTACAGGTGTCTTATCTTTGTCACTATTAAAGGCTATAGATTCAGGTTCTGAATCTCCTGTGGTCTCCATTGTTGCTGAGTCTATGTTTTTATACTGCTTGGAGGGTTTAAAAAAAAGTGCTTACTGTAGAGGTTTTGACCAGCTTATCTCCTCTGGCTTGTCTTCTGGCGGACATACTAGCTTAAACCTAGAGCTTACAAACTGCCAATGTCTCAGCTTTATAGTGCCTAGCTGCTGTATAGAGATGTTCTATGCCCAAAATGCAGTTAGTTTAGTAAGACCTGTGATATGGATTGTAGTATATTGTTGTTTGTAGCTATAGAACGTTCTATAATAACTCTCCCAGCTATTTCTTATTTTTCTATATTTTTTGTTGGTGTAAAGGAAAGTTTCTACCACTATATTGTATGTATAAGTCTTTAAATTCCTTGCAGAGACTATTCTCTTTTTAAAAGACGAAATATTACTTCATTTACCTCCCAGTACCAAATCAGACATGCCAGACAAGGGTAGGCCTTATTTTATTAGTATTTGCTTCCACCTGTGTGCAGATCTTATTCACAGCAGTGTATCGCTCTTCACATCTCACTCCTCATAGCTTCTCTCAATAAACTTTTATATCACTTGTCCCCTGCTTGTCATTTGCACCCAGCATAGTGTCCGCCATTGATAAATGGTGTTTAAACATATTGTGCCGACCGCTCTGCAATCGGTCAATGTGCCGCTGTAAGTATTTGCCCCCTTTCAGGTCAGTGTTATGGCATCTGTCAAATGCTGCCCTTTGTGCTTAATACCCTCTCCTAATGTCCGCAACCGCGGCCTACCTGAGGGACGCGGAGGGATCCAGAGAGGGCAGTGTCAGCGGTCACCCTGCATCTGATAGCCGGCAAGTATATAATGTTCGTTGTACCTCCGGTGAATTGTTCACAGCTGTCAGTTCATGATCCTGTTGTGCACCTTAATAACCGGGTCCGTTATAGTAGTTAGGTTGCAGCCGCGCCATTTTTCACTTCTACAACCCTGCTTCTTTTGGCGCAATGATGTTATTCCCTCTCAGCAAGAGTTAAAATAGCATTGAGTCTATCCAAAAGTGCCCTTATTAGCTCAGCTCACTTCAAATCACGCTAAGCAAGTTGTTTAGACACTTTTAAAAGTGTTTTAATGTTGACTTTTATGTTATGCAGCTCAGAGCTTAGAGACTACGCAGCCATCTCCAAGCTCAGCCAGGATCCGCCCCAGCATATATTCCTTTAAATGGACAAGCTACTTGATTTTTTTTAAGTAAAAATATAGATAATGCCATTACTACCCATCCCCCCCCTTTCACATCCAAGATTGTTATATTAATGTACATTGTTAGGAAATGTTAGCATTACCAACGCCATCTTGTTTTAGTTGCCATTTTGTCTTAGTCATCCATCTTGTCTAAGAAAGGTTTATTATGTAGTGAGAAAGATGTAGATGTTATGAATCTTTGTATAGCTAGAATGGCCTTGTAAACGCAGAAGTTTAGACACAGATGTAAAAAGTATATTAATATAACAGTGTTGGTTATGCTAAACTGGGGATTGGGTAATAAAGGTATTAGCTATATTTTTAAAGACTAGTAGACTGTGCCTTTTTAAGACGTCTTTTCTCTTGTAAGGTGTATCCAGTCCACGTGTTCATCCATTATTTGTGGGATATTCTCCTTCCCAATAGGAAGTTGCAAGAGGACACCCACAGCAGAGCTGTCTATATAGCTCCTCCCCTAACCCCCACCTCCAGTCATTCTCTTGCAACTCTCGACAAGATAGGAAGTATCAAGAGATATGTGGTGACTTAGTGTAGTTTTACCTTCAATCAAGAGTTTATTTTTAAACGGTACCGGCGTTGTACTGTTTTACTCTCAGGCAGAAATTAGAAGAAGAATTCTGCCTGGAGGTTGATGATCTTAACTAAGGTCCATTGCTGTTCTCACACATAACTGAAGAGTATGGGAAAACTTCAGTTGGGGGGAACGGTCTGCAGATTACCTGCTTTGAGGTATGTTCAGTATTTTTATTTCTAGAGAGATGAATAAGTTCTAGAAAATGCTGACAGAGCCTTGTGTATTTGAGATAAGCTAGATGCAGTGATTTAACAACGACTGGGATCATGCTTACAAAACAGGGTAATACTCATGTTTATACTCATATTACTTAGTGACAAAACGTTTACATGTTTGATAAATAGGACGTTTTTTCTCTGAGGGAGATAAGTCTTTATTTGGGGCCTAGTTTTCTACATGGCTAGTCAGATACTCCTAGGAGTATTTTCTTAAGGCCCCTCTGACATCCAGTACATGGTGGGAGGGGCCTATTTTCTCGCTCTAGATGCAAAGTTTTCCTTCAGACTGAGACATTCAGCTTCCCTAGAGGAGTCCTCTGGCATCTGAGGACCATTATAAAGGGTTTATTTCTTCTCTAAATCATATTTGACGGCAGGTAGGAGCCTCAGCAGAGCTGTGGCAAGGTGCTCAACTGTCTCTTACCTGTGGTTGACTGTTTTTAAATCCGGTTTGGGGGCTAAGGGGTTAATCATCCATTTGCAAGTGGGTGCAATGTTGCTTTAGTCCCTTACACACACTGTAAAAATTTCGAAGACTTTACTATATTTTTACACTGTTTTGCAGTTTAAGTGCTAGTTTTTTTCTCTTAAAGGCACAGTAAAGTTTTTGTTTAATTGCTGTTTCACCTTTATTAAAGTGTTTTCCAAGCTTGCTTGTCTCATTACTAGTCTGTTAAACATGTCTGACATAGAGGAAACTCCTTGTTCAATATGTTTGGAAGCCATTGTGGAACCCCCTCTTAGAATGTGTACCAAATGTACTGAAATTTCTATAAACTATATTATGGCGCTTAAAGATTTATCTCCAATGGATTCTCTGACTGAAAAAAGGGAGATTATGCCATCTAGCTCTCCCCATGGGTCAGAATCTATAACTCCCGCTCAATTGATGCCAAGCACATCTAGCGCGTCTAATTATTTTACCTTACAGGACATGGCGGCAGTTATGAATGCTACCCTCTCAGAGGTATTGTCCAAACTGCCAGGGTTACAAGGAAAGCAAGACAGCTCTGGGGCTAGAACTAATACAGAGCTTTCTGACGCTTTAATACCTGTGTCCGATATACCCTCACAATACTCAGAAGCTGAGGCCGGAGAGCTTCTATCTGTGGGTGAGATTTCAGACTCAGGGAAGGCGTTGCTTCAGTCTGATTCTGAAATGACAGCGTTTAAATTTAAGCTTGAACACCTCCGCTTATTGCTTAGGGAGGTTTTAGCGACTCTGGATGACTGTGAACCCATTGTAGTTCCAGAGAAATTGTGTAAGATGGACAAATACTTTGCAGTGCCTGTTTACACTGATGTTTTTCCAGTCCCTAAGAGGTTTTCGGAAATTAGTACTAAGGAATGGGATAGACCAGGTGTGCCGTTCTCTCCCCCTCCTGCTTTTAAAAAGATGTTTCCCATAGATGCCCCCATACGGGACTCGTGGCAGACGGTCCCTAAGGTGGAGGGAGAAGTCTCTACCCTAGCTAAGCGTACAACTATCCCTGTCGAGGACAGTTGTGCTTTTCTAGATCCTATGGATAAAAAATTGGAGGGTCTCCTTAAGAAAATTTTTATACATCAAGGTTTTATTCTCCAGCCTCTTGCATGCATTGCCCCAGTTACTGCTGCAGCGGCTTTTTGATTCGAGGCTCTTGAGGAGGCTCTACAGGTGGAGACCCCGTAAGATGATATTTTAGACAGGATTAAAGCTCTTAAGTTAGCGAATTCCTTTATTTCTGATGCCGTTTTTCATTTAACCAAGCTAACGGCTAAGAATTCAGGTTTTGCCATTCTGGTGCGTAGGGCGCTATGGCTTAAGTCCTGTTCAGCAGACGTTACTTCAAAGTCTAAGCTTCTTAACATCCCTTTCAAAGGACAGACCCTATTCGGGCCTGGTCTGAAGGAGATCATCTCTGATATTACCGGAGGAAAAGGTCACGCCCTTCCTCAAGATAGGTCCAATAAATTAAGGGTCAAACAGAATAATTTTCGTTCCTTTCGAAACTTCAAGAGTGGCGCAGCTTCAGCTTCCTCTAATGCAAAACAAGAGGGAAATTTCGCCCAGTCCAAACCAGTCTGGAGACCTAACCAGGCTTGCAACAAGGGGAAGCAGGCCAAGAAGCCTGCTGCTGCCTCTAAGACGGCATGAAGGAGTAGCCCCCGATCCGGAACCGGATCTAGTCGGGGGCAGACTTTCTCTCTTCGCCCAGGCTTGGGCAAGAGACGTCCAGGATCCCTGGGCACTAGAGATTGTTTCCCAGGGATATCTTCTGGAATTCAAAGGTTCATCTCCAAAGGGGAGATTTCATCTCTCACAACTATCTGTAAACCAGATAAAGAGAGAGAGGCATTCTTAAGTTGCGTTCAAGATCTACTGGTTATGGGAGTGATCCAGCCAGTTCCAAGGGAGGAACAGGGGCTGGGTTTCTATTCAAACCTGTTTATAGTTCCCAAAAAAGAGGGAACTTTCAGACCTATCTTGGATCTCAAGATCCTAAACAAATTTCTCAGGGTCTCATCCTTCAAGATGGAGACAATCCGAACCATCCTCCCTATGATCCAGGAGGGTCAATATATGACTACCGTGGACTTAAAGGATGCTTATCTCCACATTCCGATTCACAGAGATCATCATCAGTTCCTCAGGTTCGCCTTCCTAGACAGGCATTACCAGTTTGTGGCTCTTCCCTTTGGGTTAGCCACGGCACCAAGAATCTTTACAAAGGTTCTAGGGTCCCTTCTGGCAGTTCTAAGGCTGCGGGACATAGCGGTGGCCCCTTACCTAGACGACATTCTGATTCAGACGTCGACTTTTCAAATCGCCAAGTCCCATACGGACATTGTTCTGGCCTTTCTGAGGTCTCACGGGTGGAAAGTGAACATAGAAAAGAGTTCTCTCTCTCCTCTCGCAAGTTTCCTTCCTAGGAACTCTGATAGATTCAGTAGAAATTAAAAAATTTCTGACAGAGGTCAGGATATCAAAGCTTTTAACTTCCTGCCGTGCTCTTCATTCCACTTCTCGGCCGTCAGTGGCTCAGTGTATGGAAATGATCGGCCTAATGGTAGCGGCAATGGACATAGTTCCGTTTGCCCGCCTACATCTCAGACCACTGCAACTTTGCATGCTCAACCAGTGGAATGGGGACTACACAGATTTGTCTCCTCTGTTAAATCTGGATCAAGAGACCAGGGATTCTCTTCTCTGGTGGTTATCTCGGGTCCATCTGTCCAGGGGAATGAGTTTCCGCAGGCCAGAGTGGACTATAGTGACGACAGATGCCAGCCTTCTGGGCTGGGGCGCAGTCTGGAACTCCCTGAAGGCTCAGGGTTCGTGGACTCAGGAGGAAGCCCTCCTTCCGATAAACATTCTGGAGCTAAGAGGGATATTCAATGCTCTTCAGGCTTGGCCTCAACTAGCTGCGGCCAGGTTCATCAGATTTCAGTCGGACAATATCACGACTGTAGCCTATATCAACCATCAGGGGGGAACAAGGAGTCCCCTGGCAATGATGGAGGTTCCAAGATAATTCTATGGGCAGAGGTTCACTCTTGCCATCTCTCAGATATCCATATCCCAGGAGTAGAGAACTGGGATGCGGATTTTCTAAGTCGGCAGACTTTTCATCCGGGGGAGAGGGAGCTCCATCCGGAGGTATTTGCCCAGCTGATTCAACTATGTGGCAAACCAGAACTGGATCTGATGGCGTCTCGTCAGAACGCCAAGCTTCCTTGTTATGGGTCCAGGTCAAGGGATCCCCAGGCAGCGCTGATAGATGCTCTAGCAGTGCCCTGGTCCTTCAGCCTGGCTTATGTGTTTCCACCGTTTCCTCTCCTCCCTCGTCTGATTGCCAAGATCAAGCAGGAGTGAGCTTCAGTGATTTTGATAGCGCCTGCGTGGCCACGCAGGACTTGGTATGCGGATCTGGTGGTCATGTCATCCTCTCCACCATGGACTCTGCCGCTGAGGCAGGACCTTCTACTCCAAGGTCCATTCAAACATCCAAATCTAATTTCTCTGCGTCTGACTGCTTGGAGATTGAACGCTTGATTTTATCAAAGCGTGGTTTCTCCGAGTCGGTCATTGATACCTTGATTCAGGCTCGAAAGCCTGTCACCAGGAAAATCTATCATAAGATATGGTGTAAATATCTTCATTGGTGTGAATCCAAGGGTTACTCGTGGAGTAAGGTCAGGATTCCTAGGATACTATCTTTTCTCCAAGAAGGATTGGAAAAGGGATTATCAGCTAGTTCTTTAAAGGGACAGATTTCTGCTCTGTCTATTCTTTTGCACAAGCGCCTGGCTGATGTTCCAGACGTTCAAGCGTTTTGTCAGGCTTTGGTTAGATCCAGGCCTGTGTTTAAACCTGTTGCTCCACCATGGAGTTTAAATTTAGTTCTTAAAGTTCTTCAAGGGGTTCCGTTTGAACCCTTGCATTCCATAGATATCAAGCTTTTATCTTGGAAAGTTCTGTTTTTACTAGCTATCTCTTCGGCTCGAAGAGTTTCAGAGTTATCTGCCTTGCAGTGTGATTCCCCTTATCTGATCTTCCATGCAGATAAGGTAGTTTTGCATACCAAACCTGGGTTTCTTCCTAAGGTAGTATCTAATAGGAATATCAATCAGGAAATTGTTGTTCCGTCACTGTGTCCTAATCCTTCTTCAAAGAAGGAACGTCTGTTACACAATCTTGACGTGGTTCGTGCTTTAAAGCAGTGGCGTCACTAGGGGGGGGCGGGGGGGGGGCGGGCCGCACCCGGGTGACACCCTCCAGGGGGTGACACCAAAAAAAAAAAAAAAAAAAATTTTTTTTTTTTTTTTTTTTTTTAAATTTTATTGAAATTTTAAATTTTATTGAAATTGAAAGAAATACAATGTTGAGATGCATAGATTTTTTTTTTATTAGAGGGTCTGGCATTTGGGAACATTGGTGGGACTGGGGAAGTTGTAGACACACAATTGTTTGCCCCTTGAGCCAGTGCTGCAATTTCAACAAATAGTTTTCCCGGCTGCTTTTGCTTGTTTGTACTTTGCTTCTCCCCTGCCCAATTTCGCTATGAATGTTGTGGGCATGCCGTGGGGCTTGCAAAGTTGCGCTGCTAGCCTAAACCTGCCTGCCTATCTGTGCTCACTGCTCAGTGACATGTGGAGCAGTGGAGTCACTCACTGCTGTGCTGTCTCTCTAAACGGGAATTAGCAAATCATGAGGGGATGCCTGGCACCTGACCGCATGACTGTTTTACACTGTCTTTAAAGTGAAGGAGCCACGTATGATGCCCACCAGACCATTACGGTTACGGTACACTAAGTGCACACTGAACAGGTAGGAGGGCGGGCGGGGGTCTGGGGGTGGGCAGAGTGCAGAGGTGATTGGCCATAAGCGGTAGGCACGCGGCCCGGGGCTGTGCACTGACAGGCTTAGAACAGAGTCAGAGAGCAGATTTTTCATAGTTTGCGCCTAAACCTTTTCTTTAGTGATTTATTTTTAGAGTGCTCTTTCATTTGATGCTCTGCTGAGCCAGGGAGCAGCTCTAGGCATGAGCTTCATAATTAATGCAGTGCAGTTTACATATTTTGTAAGTGTGTGTCTGAGTTTTTGTGTGTGTGTGTCTGAGTGTGTTTCCGAGTGTTTGTGTGTGCATCTGAGTATGTTTTTAAGTGTGTCTGAGTGTTTGTATGTGTGTGTGCCTGTGTTTTTGTGTGTGTCTGCTTTCCGGGGGGGGGGGGGGTGACACCATAACTTACCGCACCGGGTGACACCAACCCTAGTGACGCCACTGCTTTAAAGTTTTATTTGCAAGCTACTAAGGATTTTCGTCAAACTTCTGCATTGTTTGTTGTCTACTCTGGAAAGAGGAGAGGCCAAAAGGCTTCGGCAACTTCTCTTTCTTTTTGGCTGAGAAGCATAATCCGTTTAGCTTATGAGACCGCTGGCCAGCAGCCACCTTAAATAATTACAGCTCATTCTACTAGAGCGGTAGCTTCCACATGGGCTTTTAAACATGAGGCCTCTGTTGAACAGATTTCTAAGGCGGCGACTTGGTCTTCGCTTCATACTTTTTCTAAATTCTACAAATGTGATACTTTTGCTTCCTCTGAGGCTATTTTTGGGAGAAAGGTCTTACAGGCAGTGGTGCCTTCCGTTTAAGTGCCTGCCTTGTCCCTCCCTTTATCCGTGTCCTAAAGCTTTGGTATTGGTATCCCACAAGTAATGGATGAACCCGTGGACTGGATACACCTTACAAGAGAAAACAAAATTTATGCTTATCTGATAAATTTCTTTCTCTTGTGGTGTATCCAGTCCACGGCCCGCCCTGTCACTTTAAAGCAGGTGTTTTTATTTTTTAAACTACAGTCACCACTGCACCCTATAGTTTCTTCTTTTTCTTACTTGTCTTCGGTCGAATGACTGGAGGTGGGGGTTAGGGGAGGAGCTATATGGACAGCTCTGCTGTGGGTGTCCTCTTGCAACTTCCTGTTGGGAAGGAGAATATCCCACAAGTAATGGATGAACCCGTGGACTGGATACACCACAAGAGAAAGAAATTTATCAGGTAAGCATAAATTTTGTTTTTACAGCTTGTTCTTAGAAACATAAATGTTTTTGAATTCTTTGCATTGATATTTACTAAAACAATCAAAAGTCCACAAGGTTTCTCTTTTAAAACCGTCGTAATTCTAGTATTGTTGTTTTTTTCTTTAAATGTCCATTTTTTTTAACTGAACTCTGTTTTTCTGTTCATTGTCTAACTTTTGAGTTTACAGTATTTCAGAGCACATTAACCTTAAAGGGACAGCAGTTGCAAGTCTTGCATAGCTTTTATCCTATAGCACTAATCACAGTGGTCTTGCAAGAGAAGTGTACGCCAAGTTCAGACTATCACAAAGCTAATATAATAGAGTATCCATAAGATGCATTTACAGAGTTTTTTTCCTTTTTTTTATTTAGTAAAAATGTCCTATAGAAAATAAAAAATAGCAATATTTACTCATAATATCATACTTCCAAAAGAAAAGCTGCTTTTACGGTTAGCCAATTGTATCAGTGAGGAGGATCTCCTCTCCCCTAAAAACCCCCAACAGGATAAGTTTGTTACAATGTGGAAATATTGTTTAAAGTATATGAATGTATTTTGTTTTTCCAATAACGAAGATAAAAGGTCTTAAGGTGATAAACTGTTACATTATCATAGGTCATCATGTGAATAAGAATATATAAAGTACATTGGGTTTCTGCTACAAAATATTAATAAAATAATTTTATTTGGTCTGCCTGCTGTTCATTTTACTGTCTGAAAATGTATGTGTGTGTGTGTGTATATATATATATATATATATATATATCTGTACATAAGTGAAATCCTAAACTTTTGTTTTAAAAAAAAAAAAAAAGCACAATAAGGGGAATCCTGTACCATAAATAAATAAATATTCATTCATAAGGTATCTTCGTTCAAAGTTAGGAATATGTTTTGTAAAGATCTAACTTTTGAAAAAGTTTCTGGCATAGAAACGAAACGTACGTAGAGAAGTTCTGTTTTTAAAGTTATTGTCTCAGGGAGGATACCAGGGCTCAGATGTTGTGGGCACCTATTGGGTGAGCTGAGAGACATAGATTTCTAAGTTTTTATGTTTTATTTCACAATAAACGTGTTATACTTTAAACACTGGAGTGGTATCCCTTCCATGTTTGATTGTGGACTGCCGTGGGAAAGTGAAACAATCTCTCCGGTTGGACAGGCTTTCCAGACGTCACTGAGGGAGGTTATCTGAGGAACAAACTCCATGGTTGTATACAACCTGATGTGCACATCATACAGAACGATCCTGTGAGTAATACCCAGGGAAGGGGGTTTTGATAATTGATAACTACCAAACAGATTACACTTAGAGCGTGCTGCGCTTCTCTTTCTTCATATTTTTAACTTTGAGGGTGTTCAACAGAGTGCCAAAAACACAGTTTATCAGAATAAATTGGTGTTCTTTGAAACTTGTAATGTTAGAATACAGGAAATTACTACACGATTGAGGTCCGTGGATATGATGCCCAGGAGCTAAATAGGGCTTTGCAGAATATTGAGGATACACACTTGAATAATAGAACACTACAACCAAATGATAGAATTCAATTTGTTAGTAATTATAGCCATATTAGCTATAAAATGTTCAATTCCATTAAAAGGAATTGGCACATCTTAAAGAATAGATTTCCTCATATTCGTGAATTCCAGCAACCTCCTTTTGGTAGCTTACTGTAAGGGCAGAGATATAGGTCAGAAATAAGTTAGGGACAGCAATACCCTTAGGGAGGGAAGGGTTCTGTCAGCAAAGAAGAATGGAACTTGCCCCTGCATGGGTTTTGGTCAATATTATTAATAGCATTATTAAAGTAGATATGATCAGCCGTCCATATTCTGGTAAAAAAAAATTAGAATAAGGGGGTACTATTTTTGTAGCTCTTGTAATGTAGTGTACGCATTAAAATGTATGTATATGTAGGGGGGAAAATAATAAAGGAGCATACTGTACAGCATAAATCTAACATTAGGAACCCTAAGCTGCTAAAGCTTCCTGTACTATCACATTTCTCTAGAGAAAGGACTCCAGGTTAGTCAATGGAGGGTCTTGGTATTAGAAGGTGTTAAACAAATGAGATTGGGTGGGGATATAGGTAGGGAAGCCAAATGGATTAAGATAGTACATACATTAAACCCATATGGGCTGAATAAAGAATATGATTTAACCAATTTATTTTAAATACGTTTTTGTAGTTTATCTGTATGTTTTATTTAGATTAGTAAATATTAGAGAGAGGTTTGAGGGTCCCTTTAAGACATAGCATATATTCCTTTAAATGGACAACCTACTTGATTTTTTTTAATTAAAAAGATAGATAATGCCATTACTACCCATCCCCCCTTTTCATAACCAAGATTGTTATATTAATGTACATTGTTAGGAAATGTTAGCATTACCAACGCCATCTTGTTTTAGTTGCCATTTTGTCTTAGGCATCCATCTTGTCTAAGAAAGGTTTATTATGTAGTGAGAAAGATGTAGATGTTTTTATTATTTCTACAGGCATTTATGATCTAATTCTTTGATGTGCCTAAGAGGGTACACATATGTATAGATATAATAAGAATAAAAATAAATCCTTTTTAGTAATGAACATATTTATTGTGTATAACGAATTTGCCATTTTACTATATTCTTCAATTTTTAATTAATTTTTAAATTTTTTAACTGAACTTTTATTTATTTACTTATTGTGTAGAGAGTAATCAGGACTGGTGTTGGTACAGTATAAATAAATAATTAATTAATTATCTTTAGCTAAGCAAAATATTCAATTGATTTTGAGCAAGCATTAGGTATAGGAGAGAGAAGGTAGGTAAAATATCCCTTTAAGAACTTTTTAGCAGATTTCCTCTTAATAGTAATTTTAAATTGCCAAGTATTAATACTCTGTATTTCAAGTTATAGCGTGATTTTATTTATTTATTATTAATATTGTTTAACCTGAATTTATATGAATTTATTGTTGTCGTGATTTAGAGTTGTATTTATTAGAATTGTTAGTGCAGAGATCGGCAGCTCCAGTCAAACACACCGCAGCAGTAAAAATTAGACTGGGAGTAGGTGTGTCTGATCCGTCCTTTGGATTGGTCTGAGGGCCAGCCTATAGAATTGGAGCAGGTGTTTAAAAGAAAGGATCCCCGCAAATTTGAACTAGAAGTCCTGAGTCTTGAAAAAGTCCTGTTGAAAAGGACGAAACGCGTAGACCTATGTAAAAAGGGACACTGTTGCAGACATTCATATCAATTGCAGTTGCAAGTATAATTACAACCTGGTTATCGATACCTGTGCCTGCGGACTTCAAAGAGACGCCATTCCAGATTTCAGCATGGAGAGCTGTCAGCGTGATTGCAGTCCAGTGAACTTTTAAACCAAAAGGCTTACATACTTCTAACATCTTGTAAGTGCAATTTGTTTTTAGCGCTTGAAGAAATAATAAAAACGTTTACCTTGAGTTGCGGTTGCGCTCTGTTCTTCTTTTGTGTTCACAGTTACCAGTTGTTTGGGCGCTCTTCAGCGTCCTGCGATCAGTGAAGCAGCATCGCTCTCATCTACAGAGACAGGAGGATTTGCATATAAGAATCTAAAGACATAGCAATTTTTACCATACTCCTAGGGACATCGAGGTGAGACCATTAGCAAAATTTAATTCAATTTAATTTATTTTAGTACTATTAGTATTTTTAGCATTGTGCAATGTATAGTGTTGTTTAAAGAATTTTTCTGTGTTTTATATTTGTATTTGTAAACGGATATTATTGTAAAACACATTAAGTGAATATGCTCATATGTTAAGGAGTGCTTTAATATTAGCTCATCCTGACTATATATTAATATAATTATTGTTTTTTTATATATTTGAATTAAGTCAGGGGTGCAGGGTACAACCATATACTTAAAGTGGAAATTATTCCCTGCAGTGGTGGTTCAGTTAGCGCAGTGTTAGGGTAGCAGCTTAGAAAGATGTAGATGTTATGAATCTTTGTATAGCTAGAATGGCCTTGTAAATGTTCCTGGCGATGCGCCTGGAAGCCCGTTATCTCTATAAGATGCCCACATGGCCTTGATTTGTGCTGGGCTATGAGGCTCAGATTTACTGTTAACTGAAGTTAGGTATTTCTGTAGAAATGACTCCCTAACACTCCTTTTCTACCAATTCTATTTTAAATGAGCTTCTTTGTTCTTGCAGAAATGCTATGTAAGATGATGTAATTATGAACATGTCACCGTGTTAACCCTATATGCTGTAACCACTGCCTATAAAAAGTGTTGTTCATCTTCTAATAAACAGAGCAGATGTTAGACTGATTGCTGTGTGGTTTGATTCCTGTTCTCTGGGATATCCCATCAAGTAACCCATTCATTTCCAGGTGACAGTGTATGATCCAGGCCAAGTGCTGACTGACACTCTCCCCCCCCCCCTGAAAATAACACCTAACAATTCTGGTGTCAGATCGTGGGATTCGCACTGGGTAAGTAGATAAGTGTTTTATACTCTACTTTTCCCTCTGTGAATCCGAACCTAAATTTTTATTATTTAAAAAAAAGGTGTTAGTGATATATGTATATATAAAGGGTTAAAGTCCTTTTATAATTGATAAGGGGTTCCTGCGGTGAAGGCGCAGGTTTTGCGGAGGTTCCAGTCCTGCCGGCATTTGTATTAACCCCTCCAGACAGGTTACAGTCCTGCTAGTTTAGACAGGTGTGGAGTCCTGTCTGGTGAAGCGCGCAGAAAAAAAAGTTAGCGTGCACTTGACAGGAGGTTTAATTCCCCCGGGCAGAGTGGCAGTGCTGTGTTATGGTGAGTTAGAGTCTCATCTGTGTTGAAGTTTTCCCTATATATTCCTATAGTAGAGTTTTATTACCTATCACTGGAATTTAATTGGTATTTGGTGCTGCTTTTGCTTGATTGCTTATGCTGATACTGCTGTATAATTGTGCTGTGCTATGCTGTGCTGTGCTTAAGAATATTAAAGTAATTGCTGCTCTTATTGTGTTGTTAAAAAAATGGGGTCTGCTCATAGCAAAATATTGATAATAATGCATATAGAAGAGGAGAATGTTATTACATATTTAATGTCTACAAAGGGGTTAACAGTTTCATTTCAAGGCAGGGAGCTGTGCATGCTGAAGTTTTTTCCTGCATTCAGAAAAGTAATGAGTAGAGAAAGGGGGGGCAGTGCTGTGTAATGAGTGTTTGTCGGTTCTCACTGTGTCTTGTATGATGTGTAAAAGATTTACTCTAAACCAAAATATCTGAGGATGTATTATCCTGTCTAAAATTTGTTTATGTCTCAATCTGCTGGGAAAATGGCCATTCCTTGCAAATTCAGACACTTTCAAATACATTTTAAATTTGGTGGAAAGTTAATCTTATTGTATTTCTAAATGTCTTTGGTATGTTATGAAATATGTTTTCCTGAAAGAAAGAGAACGCTAATGTGTTTTCTGTGTCACTAAAAGTTTGATGTATGTTGAAATTGCTTAAGAATAAATGTTGGGAGTGAATTTATGGTATGCAAGTTGATATGAGCTTGTGTGTGTATCGCTGTAAAAATGACCTTGGTGCATTTTTCTTTCTGAATGGTAATTATTCAGGCTAGTTTCTTAGCTACGAAATAGGACTTTTTTGAAGTGTTATTGGTGTAACTTGATTTAAAGTCATATGTATGTTCTTAATTATGTGTGTTTATTAATAGCATTTTTAGTTTTAAGTGATATTTGTTTTATGCAAATAAAGACTGTCCACCTGTTGCGGCATATAAATATATTGTTTTTGCAAGTGAACTAATTAAGGGATTTGTAAATGTGCGGATGTTTGTGTTACTTTCGGTCATGTTCTGGTAAATGAAAAAAGATCAACAGGTTGATTCAAGTATGTTGTGGGCGTAATGTAAGATTCATGCAAGGAATTAAACACAGGAGAATGGAAAAGACTATATGCTGTATGCTATTAAATTTATCTAAAGTATTTGGGTCCGTTTCTGTAGAGTAGAGTAATTTAGTAGAGTTATATAATATTAATTGGTAACATATTACTGTGTAATATTTATACTGTGATGGATCTCATTTAAATATGCAGGTTATGATACAGTAAAAAAGTAGAATTTTAATGGTAAATAAGACAAGTGTCTTAATCATAGCTAGGTTATATATATGTAATATACTGTACATGTTATAAATGGTCAGTCCTTAAAGGGACAGTACACTGTAAAATTGTTTTTCCATTAATGTATTTTAAATTGCTTGTTATACCAACTGCAGAGTAAAAAAATATTTGAGAAATTCAATTTTCATGCTTATTTGTGTATATGAAGTAGCTGATTTTGTGCTTTGAAACCACAGCCTATTACAATGGGTTGAACTTAAAGGTGATATCAGATCTCATTATGTTCTAAGTTTGTGTAAACAGATTTGCTTCCTTATCTTTTATTTGGCTAGAACACCAAAGCTCAATACATAGAGAGAACAATGGAAAATTATCATTTTATTACTTAACTATCCTGCATTCCACTGAGAGTGTAATCTCTTCTGCTGGCTGTGTATACGTAGGCTATTCAATAGCCTATACTTCAGTATTAATTTGTTCAGTATAGGTGGCGACACCACAGGCTAAATCAGCTATTTCAAATGCTGAAATAGGAGTAAAGGAGCTACTTGTAACCAATTTAATACACTCTAGCAGGTTAAAAGGATCATTGGGAATAATTTAAAGGGGAGAACATTTTGGGGTGAACTGTCCCTTTAAAGGGACCGTTCAATGATTTGTTATTCCAGCTATGTAGTATAAAAAGTAGGAGAAATTGTATTTTCAGGTTTATTTGTATATAAGTAGTTGCTTTTGAGCTTTTAAATCACAGCCTATTGCAATGGGTTGAATTTCGGATAATAAGCATATCTCATTGTGTTCCTTATCTTATATTTGTCTGTAAAACCGGAGCTCAGTGCTTAGACAGAGCAATGGAAAATTGTCATTTTATTACTTAAAGTACCAGTTCACTCATGGGAAAAGAGATCATGAACAGCAATAACACTGTATTAACAAGTAAAGGAGATAAAACATAAATGTAGCAGTTTGTAAAAAATATAAAACATTTTATATATATAAAAAATGGACGTCAGTATACATTTTTATTATAAGTGGCTAAGCTACAGGCTAAATCAGCTATTTAACTATGCCAGGGTAGGTATAATGGAACGCTTTGTCAACATTACATATATTCCATCAAGTAAAATGGGGAACAATTTAAAGGGGACATTTTTGGACAAACTGTCCTTTTAACCTTTTAGTGTACATTCTTATTATTCTTTTTAGAAAGCTCATTTTGTTGTATACAATTGTTATATTTAGTCAGAGAGCTGCAAAATGGTGAATATCAAATTATATTAAAAAAATTAAAGGGACAGTAAACCTCAAAAATAATGTTATTTAATTCTGCACATAGTGCAGAATTATATAACATTATATTAGCCTTATCTGTATAAAACGTAATATTCCCTTTTAATTTAAAAAAAACCCTGCTGTTTTACAGACCCGCTCTCTGCTAAGCGGGTCTGTTTTATTCACACAGCGCATCGCACCAGCTGTATAGTCACAGCCCGGCCCGACCGCGCCATAACACAAAGTGCAGCTCGCTCCTGCTCTGTCTGACAGCAGGAGCGAGCTGCACTGTGTATAATGGCGCGGTCAGGCCGGGCTGTGACTATACAGCTGGCCCGATGCGCTGTGTGAATAAAACAGACCCGCTCAGCAGAGAGCGGGTCTGTAAAACAGCCGGGTTTTTTTAAAATTTAAAAGGGAATATTACGTTTTATACAGATAAGGCTAATATAATGTTATATAATTCTGCACTATGTGCAGAATTATATAACATTATTTTTAAGGTTTACTGACACTTTAAATCAAATAATTGTGTATTTATTAAAACCTTGGTTATGTAAAAGTATAGACTGGATTCTAGCGCTTTTCACAAATTATTTGTGCCAAACATGATTTATTTAACAGTGGGTTTCCACTGTGCATGCAAGCAGGGGCTATATACAACCGTGGCTGTACCTTTATTATCGGACCTTTCCTAGAATATAGTACTTAGGTGTTTGCATGTTCCAGTGTAAAGTTTATGGTTAGGGATTTTATTTGTAAATATGCAACTGGAGTTTATTGATCTTCTGAAGTGATTGCATTATTAGTGTGATCTCATAGTATTGTGCATGGTAAAATTTGCAAATCTAGAGCATAGAAAGTTGTTATAGGATTTTAATTATTGGTAGTGTTTTGCTAGAATGTAGTATTTTTCAGTGCTGTGTTTCAGTGAGTGTAAGTATATGTGTTGAATTTCAGGTTGATTCTGGTTGTTAAAAGTTTGTGCCGGCTATTAATGTTTTGTTTTGTGGAATGAACAGTTGGTTTTAAGTGTTCTCTAAGAGAATGATATGTTTTTATTTTTAGTGAATGCGTGTGGAAAGGTGCTGTATGAATGGAACATTGAATATTGAGGTGTATTTGATTTTGCCTGATGTTGAGAATAGTATACTACGGAGTGCATGAATTGTCTTTTAGTTTGCTGTTATATTGTGTTTGCATGACACATAGGGTGTTTCATGCGAACAAAGGGGGAAGTATTGATGAGTATCTTTATGTGATTTGGGTGATTGTTTGAGTAAGAAAATTAACCTAAAATGTTTTTATTTTTCTATTTTGTTCTTGACACAATATATGTATTTGCAGGATGAGATCATGGAGCTGTATCCAGAGAGTAAAAACACTAACTAATTTATTTTTTAGTTTTTCATATTTAGGTAAAATCTGTACAGATACAATTCCATAGTGCACTCTCCAAAAGATTTAAGATTGAATGCAAATAAACCTTTTAAACAAATAAATGCCTGGTGCCTAGGTGAAGAAAAGAAAAAAGTTTGTTTAACCACCATACTGCAGTAAAAGTTGCTGAACTATCTTTGGATCCATTCTTTGCTTTGCATGCTGAACTGGACTCTGGGTAATCTATGACTGTTTCCTATGATGTGTGTCTTCAGAACATAAAGACTATCCTTTTCTGGACTGTGCCTTGCCTGTTGGAATTGAGGACCTGTTACGCTGTTACAGAGTCATCCACAGTTAAATTTGAGGAGTATTGTTTTAATATATATATATATTTATATATATATATATATATATATATATATATATATATATATAATATTGCTTGTTTTGTATTCTCTTGTAATTGTGTTATTTTTGTTGATCATATTAGTTATAAGAAGTCATATAGCTTTGTCTACAGAAAAGTATGCCTTAATTGTATTAGTACACATTGTAGTTTATGTACTTAAACAAAGTAACCCTCCATATAAGTGTAACTCTAAACCTTGCAGTATTGTAACCTATTGAATGGCCCACTGAGTATAGAGAATATGTTTGTACCTGTATAGTTTAAAGAAAATGCTGCAATATATCGGAATATTCTAGACCCTTCACCATTGTAGAACACAGAAGGCTCACCCATGTTTTTGGGAGTAGTATAATTATAGTTATATTGATGGTATATTTTCTACCTACTTATTGGATCTGTGTTATGAAAGCAAATGTATTTTTCCCTTTATTAATTGGTATGGTATCTGCAATTTGAATTTTGTAATTCCAGATGTTTGTGAATGAAAGGAATTATCTTACCATAAAAATGTGTTTACCTTTAAAAGATTTTGTAGTTTTAATAATGTTATGATTGTATTCTTTCCTCATACAGGAGTGCGAGAGAATTTAGGCTGCATAAAATAATTAGTGAACTAGAAGTGTTTATATAAGAAGAGACTGCTGACTATTAAGATCATAGTTGGAAAATTATAAACATTACATATAGTACCTTTGCAGAATAAAGGAACACTAGGTTATTTTATTTGTTTTAGTAGTTCAAAGAGAAAGTGTGAAGAAATTAATTTTAAAGAAAATATTTTTATTGACTGTTTTACTTTTCATTTTTGTTGCAGGGCAGGCCTTAGCATAAGTTACTTAGCATAGCCATGCAGCCTCTTGATGAAATCTAGCAGTTTTTATTTGCTCAGTATTTATGTTTAAAGTATTATTTAAATTGTATAGAGAAGCTGTGAGTTATTCTCTGTAAAAGTTTCAATGTATTTAGTTTGTATTATATATCCACAATGTTTTCCTGGTTTTAAATGACATAGGATAAGTTAAGCTATTAAAGGAATTGTGATGCTTACAAAAATGTGAAAGTGAAAAAAGTTTTATTTGGACATAATTGTGATTGTATCCGTGTGTGTGCTCATCTTGTGCTGTTTTGTTTCCTTCTGACTCGAGTGTCTGCTTGCTATGAGGATCCACTGGCTTTCTTTGTCTACCCCATGAACAAACCATCGGACTTGCAGCATCTACCTGCAGAAGAACACTGGACAAGCACCCCTACTGCAAATGGACTATGGTATTGAAGCAGAGTCTCTGAGGAAGGTGGAGCTCTAAGAGGCCACCCAGAGACACTTGTTCTGTTGGACTATCTAAATAGTGTGCAATGTGAATAAATTGATGATATATAGATGATATTTTTCTTATTTGGAAAGGAGTCCAAGAACTACTCAATCTATTTCTTGAAGATCTCAATTGTAACACCTGCGGAATTAATTTTACTTATGAACATAGCAAGGAAACTATACACTTTCTAGATGTTAAAATAAACATTATCAACAATAAAATCATCACAGAGACATACTTTAAACCCACTGACACTAACAGCTATTTACATCCGGATAGCTACCATTTAGAACAATGGATCAAAAATATACCTAAAGGCCAATTCTATAAAATAAAGAAAAACTGCTCAGAAGATAATATTTTTCATGAACAAGCAAATATATTAGAAAAGAAATTTCAAGACAAAGGATATAAAAATAACATAATTAAGGAAGCAAAAATACAAGCTATGCAAAATGATAGAACAGAACTATTAAAATACACTAAAAAAGACGTCAGTAAAAATTCACATCAAAAAATATCCTTTATAACAGAATATAATGAGTATCATAAAATCATAAAAAGGATCCTAGAGAAACACTGGCACATAATTAGAAAAGATCCACTTCTATCAGATATTCTAGATCAACATCCAAACGTAATTTACAGGAAAACACAAAATTTAAAAAGCATATTAGCACCCAGTCAGTTCAATAAAACTATAAAATCAAAAGAACAAGACCTACTAGGCAACAAATTACATGTTTTTTTCCATGCACTAGTTGCAAAGCTTGCAAATTTGGTAAAAAATATAAAGAAGTTATATCCTCAAACAACAATTTCAAATACCCTATAAAAGACACAATAAGATGTTCAGACATAAACATAATCTATTTAATACAATGCCAATGTAAATTACAGTATCTAGGACAAACAAGTCGACCACTACATGACAGAATAAGAGAACATCTCTCTAATATAAAACTTGGTAATTGCAAACATTTACTTTCCAAACACTTTACAGAAATACACCAGAAAAAAACAATAGGATTTAAATAGAGGGGCATAAAAAAGTTGTGAATAACAGGGGAGGCGATATGGAGAAAATCCTGCTACTTAAAGAAGCAGAACTGATATTTAAATTTAATACACTGACCCCCAATGGCCTCAATGCTGAACTTAACCTCAATCCATTCATCTAGATAAATAACAGTATTGAGTTGGACTATTATAATTAAATACATACTAAAACTTTCTCACTATTTGGTTCTAACACTAACATATACACTTAAATCGTCCATTTCACACTTAAATTGTAGACTTAAATTGTCCACTTCATTAATAACAAAATATGATTGTAATATGAGAAATAATACATATAACCCATAAGCTCTCTTTTTATTTTATATCTACATAAACCTGGTTTATTTTTATCCTTCCATATCCTCGTAATTATACACATAATTATTACATCTAAATCCAGTTTATAGAAGTTATAGGATTACACAGAAAATATACACATGTGCACCTAAACACCGCTTTGTATATAATTATATAACAGAAATGTACATCATTCCTCTACTCGTATCATATTTATTTTTATTTTCATTTTATATATTTTTTTATTTTATTTTTATCTTAGTTCAAATATCATTTTGAGGTCCAATATTTTCATTTATATTTTCACTCTGAGTCTTTTATATGTATTTAAGACTGTCATCTATAATATACCAGATATAAGTATTCTGAACCAATCATATCACCCTTGGGATGAGTTCCCCACACCAATGGGACTATAAAGGAGCCGTATAAACACACAAGATTATACAGTCTTGATAAGGGCGCACATCCAGCGCTGAAACGCATAGATATTGACTTTCAAGTGTGAACAACATCGGCTCCAGCAAAAGAAACACAGGACCGCAATAGGAACACTCCGCCCACGACCCGACTACCTGATTGGACCTCCGAGAACCACGTGTCACTGACCACACACACGCTCGGGTAGGAAGTGTTTGCCGGGAAGTTTGTACAGTAAGACCCCGACTGGAGATGGAACTTAATCTCGTTACTTTTAAACATCTTTAAACAGAGGCAACCTTCCCATAACCCATAATCACTTCAGAGGAGGTAAGGGATATCGATAGTCTGGGTAGGGGGAGCACCACTACAGTCTTTCTTTCAAGCTTGGCTATTTTATTTACTCTGACACACAGAGAACTTTCCTAAAATCCTTTTTGGATACAATCCTTGTGGATATACTCTTTTATACAGTTGTGGCCTCAACTTACAACCTTTTATCTCTAGATCGTCACAGATTGATCTTTTTACCTATTGATATAATTCATATTCCTGCACAAGAACTTTTTACGTTATATCTGCATGCTTGATTTGCGGTACACCTGTATGCTTTATTCCTAATACATACAGCCGCTATTTGTTGCTACTTCTTATATATGTAATAACCATTTATACCGCAACAATTTGAATATTGTAACCAGCTGGAATATCACAATATACATTGTAACAAGTTTTTATTGCAAATTTATTGTACAGTTTATTGAATAGTGACCTGCTGAATTTTAGGTAGTAAATTTATTTTTAATATTATATTGCCTCAGTTTATAATTCTACTGCAGCAACACATTAGGTATATCAGCCATATACACTGTGCACGGGCACTGCATAGTGCATCCATTAGGAGCTAACCAATTTGAGAACACTATTTTCTGATATTATATTATTCTTGCAGACGTCAATGAAAATTCTTGTTTATTCTTTGGGACACACCAAATATTGGTACACACTTTGGGATACACCAAAACAGCACTATTTCACGCTATTGTTATATCAACATCTTTTTTAACGTCATAATACAATCACTGACGTTATAACATATAGACACATTTTAGTCACAGATACTTTTACAGAATATTTACTTACACAGTAACCATAGTCACGGATATGTTTCACATAAATGTACTGAATTTATTTACATTCTATGTCGTAATATAGAAACATCCTTAGACACGGACACTTATATAGTGCACAACATCTATTCAATTTATTCACATTGCACACTATTTAGATAGTCCAACTCATAGCTCCTTTGGAGCGCTCCCCACCCACTCCTCACTTTTTTACTCTTGTATCTGATTTTGGGAGCATATCAGATTTGGGGAAGCATAGTTCAGTCTGATATCAGTATCACCACACACACCCTTAGTACACTTGTGCTGTTCCCATGTCATGCTTCACTGTGGAGAATGTACAGAGCAAGAAACTGTCGGAAATATTGGGGGGTGCTAGCAATGCAGGTTGAGAAATAAAGATGCAGCGTTGTTTGGGGGTAGATAGGGGGCTGGTTGGGTCTTTGTGCAGATAGACCAGTAGTTTGAGGATGCTGGGAGGTAGAAGGAGAGTATTGGAGGGGCCATACCTATGTGCAGTGACAAATTGTGCCCTATTGGCCTATACAATTATAGCAGTAAATATGAATGCATTTCTCTACAGTATTCTCACATAGATTCATGTTACACCGAAGTATTAGGCTTATACTGTTAAAAGATTTATTAATTTTCTGTGCTGTTCCTTTTATGTTATTCTGGTAGAATAAAAGAGTGGTATGTTAGGAAATGTTAACATTACCGACGCCATCTTGTTTTAGTTGCTATCTTGTCTAAGAAAGGTTTATTATAACAGTTTATTATGTAGTGAGAAAGATGTAGATGTTATGAATCTTTGTATAGCTAGAATGGCCTTGTAAATGTTCCTGGTGTTGCACCTGGAAGACCGTTATCTCTATAAGATGCCCACACGGCCTTGATTTGTGCTGGGCTATGAGGCTCAGATTTACTGTTATCTGAAGTTAGGTATTTCTGTAGAAATGACTCCCTAACTCTCCTTTTCTACCAATTCTATTTTAAATTAGCTTCTTTGTTCTTGCAGAAATACTATGTAAGATGTAGTTATGAACACGTCACCGTGTTAACCCTATATGCTGTATCCACTGCCTATAAAAAGCGTTGTTCATCTTCTAATAAACAGAGCAGATGTTAGACTGATTGCTGTGTGGTCTGATTCCTGTTCTCTGGGATATCCCATCAAGTAACCCATTCATTTCCAGGTGACAGTGTATGATCCAGGCCAAGTGCTGACTGACACTCTTCCCCCCCACCTGAAAATAACACCTAACATACATAATAATGGATACTTCATTATATAGCTTCAGACGCTCCTTGAAAACTCACCTATTCAGAGAGGCTCACCCTCTTTCCTCCATCCGTCATCCGAACCAAACTAATACATGTACATAAACTGCCTGACTCACTGCTGCAAACAACCGATGTAACAAGCTACCCCAACCTTATGTCTCTGCACCTTTAACCTGTAGACTGTGAGCTCTCCGGAGCAGGGCCCTCTTCCGCCTGTACTAGATTTGTTTAGTTTTATGTTTTGTATTTTATCACAAATCTTTGTCATTGTATACCCCTATCATTGTACCCAGCGATACGGAATTTGGCGGCGCTTTACAAATAAATGATAATAATAATACTTGTATAGTGCACAACCTCGGACTTAACTGACTCGCGGCGCTGACCTCTAAATGTCTGCCTGTTTCTAAGCCTCTGCAGGCCACCTCCTTATCTCTGTGCATTTTATTAGCTGTTTACAATTAGACAGTGCTAGTTCATGTGTGCCATGCAGATATTTTTGTGTTCACTCCCGTGGAGTTATGCCGGAACCAGCACTAATTGGTTAAAATGCAAGTTTGTAAAAAAACAAACACACACTGAGATAAGGGTTCAGTCTGCAGAGGTTTAGATACAAGGTAATCATAGAAGTAAAACAGTATATTAATATAACATTGGTTATGCAAAATTGGGGAATGGGAAATAAAGGAATTATCTATGTAAATATTTTTTTTAAAGTAGACTGTCCCTTTAAGATGGAAAGCATATGTATATTGTTAGGCCCCTTCCCTACAATGTGATTGCTGATGGATTTGTGTGTTGGGAGTTCAAACAGCTGTGAATATGTATTATGTGTTAGCTTGACAAAGGGGCAAGTGTCCTGAAGCAGTGCTGCTATATTGTATGTATTAATGATACAGCAATACATCTTGTCTCCTGTCTACAATAAGGGTAGATTAAATTATTGTATGCTATGGGCAGATCTTTTTAATTACATTAATCATCTTAATGCCTCTCTGCCCATTAAAAAGAAAAAAACAAAGGATTCTCCTATTCCTGAATCTGGAGAATTTTCACCCTTTGATGTTAGTGAGTGTTCAGCCTTTGAGGCCAAATATCCTAGTAGTACCCAACATTTTCATTTGAGGGACCGCATTAGACTATATTTGCACTCCAAGAATCACCAAGTCCTTTTTAGAAATGTTGCTAATAGATTGTGGAATATCTACTGTATTTTATGTGTCAGCATTCGGCAAATGAGTAATATATCTGCATAGTATAAAAGGACATGGAAGTCAAAATTATACTTTCATTATTTAGAAACGAGAGAAATTTAGAAATATTGTGGCATTCAGATAGAGTATACAATTTTTAAAAACTTTCTAAGGTACTTTTATTATCAAATGTACCTACTTTCAGAATTCTCTGTTGAAAACTTTCTCCTTTCCATGAGAGCATACTGAGATCAAGAAAGTGCATGTGTCCTAAGCATTAAATGTATAGTAATGTAATGTTAAAACATTGTTTGCATATAGTGTTACCTCAGTATGCCCTGATAGAATGTTTCAATGTATCTTTGTAACAGTAATATAAAATGTTAAAAGTTGTTATTTCAATGTTTTATAGGGGATCCCTAATGCTTTGCCTTTTGGGCAATCTTATCTCATAAGACTCAATAACTTTGCAAAACATTTCAGACTTTATCTAACACCAGACAAACTATTAAAAAGACTTAATACTTTCAGAGTTGCCTTTTTGATAGGGCTGTAAAAAGAAGGGGTTGTTTACCCAGCCAACAATTTGTATAAACAAAGATCCCACTAACCAAGCCTAACCTAATGAATCACAATATTACCAGAGCTCTTTTTTATTTTCTTTTTTGTCCTCAAGAGCACGCTTGTGGACCAGAGGCTCTAGATAAAAAAAAAGGCATACAAGAACTTCATCAAGTAGATTAATGGGATAGGTGACAGACTTGCCTATTTTCTTCCAAATTGGAAATCAGTGTCTTTAGATCCCTGGATCCTACAAACAGTTGCAGGAGTTCTAATATAATTTATTTATTTCCTTATAGGATTTTCACCAATAGAATTTTCAGCTCAGTACAAAACATTTCTAAATTCAGAAATTGAAACAAGTCATAGAGTATGTTTTGGTTTGGTAGACAGAGACAGTTTTTCATAAGCAATATTTTCCTGGTCAACAAAAAGAACAGACAATTTCAACCAGTCATCAATCTCAGAAATCTCAATGTTTCTTACCAGCATTTCAAAATGGAAGGGATTCACCTTCTAAGATATTGTCTTTTAGACAACTGGTTAGTTTGTCAAGATCTGAAAGACGCTTTGACGATTCCTAGCAACCAAAATCCCAGAAAATAGTTTTCTGTATCCAAACTCTGGCATGTCATTTGTCTTCTGTCTTTCCTCTGCCCCTTAGATCTCCATGAACATACTGAACTCTGCTTGGTTACAAGTCAGGGGTGTTCGCCTCATAAAGACCCAGCTTCTCTTCTTACTCATTTTTACTTGGCTATGTTTCTACTAGAGAATCTTGGTTTTGTCATAAACAAAGAAAAATCTCCACTACTGCATAGAACTTGATTTCTTTTTTAAGATGAGGAGAGTCCATAGGTGTCCATAACATGTGGGATATATTTCCTGCCACTATGAGGGAGGTCAAAACCTTTACAAGAGCTTTAATCCCTCCCACCTTCTCTCCCCACTCAGTTTGTTCTTGGCCTCTTTGAATAGAGGTGGAGAGAAGTGCACTGCAAGCAAGATTTTATTATTTTCTATCTAATTATTTATTGGGAGCTCATGCCTGACTTGAGACCCAGTCCCCTCTTCACTCAAGGAAGACTACAGGATAATTTCTCCAAGATTCTGAAGGAAGCCAGGGTAAAGGAATACCTCAATTATGGCATGTTAGTACTTTCGCAGGTACATCTCTCAGCCATAATTGCCCTCAGGCTTCACAGGGCCCTAATCTCTTAGCCTCCAGCTTAGGGGTTGCTAGTATATCCACAAGTATCCTCTGCTGTATATTTGCTTGCACTGGATGGGCTCTCTACTGTATCAGCATTCTGTGATGGATAAAAGTTTTAAGCAAGCTGGTAAGATGCAGTGGAGGGGTGCTGCAGTCCAGGTAAGTGACTCAGACACTAAACACATCCCAGTAACTATCCCTTGTACTCTCCTTGTATAGGTACTGCATAGTTGGGAATTCTCAGCCTTTACACATAGTGCTTAACTAAGTTTAACACCAAAAATGATGAAATTAGGAGTTAAAATCCCTCTTTTTTCATTGCCTTATTACCCCTTAGCAGCCCTCACTATGTTTTAGTCCTGGGTTCACTATAAAAAGCTACACTGTCTCTTTAGGAAAACTGCTATTTACCTTTTGATGGGTGAGGTTACGGTTGGAGACACAAGGGGGATCAAAGGGGGGGGGGGGTAATCAATATAATGTGTATGGTATGTTTTAGGGTGTTTTCTCACAGGCCTGCAGGTCATTCTGGACTTAGGGTCCACCCCCTTTGGCACCCTTTCTCCCTCACAGGATCAACAAGTGACTGAAAAAAATTCTCTGGGCCTGTCTCCGGTCCTTACAAACTATCTGGATCCAGTTTTAACCCTTTATATGTCCAGGAGGTGGGTGAATTCCCTCATATGAGCTGCTGATGGGGTTGGTAATTAAAACTTTTTTCTGAGTGAAATTCTTTTGCTTCTTTCTCTGTCTTCTAGGGTTCTTATCTGTTTTTTTTATAGGCTGTTAGTTGTATTTTGTGCAAATACACTGATAATATAAAGCTTTTGAATATATCTTTATTTCCAATTACTTACGGCTAGATTTAGAGTTTGGCGTTAGCCGTCAAAACAAGCGTATATGGCTTCTAACGCTGGTTTTTACCACCCTCGGGTATTTAGAGTTCACTTACCGACATTCAAAAATCTCCCAACGCACAAATCTCTACCGACAACTCAGACCCAGTAGTTAACATCTACCGACAAAATAAACATCCACGAATCAAATAAAAAATATTACACAAAGTACACTTACACTCATACAAACACTACACTATATATTTTTTTATTTTTTTATTTTTTACATCAAAATAGAAAGGATCAAAGTTGCAAGATCTCGGGTGTTAGAAAAAAAAACAACACAAATCCATTTTGCCATTGACTTACATTGACACACGGGAAAAGACCCTCATATAGCTACATCTAACTAATAATATTATCACAAACATACACTCATCGATGCATACAAAAAATATACACCACATTACATACACAAACAAGTTATTTATTACAAAATGAACACGATTTAGCTACTTTTTCACACAAGATCATGACATCACTCACTTTATGAGGAAAACCAGTCTTTGAATTTTTTTAACACAAATTTTGAGCCTCCATTGACTTCTATGGGGAAGACGTGCTCGTGCACGCGACAGACAGATTTCCCTAACGCACGCAAAAAGTGTAGACAAAAAAACTCCAAATACCAGCGCTAGAAATCGGAAAAAAACCCATGCTTTTCTGCGTTAGACCCAGCTATGACAAATAGATCAAGAAATGCCTATTTCCCTATGGTGGATTTATGGAGTTTACTTATGGCAAATTCACAACAACATTAAATTGTTTCATACTTTTACATTACATCAACTACAAATCAACATCACTAGTAACAAACATTTACAACAATTACATCACATTTTAACGGACACAAAAAAAAATAAAAAAATTTCACGATTAACAAACAGTAGACAATGGGAAACACGTCTCGTTTACCTTTATTATTGCATTTCATTTATTCAACTCATATGCTTGCAGCAACAGCATATCTACATAGGCTTAACACGTGATCATTCATGGATGCACATACTTTACTTTTATCATTCACTCATACATGTGCAAATGATGGGGGAAAAACACATTACATTCTCTCTAGGAATCACGAAAAAGAAAAGAGGGATTTTACTGTACTTTTAGCATCATGATTCCATCACAATAAACCATTAGGAATTACGTACAATAAGAACATCATTACAACATATTACAGCTGTCACTTTATGGGAAGGAACAACAATGCCAGACCGCTATATAGAAGTCAGCATATGTGGGACACAATCACAATATATACGTATATGTACATAACACGCATCACCCATTACGCAACCACAAAGCACACATTTATATTTTAATCAGCACACAATAACAATGTAGTCAAATACAACAACACAATGAGGATTTCATAACTACACAGGCAGGTTAATAATATCATGACGTCATTAGAAGATTCAACCATACACATTACAGATTTATGACTGTACCGCCCCTTTCAGAACCTTAACACTCAATACTACAATACAACATATACGTAAACGACAGTTTGGAACATCATTATTAGGGCGATTTTAATGGGACGCATACAATATTGACATCTCGGCAATCACTTATATATACAATACTACAGATGACAGCCAGAAGTTCTTCAGTATTAGTGCGATTTTAATGGGACGCATACAATATTGACATCTCGGCAATCACTTATATATACAATACTACAGATGACAGCCGGAAGTTCTTCAGTATTAGTGCGATTTTAATGGGACGCATACAATATTTACATCTCGGCAATCACTTATATATACAATACTACAGATGACAGCCGGAAGTTCTTCAGTATTAGTGCGATTTGAATGGGACGCATATAATATTGACATCTCTGCAATCACTTATATATACAATACTACAGATGACAGCTGGAAGCTATTCAGTATTAGTGCGATTTTAATGGGACGCCTACAATATTGACATCTCGGCAATCACTTATATATACAATACTACAGATGACAGCCGGAAGTTCTTCAGTATTAGTGCGATTTTAATGGGACGTGTACAATATTGACATCTCGCTAATTACTTATGTATACAATACTACAGATGACAGTTGTTACTTTATCGTTTACAAACAATATTGCAGCAACATTGATCGATCACATTCTATGCACATTATACACAACTATGCACTTTCCTTCATGTTAGCGTGGATGTGTTCTTTTTACTATAAGATCGCGTTTAATAAATATTTATTATGCATATGAACAAACATTAAAAACATGCACTGTATGTGTGATATTGTACACTTTCACATTGAGATTCATTGGGGGAAAACAACATTTCACCAAACACCTTAAAAAACGCCCACTTTGAAAGCATTCGCGCCGCTCACATACAAACAAGTGAATACAATTAGCAATCATTACAAACTCACTACCATTGGACTAATTGCACTATAAATCCCCCAAACAATATGGCCAAAGCGTCCATGGTGATCAACATCGTATCAATTCGCTTCTGTGTTTTTGCATACCCTGTTACTCCTTGCGCGGTGTTTGCTCTGCTGTTTGGCTTCGTGCTGCTAAGCTTGGCAAATATGGATGACGATGATATGGTAGACGCTGCTGGTGCTGCTATTGGCGAACTAGCGGTTGATAGAATCAGGCAGCCTCGGCGGCTCAGACTGAGACGAAGGGGTCGTCTGGTTAGAGGTCCTCGTGTCTACAGGGTAAGACCCACCTTGGAAAACATGAGCGACTTCGAGGTTTATGATAAGTATCGGCTCAATCGCGAACAGCTCATTGGCCTTTACGATCTTCTTAAACCTCATTTGGAGCCACGTATAACAATAAGGACTGCTGTCCCCAGCATGTGTCATGTCTCCAGGTAATAAAAAAATTGATTTGTAGCTTTTTCCAATATTTAACAAATATAGCTTTGAATGAGTTAAACACATGGAATAAAGCAAAATTAATATTAGTAATTGAAAATGATTTGTATAATAAAAAATAATACAGAGTGGAAAATCTGAGGAGAAAGAATCTTTATGTAAAACTCACTCAGAATAAGATTTGTCTTACTAGAGACAGACTGTATAATAGACAAAAAATAAGACACTCTGTGCGCACAAGAGTTAAACAGGAGACAAATGGTGAACCAAATGATAGAAAAATTATGTATCCGCTATATATGAGATGATAACTTGAATTAACAAAATTTACTTTGTAAGTTACAAGCTGATCTTACTTGAGGCAAAAACAGATTATGAGCTGAGGGAGATTGTACCTGAACGGAGACTGAAATGAATCGAAGTCACAGCTGGGAAGCAGCGTTATTGATTAGGCAGCGTACACTGAACAGGTCAGACAGGATGAACAGGTCAGACAGGAGGAGGGCTGCAGGAATCGAGTGCTGTACGGCTCCAGAGATACAGCGTGTGAGAAGTGTAGAGACACAGCTGGAAGTCGGAGTGAGATGACGTCACAGATTCAGGCTATGGGTTACGGCAAGGGATTAATACCTTGGAGAAGTAAGTTTTGGAAGATATAATCACTTGAGATACACTTTGAAAGTGAAGACTTGATCCAACGTAGATGATTCTCAAAAATTAGTTAAAGGCTTGAAAGAGTAGAAGCGGAGGAACAGGAAGTTCTTCAGAAACACAACTTCAATAATCAAGCATTAAACAGGTGTATCTGATATCCTTTTATAGGTGAATAGTAAAGGTGGACAAAGGAATTTAAGGTGGAATCATGACAGATCCCCCGTCTCAAGGCGGACCTCCTGGGAGCAGAGACCCAGGTTTGGAAGGGTTGTGAAGATGAAATTCACGTAATAGCTCTGGAGCGTGAATATCACGTAAAGGAATCCAAGAGTCCTCTTCAGGACCATATCCCAACCAACGGACTAGATATTCAACTCGTCTCCAACGGTTGGGGGAATCCAAGATCTTTTCCACCTCGAATTCAGACTGATCTGCACACAAATCCGCATCAGAGGAATCATTCCCGGGTAGTGAGTCTAACGTACCGGAATAAGGTTTCAAGAGAGACACATGGAAGGAAGGATGAATCCGTAGATGAGCTGGTAATTGGAGAACGACTGCATTAGGATTCAGGATTTTCTTAATCCTGAAGGGACCTATAAATTGGTTTGCCAATTTTTTGCAGGGAACTTTCAGTTTTATATTTTTCGTGGATAACCATACACGATCTCCAGGCTTATATGATGGGGGAGGTATATGTTTCTTGTCAAAATAAAAATTTTGTTTATCTTTTGCAGTCTCCAGATGTTTTTTCAATAGAGGTATGGAGTTTTTCAGTTCGGTAATATATTCGACAGCATAGGGAGAAAATGAGGTGATGTTAGAAGTGGGTATTGTTCTCGGATGATAACCATAAGAAGCAAAAAATGGTGTCATTTTAGTAGAAGTGTTAATCGAATTATTATAAGCGAATTCCGCCATTGGTAGCCAGTCTGACCAATCATCTTGAACTTGAGATATATAACACCGAAGATACTGCTCTAATGTTTGATTTAGTCGTTCTGTCAAACCATTAGACTGCGGATGAAAAGCTGTTGTGAATCTGGGGGTGATCTTCAATAGACGACACAATTCCCTCCAGAATCTGGAGGTGAACTGAGTTCCCCTATCTGTAACTATTGAAAGTGGTAGACCATGTAATTTTACGATATGGTTAATGAAACAGGTAGCAGTGGTTGTTGCAGAGGGTATCTTCTTAAGTGGAATGAAATGTCCCATACGGGTAAGATGATCAACGACTACGAGGATACAGGTATAATTCTTCGAAGGTGTTAACTCTACAATGAAATCCATTGATATCATATGCCAAGGAGTGTCAGGTATTGGCAGAGGAGTCAACAAACCGAATGGTTTATGCGAAGGTCGTTTGGTTCGGGAACAAACTTGGCAGTCAGTGATATGGCTACAAATATCTTGTTTCATTTTCGGCCACCAATATTCTCTAATCAATAACTCATGGGTTTTAGTAATACCCGGATGTCCTGATAATGGAAGATTATGGAAATGATGAAGTAATTGTTTTCTTAATGTTGGTGGTACATACAGAAGTTTGTGATAATGATATAAACCGGTCTTAGAATCTTTAGTACAGATTGAAGGGATTGTGGAATCTTTGAGTTGAGCATGTAGTAGATCAGAATGGAATGAGGTAATAGAGGCTAAGAATCTGTGAGTGGGTATGATATTTTGTGCCTCTTCCTTTTCAGGTACATTCTGAAAAGTTCTGGATAGAGAGTCTGCTTGAGTGTTTTTTGATCCTGGTCGGTAGTGTATGAGATAGTTAAAGCGATCTAGAAAAAGGGACCATCGGACCTGACGTGAAGATAAAGTTTTGTTTTTCTTTAGGTACTGTAGATTCTTGTGATCTGTTAGTACTAAAAAGGGTTTGGATGTGCCTTCCAGAATATGCCTCCAATGTTCCATGGCAACTTTTATTGCCAAAAGTTCTAGAACTTTTATTGCCAAAAGTTCTAGATCACCCACAGAGTAATTCCTTTCTGCTGGAGTCAAGAGTCGGGAATAAAAGGCAACAGGATGGTTAACTTGTGATCCAATGCGTCGTTGAGACAAAATTGCCCCAACACCAACATTTGAGGCATCAACTTCTAAGGTATAATCTGCATCTGGATCAGGAAGCTGTAAGATGGGAGCTGAAGTAAAACATTTTTTCAGATGTTTGAAAGCTTCTTGTGCTTCAGTAGTCCAACAAAATTTAGTTTTTCCTGTCAATTTAGTTAAGGGTTGAGCTATGGAAGAATACCCCTGAATAAATCTTCTGTAGAAATTGGAAAAACCAAGAAACTTTTGGAGAGATTTTAAACTGGTAGGTACAGGCCAATCCAAAACAACCTTTATTTTGTCAGGATCCATTTCGATGCCAGTTGGGGAGATGATATAACCCAGAAATTTGATTGTCTTTACATGGAATTGACATTTCTCTAATTTAGCATAAAGATGATGCTCTCTTAACCTCATTAAAACCCATCGTACGTATTTGATGTGATCAGTTATGTTCTTAGAATAAATTAAAATGTCATCTAGATATATCACTACGCAGATATCTAATAGATCCTTGAATATCTCATTTATAAAAAACTGAAAAGTTGCTGGAGCATTTGTCAAGCCAAAAGGCATAACATTGTACTGATATAAGCCATAACGAGTTTTAAAAGCTGTTTTCCACTCATCCCCTTTCCTTATGCGTATGAGATTATACGCACCTTTCAAATCTAGTTTGGTAAAGATTTGAGCATCAGTTAATCTTTCTAGGAGTTCAGGGATGAGTGGAAGTGGGTAGCGATTTTTTACTGTAATTTCATTTAAACCCCTGTAATCTATAATAGGACGTATAGTACCATCCTTATTGGTCACAAAAAAACATTCCAGCAGCTGCTGGAGATGTGGAAGTGGATATAAACCCTTTTCTTAAATTTTCGTCGAGATATTCTCTAAGGTATTGCAATTCTTTATTAGACATAGGATATATTTTACCAAAAGGTATGGTGGTATTAGGTTTAGTGTCTATAGGACAATCGAATGGCCTATGTGGTGGTAGATTTTCTGCCTCTTTAAGATTAAACACATCCGAAAACTCAAGGTATTCTGAGGGTAATTGAGGTTGTATGTGGTTTATAGAGATTGTAGGGTAACAAGTATTGGTACAGTACTGAGATGTATATTGTATATTATTGGTTACCCAATCAATACTTGGGTTATGCAGCTGTAACCAGGGGTATCCTAAAATGATAGGATGGATAGAGTTAGGTAGTATATCGAATGTGATATATTCAGTATGTCCATTACCTGTAGTAGTGAGTAGTGGAATAGTGTGGTGTGTTATTGGACCTTTTAAATGAGTGGAACCATCAATAACTTTTACAAGAATAGGGAATTGCTTTAACACTCTGGGTATTTTATTTTTTGTAACATAAGTTTGATCCATGAACATGCCAAACGCCCCTGAATCGATCATGGCCTCATTCAGCAGAAGATGTTGATCCCACTGCAAAGATAATGAAATGGTTAAGTGTGATATCATTTTAGAATTAATTTGAGGGTTAACTATCAGTATCTTACCCCTCTTCTGGCGCATTAGAGTTGGACAAGTGGATACTGTGTGGTCTTTGTTTCCACAGTACATACAAAGATTTAAACTTCTTCTTCGTTGTTTTTCTTCGTATGTTAGAGGACCCTTAATTGTGCCAATTTCCATAGGTACAGGACTTGAAGATGGTTGTTGTTCATGTGGTTGATGGTACTTCTTTGGATAGGGTTCAGTTGGTACCTTTTCAGCACGGCATTCCCTGAATCTCCTATCCATTGAAATAGAGATCTTTATGAGAGACTCAAGCGTGTCTGGGAACTCAATACGAGATAATTCATCTTTCAAATGTTCTGATAGTCCCAGACGAAACTGGTTGCGTAGAGAGACTGAGTTCCACTGAGACTCCGTAGCCCATAGTTGAAACTCAGCGACGTAGTCCTCAACTGGCCGTTTGCCCTGCTTAAGTGTTCTCAAGTTATTTTCAGCAGTGAGTTGGGTGTTGCGGTCTTCATACAATAAAGCCATTGCGTTAAAGAAATCTTCAAGGGAACCTAAAATGGGATCATTAGCCTCAAAAAAATTGTCAGCCCATAATCTGGGTTCCCCACTTAAATATGAGATCACAGTACATACTTTTACTCTATCAGAATAATATGTTTTAGGTTTCATAGAGAACATGAGTAAGCATGCATTGCGAAATTCACGAAAGCGAGTGCGTACACCAGCAAACACACTTGGAGGGTTAATCTTTGGTTCAGGGTGTTCAGCTGCCTTTTGTGTAATAAAGTCATTCATAATACTTTTCAAGGTATTATTTTCATTTTTTAACTCTGTTAAACCCTGAGCTAATATCTCCACCTTTTGATTTTAACTGGTTATTTCATTTGCCATTGCTGCAGGATCCATATTTCAGAGTAACTTTATATATTTTTAAGGCTTGATTATTCTGTCTTGTCTCCAGGTAATAAAAAAATAGATTTGTAGCTTTTTCCAATATTTAACAAATATAGCTTTGAATGAGTTAAACACATGGAATAAAGCAAAATTAATATTAGTAATTGAAAATGATTTGTATAATAAAAAATAATACAGAGTGGAAAATCTGAGGAGAAAGAATCTTTATGTAAAACTCACTCAGAATAAGATTTGTCTTACTAGAGACAGACTGTATAATAGACAAAAAATAAGACACTCTGTGCGCACAAGAGTTAAACAGGAGACAAATGGTGAACCAAATGATAGAAAAATTATGTATCCTCTATATATGAGATGATAACTTGAATTAACAAAATTTACTTTGTAAGTTACAAGCTGATCTTACTTGAGGCAAAAACAGATTATGAGCTGAGGGAGATTGTACCTGAACGGAGACTGAAATGAATCAAAGTCACAGCTGGGAAGCAGCGTTATTGATTAGGCAGCATACACTGAACAGGTCAGACAGGAGGAGGGCTGCAGGAATCGAGTGCTGTACGGCTCCAGAGATACAGTGTGTGAGAAGTGTAGAGACACAGCTGGAAGTCGGAGTGAGATGACGTCACAGATTCAGGCTATGGGTTACGGCAAGGGATTAATACCTTGGAGAAGTAAGTTTTGGAAGATATAATCACTTGAGATACACTTTGAAAGTGAAGACTTGATCCAACGTAGATGATTCTCAAAAATTAGTTAAAGGCTTGAAAGAGTAGAAGCGGAGGAACAGGAAGTTCTTCAGAAACACAACTTCAATAATCAAGCATTAAACAGGTGTATCTGATATCCTTTTATAGGTGAATAGTAAAGGTGGACAAAGGAATTTAAGGTGGAATCATGACAGCATGACTAAGATGCTAAGTTGTCTATACGTCCTGGCCTCCGGGAGTTTTCAATCAGGAGAGATGTACATGCATGGCCTGTCTCAAGGTACATTCTCTGGGGTGTTTGATAACTTTCTGGACGCCATGGTACGTATCAGTAAGCATTACATAGGATTCCCACAGAATGATGGTGATTGGAGGCGCCTGAAGCGGGAATTCTTTGCTATTGCTCAATTGCCCAATGTCTTGGGAGCCATTGATTGTACCCACATTGCGCTGCGTGCTCCAATTGATGTCTTGCCCTTCAGAAATCGCAAACATTTTCATAGCCTCAACGTGCAGTATGTTTGTGACGCACGGATGAGGATTATGCAAGTGTGTGCGAATTTTGGGGGGGCTTGTCATGATGCCCGCATCCTCTCTCTGTCCACCCTGTGGCGGAAGTTTGAGGAAAGAGAAATGCCCTCTGGGTATCTCGTTGGTGAGTATTTGTGCACAACATGGTTAATTAGTTAGAGAATTGCCACTGTAGTCTTAAACTGTTAGTGTAATGTGCAGCTATAGGATGCAATTTAACCATGTCATTGTCTCTTTCCGCAAATGTCTAGTTTTAGTTCAATGCAGATATGTAGCATGTCTTACCTTAAATGCTCAGATCGAAAAAGCAATTTAACCTTTTAGTTTGTATTTTACACAAGGTCTGGTTTAGGCTAAATACGCATATGTAGCATGTCTTAGCTGAAATGGGAAGATAGCAAACTCAATTTAACCATGTCATTATCTCTTTCCGCAAATGTCTAGTTTTAGTTCAATGCAGATATGTAGCATGTCTTACCCTAAATGCTCAGATCGAAAAAGCAATTTAACCTTTTAGTTTGTATTTTACACAAGGTCTGGTTTAGGCCAAATACGCATATGTAGCATGTCTTAGCTGAAATGGGAAGATAGCAAACTCAATTTAACCATGTCATTGTCTCTTTCCGCAAATGTCTAGTTTTAGTTCAATGCAGATATGTAGCATGTCTTACCTTAAATGCTCAGATCGAAAAAGAAATTTAACCTTTTAGTTTGTATTTTACACAAGGTCTGGTTTAGACCAAATACGCATATGTAGCATGTCTTAGCTGAAATGGGAAGATAGAGAATAAGATAGAACTCGATTATTATTTTTAAAAAATTTTTAGTGGATTATCGTGTACAAAAAAATTATTTTAATATGATTTAATTATGTTCTGTTCATAATTTATAGGTGATTCTGGTTACATGAGCCGGCCTTGGCTCATCACACCGTTACGTAACCCTACTGATGAGGCTCAGGAGCGCTACAATAGGGCGCACAAGAGAACCAGGGCTGTGGTCGAGAGAATGTTTGGGCTCCTCAAAATGAGATTCCGGTGCCTTGACAGGTCGGGAGGAGCCCTCCAGTACAGCCTGAGGAAGGTGGCTAAGATCGTTGTAGCCTGTAGCGTCCTGCATAATATTGCACAGCGGGCTGGGATGCTGCAGGCCGTCCAGGTGCTCCGACGCCTCCTCGATGATGAGGTGGACGAGCCTGTTTTAGATGGGCCATTCCGGGACGAGGGGCTCAATGTCAGAGCAGACATCATCAACTGCCACTTCAGACGGTAAATAATAGAAGTTAGATTGGAGTATTGTCAATAGATGTGAACTCTAGGGAAATGACAAGTAGAGAATTGTGCTAACATGTTAGGATTGTTCATCAAATGATAACAATTTGTTTCATTTATTAATATAGGTGATGCTCTGGTCATTGGGTCCTGTAGCGAGTCTTTGCCACCTGGTTTTTAAAGACAACATCAGCTGGTAAGTATAAATGTATGGACTGTGGCTGGCAGGAATTTTACACAAAAATACATCATATGGCATACATTTTTCTAAACTAGTATTTAGTTTACACATTACTTAAAATTTAAATACTCAGAAAGGGATCCTCTAGCATGACTATCCTCTAGCATGACTATGGTTCAAAGTTAGATTCTAAGTCACACATCAGAGGTTCGTTCTGGTCAATATGACTCATCTTCACACTTGATAGAACATAACACAAGATGCTACACACGCTTAGTAAGCTAGTGACAGAAATTGATTCAGAAATGGGGGGTGGGAGAGGGGTACAGAACTGATTCATACACTTGTAGTAATAATTTTAATAAAACATTTTCTGCCATTAGGAAGATGACTTCATCTAAAGACTGACAGTGAAGAATTCCCAGACTGACAGTGGAAAAAGCCAAGATTCAAATTGAAGAATACCAATGGGATCATGTCTGGCATTATCTTTCAAATCTGCTGAAAACCATACAAAGACATGTTCACATGGTAAGTGCCAACTATTTGATGGAATAAGGCTGTGGAGGCATCCTATTGGAGACACTTAGATTATTTTTTTAATTTTTAGATGGTATTTCACAGCCCTCTATTTTGGAAATGATGAAGAAGACACCTATTGAAGATCAACTGTTTTCTCCAGAATTGACTTTCAAAGACCATGCATTATCCAGGTTGGTTTTCCAATGCTTGCTAGTTAAGAATCACAGGAAGAATGTAAAATATTTGGAAAAGATACATGTCCTATATTAGAATATTTGTAGCTTACATACATTACCCATACTTTGTTCATAATTCGATATTTATGTATCACAATCAGACAAAGGAATACATATTATAGTTGATATAGAGGTATTTGAATGGACATGAAATATTACATTTATGTTCAGCATATTTAAATGTGATATACATTATGTATAATTAGAAATGCTGATATTTAAATGTAATTTGGATTACACAATATAATGGTGTTTTTTTTTTGTTGTAAAATAAAATTTAAATTCATAAATATCTTGATAAAATCTTACACAAAGTTAGAGCATAGACACAAGATGATTGTAAATGTATTTTATGAATATTTTACAACGTGTGTATTAATTTTGTTAAATTTTTTATTTTTACAGATTTTCATCTGATGACTTCCAGGATATTATTTTATTTTTGTCAAAAGAAAAATATTAAAAAAAAAATGGTAGTAATCCACATTTTATCATTAAATACCCTCTTTTGAACAGATTATAATAAATATCCATATAATCTGTCAATAAAAACAATTTGACTCCCATGACTGGTAGTTGTCTATTTGACAAGCACATGCATAAGATCAAATTAGGCATCATGTATTGCATTAATTTGAGAAAATCCACTGATTCAGAGAATATAAAAGTCGACTATCTTTTTTAAATTAATTGGTGAGTGAAATCCATCGATGCTTTTATTGTGTAATTTTTAGATGTTAATTTTTTTAAATATTTTCGGATATGTAGTCAGAATTTGACATAAATTTATTTTTTTCACTTTTAAGAAGGGGAAGTGGTTCACTTACATTAAAGTGACAGTGTTGTTGAATGTAAAATTTATTTTAGAAGATCTTGTATCTTCCTTAGGTATCTAAAAACATAATTTTATTAAATTTATCTTTAAAAAAAAATGGTAGGTCAGTTAACTTCATATTTTGCACAAGATAGTTATTGGATGCCATGTTAATTGATTTTATGTTCTAGTGGAGTCATTTAAATGGTCATTTCACTATAGTTATTAATATTATGTAATTTGTAAAATCTTACCTCTTGGTTAGACATCACATATCTATATATATTTTCATTCCCCTTTAGTTTATTTATACAATGTTAAATAAACATTCAGAATGTTTTGGTCCTTAAAGGGACATTCCTAAAATATATTGTGTATTGAAAAAAATACAAAATAATCTATAAAATATTTTGAATGTACTATTGAATTACATTCAGTCTTTAAATATACTTAGAAAAAGATATATCAATGCACATGTCTTAGACAATGACATAAGGCATCTATGTGCAACCAACAATCAGCATCAAAATAGCCTATGTAGATATGTATTTAATCCAAGAATATATATAATTAAAATCTAATGATCGAATAACAAAAAATATTAAGGTGTTAAAATATTATATTATTCTCCAAAATGCGTAAATAACATATAGCTTAATGTCCCTCTAAGCTGAAGAATGCGAAATACAGCTATTACAATATATATTTCATTTAGTGTGTAAAACAATCCAGAAGTTAATCTAAATATACTTTAGTCATATGTTATACTAATTTTGACAAAGGAAGGTGCCTAGGTTTATGATATTTCAAACATTATTGGGAAATGTCTCCTTAAAGGGACATGAACTCAAAATATACTTAAAGGGAGACTGTTCAAAAATTAATTATTTATACATTCTGAACGAGTATTCAATTTTAAGCAACTTTATAATTGACTCATATTATCAATGTTCCTCGTTATGTTGCTATCATTACTTGAAAAATAAGGCATTAAATTGATAATTTATTAGCTTCAGTACTCTGGACATAACTTTTTTTTTGGGTGGATTAATTTATCCAACAATCATCAAGGACAACCCAGGTTGTTCGCAAAAAGTTGTCCATAATATAAAATATAATTTTTGATTTGCCAAGAAAGATACCAAGATAATTATTAACATTTGAGAATTGGATTAAATTATAAAGTTGCTTAAAATTTCATGCTCAATCTGAATCACGAACGCTAAATTTGTTTGTACAGTGTCCCTTTAAGAGATTTAAAGAGTGTATTTACTTCTCTTATCTTATTATCTTGACATACTTTGCTTTAAAAGAATATCGATTTAGGCTCAGTAGATGAAGATTGGTGGATGCACAGAGATGCCTTATGTGATTGGCTCAACCATGTGCATTTAAATTTCTGGTGTTGAGGATATCTAAATACAAAGATCAATTGAGTTGCATTTTAAAGTCTAAACATATTTGATCTCTAAAGATCATTTGATACAATTGTTTGGTTGTAATGTCTATTTAAAAATAAAGACTCCATTGCACAATAACATATATGAGCAATTCAGACAAATACAAGCTCGAGGTTTATTTACTAATAACAAACAAACCTGTAGTTTAACATCTATAAACAGATTATCCAAGTTACTGACATTATAACCTGAATTTGAACATTCAGAAATGTTGCGTGGGAAACGGATCTTGAAACACCAGATTTGCATCTTTAAACATTAGAGTCTAATGTCACGCAATAGCACACAATCAATGTGCATTATAAATACATTTAATAGAGCAATGTTAATACTTCACAATAAGTCACAACATTTATTTTAGGAACAATAAAGACATACAATATTAAATGTGTATTAATCCAACGTATTTGTATTAAAGAAACAGACCGTTATTCAACCGTGAAATGTCTACAACATTTAATAATGTGACAGCATTAGATTTTAAAAAGAATTTAAACATTAATATTTAATGGATCACGGATATTAAATCTGCGTCACACATATCCGCATGACAGGCCCATGAGTTACAAATAAGTCTATATGAAAAATGAAGTAACAGCACCACCAGGAGGTATGTGTAAGTAAGTTAATAAGATATGAAACATTAAGGAACGGCCAATCAGAGTTCATCACACAAACACAACTTGAGTCAGAATGGTCTCACAGACATTCTAACAATATTTCAAACTTTTATCCAATCAGATGTACAGATAACTTGTCCCATGGTGCATCTCATGTTTACTTCACCATATAAAAGTCCATTACACGTTGCCATCTTTGTCAGTTCTCTAATGCCTGCAGGCGTACTATATATATTATCATAAAACCCAGCAGGCATGTCACCTCCCAGGTTTACCAAGCAGGAGAGCGCTGCACTGGTCCACGCCGTCCAGGACTTTTATCCCCAGCTGTTTGGGAACAAGAGGAGGTTGACAGATGCGCCTGTTAAGAAGGCCCTCTGGGAGTCTATCACCAATGCGGTTCAATTGGTGTGTGGCGTCCAGAGGAGCCAGGATCAGATCATGCGGAGATTCAGAGATATGAGGTTGCGCTTGACCAAAAAAGTCGACCTCATAATGGAGTGGGTACAAGCCCGTAAAAGAGGGGGCAAAAGAAAGGCCCCGCGGAAACTCTACCTACTCCCTTATGAGGTGACTTTATGCAAGCTCCTCAGTCTCCGGGTCCCCAAAAGATTTCGATCCTCTCCATCCTCGGCCTCCTCTTCTTCCCTCCCAGCTGCTGGATCTCAAAGTCCTGACCCGGGGGCCAGGGCAGCTGCTTCTCCGTCCGGTGGCCTGGGAGGAGCGGACAGAGATTCTGAACCAGGTAACTATCCAACTTCATACAATATATTAAGATTTGATTAGATTTTTAAGAAATGTGTATATAGTCATATACTAAACCTATATAGATCTCACAACATACGCTACAGATGATGTTTAGATATCTTATTTTCGATTAGTGACACATGAAATAGGAATGATGTTTCTTGCGCTCTACAAAATATGCGTCACAGAGCGAAAATGGAATTGCACATCCGTGAAATCACTGCTGTAAGTGGCATTGCTTTACACATGTTGGTCAAATGACGGATGCGTAATTCCGCTTGGAATCATTGCGCAATGATCCAGAAAAATAGAATTGCGCACACACGTGAACATGGGTTTGCTGTAAGTGGCATTGCTTTACATATGTTGGTCAAATGACGGATGCGTAATTCCGCTTGGAATCATTGTGCAATGATCCCGAAAAATAGAATTGCGCACACACGTGAACATGGGTTTGCTGTAAGTGGCATTGCTTTACACATGTTGGTCAAATGACGGATGCGTAATTCCGCTTGGAATCATTGTGCAATGATCCCGAAAAATAGAATTGCGCACACACGTGAACATGGGTTTGCTGTAAGTGGCATTGCTTTACACATGTTGGTCAAATGACGGATGCGTAATTCCGCTTGGAATCATTGCGCAATGATCCCGAAAAATAGAATTGCGCACACACGTGAACATGGGTTTGCTGTAAGTGGCATTGCTTTACACATGTTGGTCAAATGACGGATGCGTAATTCCGCTTGGAATCATTGCGCAATGATCCCGAAAAATAGAATTGTGCACACACGTGAACATGGGTTTGCTGTAAGTGGCATTGCTTTACACATGTTGGTCAAATGACGGATGCGTAATTCCGCTTGGAATCATTGCGCAATGATCCCGAAAAATAGAATTGTGCACACACGTGAACATGGGTGTGCTGTAAGTGGCATCGCTTTACACATGTTGGTCAAAATGAAATGTGAATTAGTATATATGTGAAGAATACAGTATTCTTATTTTCAATATTATACATAATAAAAAAGATACTAGCAGAATCAAAATAAATATTAAAATATGTCCATCAATTGATGAGAATGAAATAACACAAAAAATTAATTAAAGCTACAGTCAACAACACAACTGATTGAAAATAAGAGTACAGGATATATTTATGATGAATTTAATTGAGGAAACAATTAACTCATGGGACTACCAAAAGATTAATAGTTTTTAATTGATTTGGTAATAATGTAAAGATTTTAAACATGGCATGATTTGTATTAATGATATCCAATCCTCATTTAATATATTACAGATCGTGATGTTGGTGCTGGAACCTCAAGCCAGGGCTTGTCACAGTATGGTATGTCTCATTTTAATTGACATTTGTCTTAGAAACATGGACAGAACATTACATAAAAAATCCACATTGTTCAATATTTATATGTATCCGCAAAATGGATTTGTAAAATATTTACAAATAAGAATAAAAAACAAACAAACATAGGATTACATTGTAATACTAATCTGAAATTTATTCGAATTTAAGATATCCCATCTATTCTTGATATCTTCATTTTAATGTAAGATTCTTTGAATGTCCAATTTATATTTCTTTCATGTAATTAACAAGAGTCCATGAGCTAGTGACGTATGGGATATACATTCCTACCAGGAGGGGCAAAGTTTCCCAAACCTTAAAATGCCTATAAATACACCCCTCACCACACCCACAAATCAGTTTTACAAACTTTGCCTCCAAGGGAGGTGGTGAAGTAAGTTTGTGCTAGATTCTACGTTGATATGCGCTCCGCAGCAAGTTGGGGCCCGGTTTTCCTCTCAGCGTGCAGTGAATGTCAGAGGGATGTGAAGAGAGTATTGCCTATTGAATGCAGTGATCTCCTTCTACGGGGTCTATTTAATAAGGTTCTCTGTTATCGGTCGTAGAGATTCATCTCTTACCTCCCTTTTCAGATCGACGATATACTCTTATATTTACCATTACCTCTACTGATTCTCGTTTCAGTACTGGTTTGGCTTTCTACAAACATGTAGATGAGTGTCCTGGGGTAAGTAAGTCCTATTTTCTGTGACACTCTAAGCTATGGTTGGGCACTTTATTTATAAAGTTCTAAATATATGTATTCAAACATTTATTTGCCTTGACTCAGAATGTTCAACTTTCCTTATTTTCAGACAGTCAGTTTCATATTTGGGATTATGCATTGAATTATCATATTTTTCTTACCTCAAAAATTTGACTTTTTTCCCTGTGGGCTGTTAGGCTCGCGGGGGCTGAAAATGCTTCATTTTATTGCGTCATTCTTGGCGCGGACTTTTTTGGCGCAAAAATTCTTTTCCGTTGCGTCATTTTTTGACGTTATTTTGCGCCAAAAATGTCGGCGTTCGGATGTGGCGTCATTTTTGGCGCCAAAAGCATTTAGGCGCCAAATAATGTGGGAGTCTTATTTGGCGCTAAAAAATATGGGCGTCGCTTTGTCTCCACATTATTTCAGTCTCATTTTTCATTTGCTTCTGGTTGCTAGAAGCTTGATGTTTGGCATTCTTTCCCATTCCTGAAACTGTCTTATAAGGAATTTGATCTATTTTGCTTTATATGTTGTTTTTTCTCTTACATATTGCAAGATGTCTCACGTTGCATCTGAGCCAGAAGATACTACAGGAAAATCACTGCCTGCTGGATCTACCAAAGCTAAGTGTATCTGCTGTAAACTTTTGGTAGCTATTCCTCCAGCTGTTGTTTGTAATAATTGTCATGACAAACTTGTTAAAGCAGATAATATTTCCTTTAGTAATGTACCATTGCCTGTTGCAGTTCCCTCAACATCTAAGGTGCAGAATGTTCCTGATAACATAAGAGATTTTGTTTCTGAATCCATAAAGAAGGCTTTGTCTGTTATTTCTCCTTCTAGTAAACGTAAAAAGTCTTTTAAATCTTCTCTCTCTACAGATGAATTTTTAAATGAACACCATCATTCTGATTCTTTGGACTCTTCTGGTTCAGAGGATTCTATCTCAGAGATTGATGCTGATAAATCTTCATATTTATTTAAGATGGAATTTATTCGCTCTTTACTTAAAGAAGTACTAATTGCTTTAGAAATAGAGGATTCTAGTCCTCTTGATACTAATTCTATTCGTTTGGATAAGGTTTTTAAAGCTCCTGCGGTTATTCCAGAAGTTTTTCCTGTTCCTAATGCTATTTCTGCAGTAATTTCCAAAGAATGGGATAAATTGGGTAATTCATTTACTCCTTCTAAACGTTTTAAGCAATTATATCCTGTTCCGCCTGACAGGTTAGAGTTTTGGGACAAAATCCCTAAAGTTGATGGGGCTATTTCTACCCTTGCTAAACGTACTACCATTCCTACGTCAGATGGTACCTCGTTTAAGGATCCTTTAGATAGAAAAATTGAATCTTTTCTAAGAAAAGCTTATCTGTGTTCAGGTAATCTTCTTAGACCTGCTATATCATTGGCTGATGTTGCTGCAGCTTCAACTTTTTGGTTGGAAACTCTAGCGCAACAAGTAACAAATCGTGATTCTCATGATATTGTTATTCTTCTCCAGCATGCTAATAATTTTATATGTGATGCCATTTTTGATATTATTAGAGTTGATGTTAGGTTTATGTCTCTGGCTATCTTAGCCAGAAGAGCTTTATGGCTTAAGACTTGGAATGCTGATATGGCTTCTAAATCAACTCTACTTTCCATTTCTTTCCAGGGAAACAAATTATTTGGTTCTCAGTTGGATTCTATTATTTCAACTGTTACTGGTGGGAAAGGAACTTTTTTACCACAGGATAAAAAATCTAAAGGTAAAAACAGGGCTAACAATCGTTTTCGTTCCTTTCGTTTCAACAAAGAACAAAAGCCTGATCCTTCGTCCTCAGGAGCAGTTTCAGTTTGGAAACCATCTCCAGTCTGGAATAAATCCAAGCCTGCTAGAAAGGCAAAGCCTGCTTCTAAGTTCACATGAAGGTACGGCCCTCATTCCAGTTCAGCTGGTAGGGGGCAGGTTACGTTTTTTCAAAGAAATTTGGATCAATTCTGTTCACAATCTTTGGATTCAGAACATTGTTTCAGAAGGGTACAGAATTGGTTTCAAGATGAGACCTCCTGCAAAGAGATTTTTTCTTTCCCGTGTCCCAGTAAATCCAGTGAAAGCTCAAGCATTTCTGAATTGTGTTTCAGATCTAGAGTTGGCTGGAGTAATTATGCCAGTTCCAGTTCCGGAACAGGGGATGGGGTTTTATTCAAATCTCTTCATTGTACCAAAGAAGGAGAATTCCTTCAGACCAGTTCTGGATCTAAAATTATTGAATCGTTATGTAAGGATACCAACGTTCAAGATGGTAACTGTAAGGACTATATTGCCTTTTGTTCAGCAAGGGAATTATATGTCCACAATAGATTTACAGGATGCATATCTGCATATTCCGATTCATCCAGATCATTATCAGTTCCTGAGATTCTCTTTTCTAGACAAGCATTACCAATTTGTGGCTCTACCGTTTGGCCTTGCTACAGCTCCAAGAATTTTCACAAAGATTCTCGGTGCCCTTCTGTCTGTAATCAGAGAACAGGGTATTGTGGTATTTCCTTATTTGGACGATATCTTGGTACTTGCTCAGTCTTTACATTTAGCAGAGTCTCATACGAATCGACTTGTGTTGTTTCTTCAAGATCATGGTTGGAGGATCAATTTACCAAAAAGTTCTTTGATTCCTCAAACAAGGGTAACCTTTCTGGGTTTCCAGATAGATTCAGTGTCCATGACTCTGTCTTTAACAGACAAGAGACGTCTAAATTGATTACAGCTTGTCGAAACCTTCAGTCTCAATCATTGCCTTCGGTAGCCTTATGCATGGAAATTCTAGGTCTTATGACTGCTGCATCGGACGCGATCCCCTTTGCTCGTTTTCACATGCGACCTCTTCAGCTCTGTATGCTGAACCAATGGTGCAGGGATTACACGAAGATATATCAATTAATATCTTTAAAACCGATTGTTCGACACTCTCTAACGTGGTGGACAGATCACCATCGTTTAATTCAGGGGGTTTCTTTTGTTCTTCCGACCTGGACTGTAATTTCAACAGATGCAAGTCTCACAGGTTGGGGAGCTGTGTGGGGATCTCTGACGGCACAAGGAGTTTGGGAATCTCAGGAGGTGAGATTACCAATCAATATTTTGGAACTCCGTGCAATTTTCAGAGCTCTTCAGTTTTGGCCTCTTCTGAAGAGAGAATCGTTCATTTGTTTTCAGACAGACAATGTCACAACTGTGGCATACATCAATCATCAAGGAGGGACTCACAGTCCTCTGGCTATGAAAGAAGTATCTCGAATTTTGGTTTGGGCGGAATCCAGCTCCTGTCTAATCTCTGCGGTTCATATCCCAGGTGTAGACAATTGGGAAGCGGATTATCTCAGTCGCCAAACGTTGCATCCGGGCGAATGGTCTCTTCACCCAGAGGTATTTCTTCAGATTGTTCAAATGTGGGGGCTCCCAGAGATAGATCTGATGGCCTCTCATCTAAACAAGAAACTTCCCAGGTATCTGTCCAGATCCCGGGATCCTCAGGCGGAGGCAGTGGATGCATTATCACTTCCTTGGAAGTATCATCCTGCCTATATCTTTCCGCCTCTAGTTCTTCTTCCAAGAGTAATCTCCAAGATTCTGAGGGAATGCTCGTTTGTTCTGCTAATAGCTCCGGCATGGCCTCACAGGTTTTGGTATGCGGATCTTGTCCGGATGGCATCTTGCCAACCATGGACTCTTCCGTTAAGACCAGACCTTCTGTCGCAAGGTCCTTTTTTCCATCCGGATCTGAAATCCTTAAATATAAAGGTATGGAGATTGAACGCTTGATTCTTGGTCAAAGAGGTTTCTCTGACTCCGTGATTAATACTATGTTTCAGGCTCGTAAATCTGTATCTCGAGAGATATATTATAGAGTCTGGAAGACTTATATTTCTTGGTGTCTTTCTCATCATTTTTCTTGGCATTCTTTTAGAATACCGAGAATTTTACAGTTTCTTCAGGATGGTTTAGATAAGGGTTTGTCCGCAAGTTCTTTGAAAGGACAAATCTCCGCTCTTTCTGTTCTTTTTCACAGAAAGATTGCTATTCTTCCTGATATTCATTGTTTTGTACAAGCTTTGGTTCGTATAAAACCTGTCATTAAGTCAATTTCTCCTCCTTGGAGTTTGAATTTGGTTCTGGGAGCTCTTCAAGCTCCTCCGTTTGAACCTATGCATTCATTAGACATTAAATTACTTTCTTGGAAAGTTTTGTTCCTTTTGGCCATCTCTTCTGCTAGAAGAGTTTCTGAATTATCTGCTCTTTCTTGTGAGTCTCCTTTTCTGATTTTTCATCAGGATAAGGCGGTGTTGCGAACTTCTTTTGAATTTTTACCTAAGGTTGTGAATTCCAACAACATTAGTAGAGAAATTGTGGTTCCTTCATTATGTCCTAATCCTAAGAATTCTAAGGAGAAATCGTTGCATTCTTTGGATGTTGTTAGAGCTTTGAAATATTATGTTGAAGCTACGAAATCTTTCCGTAAGACTTCTAGTCTATTTGTTATCTTTTCCGGTTCTAGGAAAGGCCAGAAAGCTTCTGCCATTTCTTTGGCATCTTGGTTGAAATCTTTAATTCATCTTGCCTATGTTGAGTCGGGTAAAATTCCGCCTCAGAGAATTACAGCTCATTCTACTAGGTCAGTATCTACTTCCTGGGCGTTTAGGAATGAAGCTTCGGTTGACCAGATCTGCAAAGCAGCAACTTGGTCCTCTTTGCATACTTTTACTAAATTCTACCATTTTGATGTATTTTCTTCTTCTGAAGCAGTTTTTGGTAGAAAAGTTCTTCAGGCAGCGATTTCAGTTTGAATCTTCTGCTTATGTTTTTCGTTAAACTTTATTTTGGGTGTGGATTATTTTCAGCAGGAATTGGCTGTCTTTATTTTATCCCTCCCTCTCTAGTGACTCTTGTGTGGAAAGATCCACATCTTGGGTAGTCATTATCCCATACGTCACTAGCTCATGGACTCTTGTTAATTACATGAAAGAAAACATAATTTATGTAAGAACTTACCTGATAAATTCATTTCTTTCATATTAACAAGAGTCCATGAGGCCCACCCTTTTTTGTGGTGGTTATGATTTTTTGTATAAAGCACAATTATTCCAATTCCTTATTTTATATGCTTCGCACTCTTTTTCTTATCACCCCACTTCTTGGCTATTCGTTAAACTGATTTGTGGGTGTGGTGAGGGGTGTATTTATAGGCATTTTAAGGTTTGGGAAACTTTGCCCCTCCTGGTAGGAATGTATATCCCATACGTCACTAGCTCATGGACTCTTGTTAATATGAAAGAAATGAATTTATCAGGTAAGTTCTTACATAAATTATGTTTCTTCCCCTGTGTATTGCTTAATCTTATTTGGATACATTTTGACAACATTCACACACTTTTGCATATGTTTTGATTTTTAAAATATAGATTAAATTTTTGTCATTGATCACGTCATTTAAGGGACATGCCAACTAAATTTTACATTGAATGATTTCGAAACGTGATTTTATAGTTTTGTATAAACATTTTATTAGCTAAATTGGTTCAGTCTATTGTTTTAGTTCTTCTAAAAACATATTGATTTTGGTTTAGGTTAAACAATGCATTACTGGTATTATCCGGCTGTTTTTTTATGCATAAATTGGCCTTTTTTCATAATTTAAAATCATGTGTTCAGATAACAGTAGTACATAGTTTCAAAAAGTATACAATTACAAATTTTGAGCTTCATGTCCCTTTAAGAGAGGATAATTAAAGATTTTTTAGGATATCCTTAACTAACATATTAGATTGTAATTGCATGCTCCATCCCATTCATTACATCAACATATGGAGTAGAGAATTCATTAACAGCAACATTGTCAAATCAATATATTTTTATATTAAAGGGACACTGAGCTAAAATTATTACTGTTGTCATTCAGATAGAGCATGCAATATTAATCAACATTTAAATATAATACTATAATTATATTTTAAATATTCTATTGATAAATGTATTTTAAAATCAAGAATGTACGTTTATCTGCAGCTCCATTTTGGTTGACCAACCTGGGTTGTTATTGATGATTGGTGGATACCTTCAACAAACAATATTTATTGAATCCAATATTGCTTATCTGCCTTTAAGATTAAAATGTTGCAAAATTAAAATTATAATAGGAGTCAATGTTAAATAATTTGGAACAGTTTGAACAGTGAAATCACTGATTGAAATAAATCATGTCAGTGTCCCTTTGATAAACAATAGATTCATTAATCCTTACATTCTTTGGATTAAACAATATTGATATATAATTCACATATTCACTGTTTGAGTTACTTTTTAGATATAAGCATACTCTAACAGCGCCATGATTACATATTTGTACAAATCAATTTGGTTTGGTATTGTGATCAATATGTGTTGTGTCTTAAACAAGATTACTGTACATTGCACAAATGGCTCGATGTGCCACATGTCTTTGTTTATATTTGTCAACAGCTGTTATTCAAAATGTGGTTTGTGTGTATTCTTTTAAGAACATTGATCAATGGGTATATTTAGATATGCAATAGCATCGTATGAGATGAGTTTGATGTCTAATATAGTCAGAAATTAAACATATGTTAAATACATCATTTTTTACAGAATCCCCTTGATTCAATCAAGCATTTTTTATTCTAATGACTGCTCTATTCTTCACATTTTCAAGTTGATTATTCTTATAAATCGATACAGATGTGATTTAGTGCTATCCCAAATGTGTTCACTAATATATATCTATATCATTCATAGAGAGAGTTGTTGTGGGGAGCCCAGAGGGATCCAGCACCGACACAGAGCTGCCTTTGCAGTCTTCTGGTAAGTCCATTGACTCATTTATATGTCATTGAAGGTGTATTGGTAATCAATATTATAAGCATGATTCTGATGAAGCATAACATTTGAAACAAACATATAATTTACTCCTCTGATTATATATCAATTTTATTTTAATATTCAAAGATTAAGAATTACAATTTTCTTAGTCTACACCTTTGTTATTCAGAAGATGTATAGCATATGTTTGTGTCCATGTTCAATTTTGACAACAATCATCAAGTGATACACACATGAGAAATCTTAAATGTTCAATGTACTATGCTTTTATGATTTTTAAATTAATACAAACAATAAATCGAAAATCTGAATCATTAAGAATAACAAATCTAATGTCATTTGTATGCTCCATCAAAAGGATGTAAATCATAACTTTGGGTGTGTATATCTTTAATGCAACATTGATGTGCGTCTTTGAGCAACAGTAACATATGTTATAATATCTGATCTTAACGTGTACACAACATGTTATGTTTTACAGAGATTGATTTAACATGTGGGACGGAGGAGGAAGAGGCTCCCTTGAAGTCTGATGGTATGTGAAATATATCTAACATGTATCCAACATGTTTCTTTATTGGAAATCATTTTATTGAAGACATTCAAAGTCTACAGCTTTTGCACTTTAAAAAGGAATATTATTTGTCTGTTCAAATACACTACTGCCCCCTTTCTATATCAGGCAGCATGAAAATATGCTTGGATTATTCTTTTTTTTTTTTTGGATTCCAGGCCAAACCACAATAATAATTTTATAATTGTACAGACAGTCATTGCTATTCATCTGAGTGCCTATATGCATACCATATCCTCATGTCATCATTGTTTAGAAATTCAAACACACTTCTAAGTATATTGCAAACATAATCAAGTTGAAATGCGTTGATTTGATTTCATGATGTATGAGATGTTAATATATTTTTATTATTTATATCAGATGGATCCTCCACTTCTGGTCATCAGTTTTCCGCCCCTGCCCAATCCCCTGTCCAGTCCCCTGCCCAGTCCCCTGCCCAGACCCCTGCCCAGAACGCTGCCCAGGCCCAGTCCCCTGCCCAGACCCCTGCCCAGGCCCCTGCCCAGTCCCCTGCCCAGCCCCCTGCCCCTCCACAGACCACAGACCCTCCCGGTCCTTCACATTTTTCCTATCCTGTTCCTCCCAAAAAATGCCCCTTCGTTCCCCTTCTCCGCTCTCCCCGTCTTTTGGCCCGTACAGCTACCCCAGCTGCCCAGCCCCCAACTCACCACTCCCCAGCTCCCCCCTGTCTCAACCTTCATTGTCCTGGGTGTCGGATTGTCCTTCCCAGGCACAGCTGTAAGTATCATTCAAAATCAACATTATAAGATACTTAAAGGTACACTGAAGGCAAATTGTTTCTATTGTGATTCAAATAGAGCATGCAATGTTAATCAAATTTATAATTTACTACTCTTATCAATTATTCTTCATTCTCTTGCTATCTTTATTGAAGCAAAGAAATGCCTCTAATTATTTTTAAATAAAAAAATATCTGGACATCATTTCTTTATTGTTGGATGAATGTATCCATCAATCAGCAGGGACAACCAAAGTTGATAACCAAAAATGGCCTGCCCTGTAAACTTACATTCTTGCATTAAAAATATAGCTATAGAATTATAACATTTAAAGAATAGGAGTAAATTAATACATTTATTTAAATGTCATGCTCTATCTGAATCAGTAACTAAAATATTTTGGTTTAGTGTCCCTTTAATTTGATATCACTACATATACCAATCACCACTACTTGGATCCAACAATTTATGTACAAATGTTCATACATTATCTCTTGTATAACTCAGTGGGAATGTAATTTCTTCTGGTTGCTATGTTTACACAGCTTGTCCTCAACGCCAAAATGTTTAAGGATAGGTGTGCCTACCACAGTATAACTAAAATATTTAAATTGCTAATGTAAATACAATGTAAATCCTTTTACAAGATTTTATACACTCAAGCTGTAAAAGTGGATCATCGAAAACCAATTAAAGGGGACAACATGTTTGAGTAAACTGTCCCTTTAATGGTTTAGGTCTGTCTGAATAACATATTTCATGTGTAAAGAATCAATTTAAACTAATTGATGTAAAGAATGATTTGTCTTTATGATGACAATGTATCTTTGCTTATTTTTTATTCTGTTGTGTAATTATCATTAATATTTTATTTATTCTTTATTTTAGGCTGTGACTCAACATGGCTCATGCTAGAAGGTCTAGCCCGCGTAGAGCAGGCCGTGTTGAGGAACGCAGCTGTCCTGAGAGGGATGAACGACACCATGCAGGCCCAGCTACAGGTTCAGCATTTGACTCTGCGTCAGATGATGCGGTTCAATTCAATGCTTGAATCTGTAGCTGGACAGGCACAGGACGATGAAGGGGATGACCAGTAAGTGGAGGATCTGGAGATGCTCCAAGGGCGCAGATAAGAATCCTCCGTCCACATGTTGATTTTGTTTTTTATGGTTGTCATTTGGCCTTTTTGTTATTATTGTTGTGTCTGTTGCACTCTTTTACCTTGTCATATGGCTCCAATGGGGCTATGCTGGCCCTTGGCAACTCCCTTCATGGACTGTGATGCACTCTGTTACCTTGTCATATGGCTCCAATGGGGCTATGCTGGCCCTTGGCAACTCTCTTCATGGACTGTGATGCACTCTGTTACCTTGTCATATAGCTCCAATGGGGCTATGCTGGCCCTTGGCAACTCTCTTCATGGACTGTGATGCACTCTGTTACCTTGTCATATGGCTCCAATGGGGGTATGCTGGCCCTTGGCAACTCTCTTCATGGACTGTGATGCACTCTGTTACCTTGTCATATGGCTCCAATGGGGCTATGCTGGCCCTTGGCAACTCTCTTCATGGACTGTGATGCACTCTGTTACCTTGTCATATGGCTCCAATGGGGCTATGCTGGCCCTTGGCAACTCTCTTCATGGACTGTGATGCACTCTGTTACCTTGTCATATGGCTCCAATGGGGCTATGCTGGCCCTTGGCAACTCTCTTCATGGACTGTGATGCACTCTTTTACCTTGTCATATGGCTCCAATTTTCAGGATCTTTAAAAGATTATTTATAAACGTTGTTGATGTTTTCTGACATACTAATAAAAGACATGTCATTCCATGATTCTTTGTCCTCTTTATTCATGTCATTGATTGAAATCTCTAGTTTATCTGGTTAATCCTTAAAGGGACATTAGCAAAAATAATGGTGTTTCCTGAATCATATATGTAATACAATTGTAAATGACTTTAAGATTAACATCTCCAATTTTATTATTTGTCTTTATATATTTTTCTTTAAGCTTTATCATTGCATGATTATGATTAGCATAGTAATTCTTTTATATATGTATATATAGATTGTTATTTTTGTATATATATGTATATTTCAAATTTCACATACATGTGTTTATTTATAAACTCTGCGTGAATTGATGCACCTTTAACAAATGATCCGAGGATTGATACAATGAGATAATCCCTGTAAAGTATTAATTTTACTGAAATAGTATTCTCTCTGTGTATCCTCTTTTTTTTTTTAAATTTCATGTCCCTTTAAGTGATGCTGACCACAATTGTTAATGAATGGATTTCCATTTCTAAAGCGTTTTTGTCCTTTTTACATGAACAAGGACATATAATCTTATTAATAAATAATCTTATTGTAATGTTGACAGCACATGTATTTAAATTTCAATTCTATCTTATTGTAGTAGTGTAACCAAATCAATATCTGTGTGTAATGTGCATATTTTAGATGAGGAATATGTTTTTCAAAATATTTGTAAAAAATACTTCTCCTCCCATATATGGCTAGAGGTAGGCTGACCATATTTCAACTTGAATAAATGATACGTTTGATCAATACATGTGTCATTATTGTTATTCCAAAACAATCTAAACATATCTTAAAACATCAATGGCATATGTATTTCTCATGTGTATCTTTTAAATGTTAAAGATATACACCATAACTATAGTTAAAGGGACAGTCAAGTCCGAAAAGATGATTCATGATTTAAATAGGGCATGCGAGTTTAACCAACTTCCTAATTAGCTTTTATTCAACATTTAGCTTTGTTCTCTTGTTATTGTTATTTGAAAGGTAAACAGAGGAGGTTCATATGCTAAGTTCTTCGACCTTGAAGACTGCCTCTAATGTTTTAAAAATATTGACTACTATAAGGCATTAGTTCACATGTTTCATATAGATAACATTGAGATCATGCACGTAAAGTGACATAGGAGTGAGCATTGATTGGCTAAACTGCATGTCTGTCAAAAGAACCTAAATAATGGGGCAGTCATCAGAAGCTTAGATACAAGATAATAACAGAAGTAATATGTATATTAATATATAACTGTGTTTGTTGTTCAAAAATGAGTAATGTGTAATAAAGGGATTAGCTATATTTTTGAAAATTCAATTTCTGGGGTTGACTGTCCCTTTAACATATAATATCTAACACATCCCTATTTTACTAATGCATCTCCTAGCATTAATTTTCTTTTAAAGGGACAGGAAACACAATAATCCAAATATTTACATTTATTGTAACAATATATTTCAAATTGCAATGTTGTACATAAACGTGTAACCAATATTGATTTAATTTGTACTTAAAACATGCTGCTTGCTAAATATTTTAGTTATAAATCCTCTGCTTCTAATGAAATATCTCCTTATTTTCGATAATGTATTATATTTTATAGATCACAGTATTTCGTTATCTATCGTGACATTCCTAGATAGCAATATAGACACATACTAGTTACTAAAATATAAATACATTTCTTATTGATATGCCAAGCTATCAACTGAGTCCTTGTATTGGCTGCGTTTTTTCAGCGATCTCGGATGCGCCATGTTGCTTAAGACGTCACCTGCCAGGCTGTCCAATGATTCCTTGTATTGACTGACGTTTTTACGCGATCAAGTATGCGCCTTTTATTGGATGGCGTTTTTACGCGATCAAGGATGCGCCTTTTCTTGGATTGCGTTTTTACGTGATCAAGAATGCGCCTTTTATTGGATTGCGTTCTTACGTGATCAAGGAAGCGCCATGTTAATTAAGATGTCACATGCAAAGGTGTAAAAAACGTCTGATTGTATTACGTAGTCCCGCAATATTTGTTTGGGCACGTTACACACGTTTGTGAATGAGAAGACAAGTTTAAAACCATGGCGAATATGGATTGTGTGCATCATGTAACATTGTTGACCCATAGCTGATAAAGACCACCACATTCTCTTTTGCTGGATGTCTGGTTGAATAAACAAATGAAAGCAAAATGTTTTCATGCATAAGATATATTTCGAGGCAAGTGCAAATCTCTATAGTCCATCTTGTTTAAAATGTTTGTCAACAATATGTTCCTTTTTATGAAAAATTACTGTTGTGTTTAATTTTAAAGATATCGAAATCATAAATGTGCGCTATTGTATTAGAATAAAGTAATCAATATGCATTTATCTTTATCACATGATAAATATATGATGCTGACTTCTTCTAAATGTAATTTCGTCGTATATTTTATTAAAGGTTCATTAGACACTCACATTAAAAACCAAAATATTTTATTTGGTCTCTAGTTATATAGTCCATTGTTTACCAAATACATGTCTACTTTTGCTTCTGTTCAAATAAAGTGTAAGTAATTTTCAGACTCCTCGCCAAGCCTCAAAGTTTCATGTGAGTACCATCTCCAGCTTTCTCCTGTTTGTGTAAAGGGTCTTTTCATATGTTAATGATGGGTGTTGTCTTGTTTTACGGTTGTAATGGGGTTTCCATCTATATTTTCAATAGAGATAACCCGATTTTCTTTGAAAGTGTTTAAAGCTTTTTAATATTGATTTTGATATCAGTATATGTTAATCTTGTTGTTTCTAGTAGTGTCTATTACATGCAGTTCTGTTAAAAAGATTGTATACTGTCCCTTTAATGCAAATGTTGATTTTTGTATCATGTATGAGTTCCAGATTGGTTAATCTCCAAATATATTATTGTTAGCATATTTTTTTTGTCACTCCTAAAAGGACTTTAAACCAAATTCATTGTTAAAACAAATGTCTTTCTAAAAACAAACAAACACAATAATGTCTCTTTAAGAAAATAGACTTTATTTAACACATCAATAGAAATCTTTTTGCAATATTTCTTCTTTGAACAAGTACATGTAGATATACCAACAATCACCAAATATTATATGTTAGCATATGTAATTTTGTTAAAGGGACAGTCTAGAAAACAAATAATGTTTTGCATTATTAAAAAAGTAAATTTTGTAATATCAATGATATCAAAGGTTTCTCACCAATTAATCATTTTTCTGTGTTTATTTTTATTTGCTAGCTAAACCTATGAGGTTCGTGTGCTCATTTCTTAGAGCTTGAAGAGTGCATGTAATCAGAATGCAATTTGACCAATTGAGGGCATTTTGAGAGCATTTGTATATATAAAACCTTGAGCTCATACAGCATATGTACCATGTATTGATAATTGATTGTTTAAAATGTTGTTTTGTCAGAACAAGAAATAAGTGGTAATTTTTCATAGGCATAGATACAAGGGTAAGCACATAAGTCACACGTATTTCTCCATGTTTTGTTGTTTCAAACTTGATAATGCGTAATACAGTGTTTTCTTTGTAATCAATAATGTTCTGACTGTCCCTTTAAGCTGTGTTATTGGCATTCAAACAGTAATATGCCATCATGGATAATTGTAATGTTAATTTTGTTTGAGATTCGGGAAACAGTTTGGACATCATATCACAGAAACCAATCAATATCATGAACAAGGATAGGTATGTGATGATGTGGTTTTCACACACTTATAACCCACACTCTGCAAACAATCTGCCTCCATGGACCCGGTCCCATAGAAGTAGATTATATACAGAGTGTGGTCCACAAGTGTATGAAAACCACATCATCACATACCTATCCATTACACATTAAATAAAAAATAAGTAAACATGAAAACAAATACTTACTTCCTCTTCCTTCCCCTCTTCCCACGAGGCTGAGGCTCTGGGAGGGGCAACTGCCGCCGCCTCCGACGAGTTCTCATTGGAGATGTTGTGGGAAGAGTGGAAGGAAGAGTACTGGGACGACCAAGGTGAGGAGGAGGAGATGGCCGAGGAGATAGGCCGGCAGGAGGAGATGGCCCGGCAGGAGGAGATGGCCCGGCAGGAGAAGATGGCCCGGCAGGAGAAGATGGCCCGGCAGGAGAAGATGGCCCGGCAGGAGCAGATGGACCGGCAAGAGCAGATGGACCGGCAGGAGCAGATGGACCGGCAGGAGGCCCAGCAGATGGCGGCCCAGGAGCAGGAGGCCCAGCAGATGGCGGCCCAGGAGCAGGAGGCCCAGCAGATGGTGGCCCAGGAGCAGGAGGCCCAGCAGATGGCAGCCCAGGAGCAGGAGGCCCAGCAGGAGGTGGCCCAGGAGCAGGAGGCCCAGCAGGAGGCGGCCCAGCAGGAGGCAGACCAGCATGCGCCTCCCGGAAGAAATTAAACATCTCTTGTTGGAGTCGAAAGGTTCTGTTTTGGCCTTCTTCTATTCGAGTAAGGAGGTGTATGATTTGGGTTTGGCCTTCAATTATTTGGTTTTGGCCTTCAATAATTCTATTTCTGCCTTCTATATTTTGGATCCGGGAGGTACGCATCTGGTCAATGTAGTCTAGTAGAACCCGCACCTCCTCTATTTCCTCTTGTTGTGCACGGCGGGGTGCCCGTGCATGGCGGCCTGCTGGTGCACGGCGGCCTGCTGGTGCTTGAGGGGCCTCTTCCTCTGCTTCCGCGGCCTCTTCCTCTGCTTCCGGGGCCTCTTCGTCAAGGGGGGCCTCTTCCCTCTGAGGTGGAGATTCATCCCCACCACTCTCATCCCGGGGAAAAGGAGGAGCCGGTAGTTGCTGTGCTGCCTCCTCCCCTCTGTATATTTGAAAAAGAAATAAATGTATATATTAGCATATTTCCAAATAAAGCTTTAAATTATTTAGCTTACGATACAATTACAAATGCAGCCTCATTAATCCACTTTGAAATCTAACAATCAATACGATTTCCGCATTTTCAAAACCGTGTTTGTGATATCTCTGGTCAATTTGAATGTTTTAGCGTTTGTTTTCAGTCTGCACACCTAACCTATAGCCTAGATACTAATGTAACCGCAAAGTAATTGTGAATGTGTTTACGTAATAATGTGTTAAACAGCGTAATAGCATTAATCTTATCCTTAAAGGGACATGAAACCCAATGTTTTATCTTTCCTGATTTAGAAAGAGCATACAATTATAATCAACTTTCTAATTGACTTTTCTTATCTAATTTGCTTCATTCTCTGGATATTCTTTGCTGAAAAGCATATCTAGATATGCTTAGTAGCTGCTGATTGGTAGCTGCACATAGCTGCCTCCTGTGATTGGTTCACCGTGTGCATGGCTATTTCTTCATTAAAGTATATCTAAAGAATGAAGCAAATTAGGTAATATAAGTAAATTGGAATGTTGTTTAAAATTGTATTCTCTACCTTAATCATGAAAGGAAATGTTTGCGTATAGTGTCCCTTGAAATACATTCGTATGTTAATTTATTCTTAAATGAGCTTACCGTCAGATGAGAATGGCAGGTTCCCGGTATCGATTCCTCCGATACCGACTATATCCACCTTGGAGATGCTGGGACGCAACATTTCCTCCCATCGGTAGTACTCGACTACCAGTGCAGGGCCGCCACCGGTTCCTGCGGCATGTTGGGACTCCCGGGTTATCTTTTTTTTAAGATCCATCTTGCAGTCCCGGTAGCGATGTTTAATAGAGTCCATATCTCTATTCCGTCCACCCACTGCATTGACTGAATCCCTTATCTCCTGCCAGAGCCTCCTCTTCTCAGTCGGGGTGGTCTTCTGATGCTGCAGCCTCCTATACCTGGCCATATAGGCTTCTACGAGGGCCTCCTTCTCCTCCATAGAAAACCTCACCTCCCTAGTCGCCTTGGCCTTCCCCTGTGACGATGCCCTCTGTTTCCCAGACTGTGAAGCCCTACTCTGTCCGCCACTGGGCCCAGCCACTTGTTCATCTTGAACAAAGTGGCTGGGTCCACCGACCGCTTCCACCCCCGCTTCCACCCCCGCTTCCTGCCCTCCTTCCTGTCCTGTTCCTCTCCCCCTCCCTCTCCTCCCCCCTCTACCTCTCCCCTGCCTGCCCTCCATCTCTTCCCTAAACTAAACCCCAAATAAGCAAACAAAAAGTGAGTGTGATCAAATGAAAGGGGGTCAAAATAAAGAACTAAAAAGACCAAAAAAGTGCTGAAAGTGTGAAAGGGATATAAATAAAAGAGGGTAAGGAGTATTTAAATAAACAAAATGAAGAAGAAGACTAAAAGGAGGATATGTAAACTAAATGTAACTAGGGGATGGGGATGGGGTATGGGATAAGAGTAAATGGGATGAAAGGGAATGGGACTACAGGGAATGGGGTATGGAGTGTAGTATGAGAGGGTATGGGGTATGGAGTGTATGTAGTGTTATTGATAAGTGTATGTATGTATTGAATGTGTTTGCGTGTAAATGTGTTAAGTGTACAGAAAAAGCACTCGCACACTCACCCAAACCAACTGTCGCTCACTAACTCACACTACCACTAACTCACACTACCACTAACTGACTCTCTCACACTACCACTAACTCTCAATAACTCACACTACCACTAACTCTCTAACTCACACTACCACTAACTCTCTAACTCACACTACCACTAACTCTCTAACTCACACTACCACTAACTCTCAATAACTCACACTACCACTAACTCACTCACGATAACACTAACTGACTCTCTCACACTAACACTAACTCACTCATAATAATGCACAAAATCTCAAAGCTCCAATCTCATAAAACCCACCAGCAACACAGTCAAAGAAGCCATGCTTGTGTGGTGCTTATATACCCTGTGTAAATGTTTAATGATGTACCGGTTTGCGTTGTAAATTGTGTTCAGGTGTGCTTTATTAGTAATTAGTATTTGTGCAATGTGTATTAGGTGTGTGAATTTGCACATGCTCATTTTGAGTTAGTATTTGTGGAATGTGTAGAATGCGATGATGTTATAGTGCTCGTTTTCTATAACATTGTCCCATAGTATTATGTGTAAATGTTAATTTGCGATGATGTGGTATTAGTGAAGTGTTGTATATGTATGTTTGTCCTAATATATAGTAATATTGAATGCGAGTATTTTGCTAGTGTATGATTGTGATTTTTTTTTCCTTGTTGTTATTTTCCGTATTTCTGCATCTTAAATGATATGCGTATTCCCTGTATTTTATTTTATTAAATTTCCCCCCGCTTCTGAATGTGTAATACTTATGTGCTTTGTTTTGTGATTGTTGTTGTGACATTTGCGGTGTGTTATTGTTGTGCATTATGTGGTATACGTCATATGACCGAGCTGTGCGTATTTCTCGCGAGATCGAGTGTTAGATGAAAAAAGAGTGTTTGTTTGTTTTTCCATTGATCTCTATGGGAGACTGTCTAACGCGGGCGGGATTCCGCGTGTGAAATACACACGTTAGGAGTACCGTTAAATGGTTATTTATAAACTCTAAATACCCGCGTTAAAAAACTCTGTGCGTTAGAAATAAACCACGCGTAGCTAACGCACCCCATCTACCGCCAAACTCTAAATCTAGCCGTTACAGTTTTGCTTATTATTTTGCAGTCATGTCTGTACCCCCACTTAATTTGACTGACCCATTAAAAGGGACCCCAAAAGAACATACTGCAGCCCAAAAAAATTCATGCAGTTTATTTTCCCTGTTTGTTATGCAAAACTGTTCCAGTGGACTAAATTAATCAGTTATGTGCTAATTGTGTCCTACATCTCCAATTCAAAAGCCATAATCCTATCAGTATGACATCTGGCTAACAATTAGTGCCAGTGGGGCCGAATTATCAAGGGCCAAATGGCCCTGAATAACCCTGTTTCCGCATGAGCCTTCAGGCTTCTTAACTACAGAGGCGGCGGACAGCAATCAACCCAATCAGATTTGCGACCGCTAGCAGGGGGTCACATTGCACAAGCAGTTCATCATAACTACTTGTGCAATGTTAAATGCCGACTGTGTATGCTGTCAGCATTCAGCGAGGTCGGGGGGACAGGATCCACTGTGATCCAAGTTTGAATCCAGTATTCAAAGGACTATGACAGAGATTTTAGCGGCTATCCTCAAACCAAGTAAGCGAAAATCAGTTACCATCACTCTTACAAAACTCTGACTTGGCTGAGTCTCTGAGGGTGAAGTCTCCTCTGAAGACCTTGATACTATGCCTAAGCCTGAGGCTGATTCCACATTAGATTTAAAGTGGACCATTTCCACTTCCTACTTCAGGAAGTTTTGAATACCTTGCAACTATCTGAATCGAATCCAGAGGATTCCAAACGTGTAAATAACTTGAAGCAAGTTTTTAAAGCTCTGTCTAAAGTGCCTAAGGCTTTTGAAGCATAAGACTTGGTTACAGACTATATAGACAAAGAATGGCAGAAACCAGACATTCCTTTTGCACCTTCAAACAGGTTAACAAAATGTATCCAGCCTGGGAATTAGTTTCTAAGGTTGATGGAGCCATTTCCACCTAAGCTAGATACACTACTATTCCTATGGAGGATAGTTATTTGTTTAGGGATCCAATGGATCGCAAATCTGAGTTTTTGCTAACGAAATTATTCTCCCAATCGGCTCTTCAGCTTAGACCTGCAGTTGCAATCACCTCTGCGGCCGCTGTGGCGGCATCCTGGTGTGATTCTCGTCAGATGGTTTCTGATCAATCTTCTAAAGATATTACCAACTGCAGTTAAGTACTTAAAATGGCTAATGATTTAATTTGTGATGCAGTCTTTGACATCATCATTATTGATGTAAAAAATATGTCCATTGCTGTTTTCTTAAGGAGAGCTTTATGTCTTAAATCTTGGTCAGCTAACATGGTTTCTAAGAATAGGTTATTATCTGTACCTTTAGAAGGGTAGATGCGTTTTGGATCAGAATTGTATTCTATTATCAAAACTGTCTCTGGGGGAGAAAGGGGTAGCACAAACAAATTGTTTTTGTCCCTTTTGCTCCCCTAGAGTTTAAAAGTCCCCTCCAACCAGAAGTTATGCATAGGAGATGAGCATCGAACTGTTGTTAACTAACAGTCATCGATTTCGCATCTATTCAGCATTTTACCAACTTTATTTATACCCTGTCACTAAACGCCACCACTATACTAAAATGTTTAACCCCTATCTATATTACATATTAAAAAACACTAACCCTACTCAAATTATTTAAATCTACTATTAAAAATTACTAAATTCCACAAAAAAAAACGCTGTTACAAAAAATAAAAAACACTAAATTACGAAAAACAAACAAACCACAGTATCAAAAATAAAAACGAATTAAGCCTAAGCTAATAGTCCTATCAAAATAAAAAGGCCCCCAAAATAAAAAAAAAAACCCTAGCCTACAATAAACTACTAATGGCCCTTTAAAAGGGCCTTTTGCTGGGCATTGCCCCAAAGAAATCAGCTCTTTTACTTGTAAAGAAAAATACAAACACCCCCCAACAGTAAAACCCACCACCCAACCACCCAAATAAAAAGCCTATCTAAAAAAAAAACAAAGATAAGATAGGGAAAGGGAGGCTAGTAAAGCCAAAAATTAATTCTTTACCTTGGACTATATGGCAACGCCCAGGTGTAGCAAAACCTTATATGAAGGAAAAATAGCAAATGTGCAGACCCTTAAATTATTTAGGTATACAATATAAATAAGGGAGATTATACAGCAACCGCAATTAGATTGCTATAGAGATAGACAGGGATTTCAGCACATATTTTTTATTATTTATTTGTTTGTAAATAGCTCAGCAAAATTCTGAGCTCCGCTAAATAGCGGTAAGTGTGATCTAAACTCGTTCACCACATTCCCATATGTCACCCAGAGTCTATATGAGTCAAAAAAAATACCAACCAATGAACAAACAAATGAACCAATGAATCAGGAAACGTGATTGGACAAATGCATTAGCACAGATTCCACTGTGCAGTTTTATTGTAGATCACACAGAGCAAAACAAGGGGGCTATAAAGAGCTGTCTATACTGACAACACCTCCACTATTGGGTGGTTACGTGTGAGCGTAAAATCTGCCACCATAGTGATCATAGAGGATCTATGTCAGGACAGCTCATGTATAAATTAGACAGTAAGTAAATGACACTTAAAAGACTGAATAAAGTGTTAGATGTAATGCTTAAATAATGTGCACCTTACCTAAATTTGGCCAAATTGTGCAATAAACCTCCTCAAAATAATTTGGAAGAGAACAGTATAGTCTGTAGGGGGCCAATGAAACAACTCCAGTAACAGCGGGCACCACCAACTATATGAGAGGTATCAGGTGTCATGTTATAATGAATCAGGATCTATGTTTCTTAACCCCAGTGTATACAGACTAACTGTAAAGATATACATTGAGCAATATACATATGCTAATTTATACAATAATTTTCAAAGACAAGAAAAAGTTATGGGGATAGAAGATAACAACTCCAGGATTCAGCGGGCACCACCAATGATTAAAGGTATCCAGTGTCATGAATAATTACTTTCTGGATCTATGTTAGAACTACCCCAAAACAAATCTTTTTTCGTCTTTCACAGTTGCATATATACTGAAAATAAAAAGCATTTCAAACCCATTATACTTGATGCATAAAATGCCAGATAGAAATAAAGAAATTGTACACAGGTGGTTAATGTAGCGGTTTAGGTAGATCACCCTTTAAACAGCTTAAGTATGTCCCATAACTTGGAGCCGTGTGTACAAATGGTGCATCAAAACACCCTCTGATATCCAAAACTTTAACAGGCTGAAAAGTCAGATGATAAGTACTCAGTTAGTTATACAACCGTGTGTTAGCTTCCTGTAATAGGATTTCCAATTGGTTTCTGTGTGAGAATAGGCTTCTATTCGCCATCATGCTAGGTTTAGCACAGCGTGGACGCCACAACGATCTGTCCTTCATGCACGTCCATCTCCACTTCCTACGTCACTGCCGACGTACGTTTCACCCCCCACGTAACAGCCAGAAAGCACAGGGGTTTCCTCAGGGCAAAAGCGGATGCTGATTCTCAGTGCAGCCGCATTATAACCCTCCTTCTTTAAGCTCATAGGAGGATATAGGAAACAGTAGTAGCCAGTAGTAAAAGTTTTACTACTGGCTACTACTGTTTCCTATATCCTCCAATGAGCTTAAAGAAGGAGGGTATATATGCAACTGTGAAAGACGAAAAAAGATTTGTTTTGGGGTAGTTCTAACATAGATCCAGAAAGTAATTATTCATGACACCGGATACCTTTAATCATTGGTGGTGCCCGCTGAATACTGGAGTTGTTATCTTCTATCCCCATAACTTTTTCTTGTCTTTGAAAATTATTGTATAAATTAGCATATGTATATTGCTCAATGTATATCTTTACAGTTAGTCTGTATACACTGGGGTTAAGAAACATAGATCCTGATTCATTATAACATGACACCTGATACCTCTCATATAGTTGGTGGTGCCCGCTGTTACTGGAGTTGTTTCATTGGCCCCCTACAGACTATACTGTTCTCTTCCAAATTATTTTGAGGAGGTTTATTGCACAATTTGGCCAAATTTAGGTAAGGTGCACATTATTTAAGCATTACATCTAACACTTTATTCAGTCTTTTAAGTGTCATTTACTTACTGTCTAATTTATACATGAGCTGTCCTGACATAGATCCTCTATGATCACTATGGTGGCAGATTTTACGCTCACACATAACCACCCAATAGTGGAGGTGTTGTCAGTATAGACAGCTCTTTATAGCCCCCTTGTTTTGCTCTGTGTGATCTACAATAAAACTGCACAGTGGAATCTGTGCTAATGCATTTGTCCAATCACGTTTCCTGATTCATTGGTTCATGTGTTTGTTCATTGGTTGGTATTTTTTTTTTTACTCATATAGACTCTGGGTGACATATGGGAATGTGGTGAACAAGTTTAGATCACAATTACCGCTATTTAGCAGAGCTCAGAATTTTGCTGAGCTATTTACAAACAAATAAATAATAAAAAATATGTGCTGAAATCCCTGTCTATCTCTATAGCAATCTAATTGCGGTTGCTGTATAATCTCCCTTCTTTATATTGTATACCTAAAAAAAAACAAAGCTCTCCATTGCCCTGAAAAGGGCATTTGTATCGGTATTGCCCTTAAAAGGGCATTTAGCTACTCTAAAAATAAAACCCTGTCATGAGATGCAGGATATATGCAGGACACAGCAATGATGGTACAACTCTATTTTATTACAGAGCACAGAAACATACATCTAGTCAGGTTGATTTCACTAACTAACTGCAACACAGACTACCTGACCTCAGCCCCGTCCCCAACCTAGTGACATCACTTCCTGCTCTCATCACATCTTCCCCCTTTTCAAAGGGCGAAGCATACATTTAAATATAACAAATAACAGGGTATACAAAGAGCATACAACAACATTTTTGAACAGTATATAGCAAATTGGTTACAGAAAAATAAACAACATTAATTACATCCTGACTTGGACATCGGGGTAGACTACCCTAGTCCACAGTGACCATGGGATTATTCTGCCCATACTTCCGGTCACTGTTCTAGCTAACGTCAGTCCCTATATCGGGCCAGAAGTTTCACCACTCTTCCGCTTGATGTAACTTTGCATGAACTGTCCTCTGATACAGAAGAAGGTGAATAAGAGTCCGCTGGAGGCAAAGACATATCCCCGCTGTGATCTTGCTGAGGGGAAGGCACCTCTCTTAGAACAGGGGATCCCACAGGCGGTGGTACTGAGGCATCCAGTTCAACTCTCAGGTACAGGCTGAAGATGTCTTCGGTTACGGCGTGTAACCATCCCCCCATCAGTTAGGACTGCATAAGACCTTGGTTCTGGAGAGCGTCCAATTACCGTAGCAGGCGTCTTCCATTTCTTCTCATCATCCAGTTTAATTCTGACACTTTGCCCTGCATTTAGTTCCTGTAAGGGCCTGACAATGTCTCCTGTCGTAGAAGAAACAATAGCCCTTTTTGGCCTCTTCATCCCTCCTAAGGACTTCGCCCCGTGGAACAGAGCCAGTCGGCTTGAAGACACCCACTGAGGGTAAAGTGGTGCGAATCTGGCGTCCTAGCATCAGCTGTGCCGGGCTAAACCCGGTGGCTTGAATGGGCGTCGCCCTGTATGACAAGAGGGCTAGGTAAGGCTCAGATGGCTTTAAAATGAACTTTGTTGTTTGAACTGCCCTTTCAGCCATTCCGTTGGCCTGCGGGTAATGTGGACTTGACATGGAATGTACAAAGTCATATTCCCTGCTGAAAGCACTGAACTCTGTAGAAGCGAACTGCATGCCATTATCACTCACCAGCTCCATCGGAATGCCCCACCGGGCGAACAAACTCTTCAGACGAATGATAACGGCTTGACTTGTATATCATTCAAAGGTGCAATTTCCAAATACCTGGAATAGTAGTCGATCACAAGAAGGAACTTTTTCCTGTGCAGTTCACACAAATCAGCAGCTATTTTCTGCCACGGCCCCACAGGCAGCGGAGTAGAAATCAAGGGCTCCCTTCTCTGAGTAGACCGGCGTTCCCGGCAAAAGGCACATTTAGACACGTGATTTGCAATGTCGGAGCTGATTCCAGGCCACCACACAGCTGTATCTGCCCTTTCTCTGCACTTTGTAATGCCTAAGTGGCCATCGTGAATCCTGTTTAACATCTCCTTCCTCATGCTGACAGGAATAACGATGCGGTCTTGGAACAGCACCAGCCCCTCCAGCTCTGTGAGCTGCGACCTCTCTGACTGATAAGAACTTAAAGACATCCAGGCTGCCCGGCTCTCGGGCCAGCCTTCTTTTATGTACTTTATAACCTCTTGCAGATCTGTGTCCAAATATGTCTCTTTCTTTATTTCTTCCAGTTTCCTTGAAGAAATGGACTTTGAGGCCAGAACCAAATCAACATACACTTTCAAATCAGATTTGGTTGAGGATTCTTCAGCAGCAGCCAGCGGGAGCCTGGATAGTGTATCTGCCACAACCAGTTGTTTCCCCGGCACATGCACTGCCTGAACATTGAACCTGAGTAGTCTCATTAAAAGTATCTGGCATCTTAAGGGTGTTTTGTCGATATCATAAGAGCTGATTAGAGGGACTAGTGGTTTATGGTCAGTCTCCAGACTAAATTTCTCTAAACCCACTAGATAACGTTGAAAGCGCTCACAGGTCCAAACTGCAGCCAGGCACTCTTTCTCAATTTGAGCGTATTTTGACTCAGCAGCTGTAAGTGTGCGGGAACAGTAGGCGATGGGCTGTAGTTTATTTCCATTTAACTGCAGGAGAGCAACCCCCAACCCATAACTGCTTGCATCAGCACTAACCACAGTCTTTTTGGAAGGGTCGTAGAACCCCAGCACTGGGGCAGACCCCAGCAGGGACTTGGCCTGCATAAAATATTTTTCTTGTTAAGGTCCCCCGACCCAGGCAACGTCTTTCTTTAGCAACTCTGTGATAGGGTGTAGAACTGTGGATAAATCTGGCAGAAACTTGCCCACATAATTTACAAGGCCCAATATTTATCTTAGCTCATGTACATCAGAAGGACTTTTCATCTGTTCAATAGCACGAATTTTCTCGGGGGCTGGTTTGATGCCATCCCCATTGATAATATGCCCAAAGTAACATAATTCAGTTTTCCTAAAATGACATTTTTCTTTATTTAACTTCAGCCCAGGCTCTTTCATAGCCTGTAGCACACAACTTAAATGCTGATCATGCTCCTCCACTGTAGACACATACACAAGAATATCGTCCATGACTACTGCCGTGCCCACGTGGTCACTCAGGAGAGAACTCATTTCCCTTTGAAAAATTTCAGGAGCAGAGGCTATCCCAAAGGGGAGTCTGCATAAGCAAAACCGACCTACCGGTGTGATAAAGGTAGTCAGTTTGCGGCACTTTGGATCTAGGGGGATCTGCCAAAAGCCGCTAGAAGCGTCCAATGTAGAAAAGAACTTCGCCCCAGCCAACTTTGGAGCTATATCTTCTAATGTCGTCAGCACAAATCTCTCTCTCTTCACTGCCTCATTCAACCTTTTCAGGTCCACACAGATGCGCACCTTTCCGTTTTTCTTTGCAACAGGAACAATGGGGGCACACCAATCAGTTGCTTCAACAACCTCTTCAATAACCCCCATAGACTTCATGCGCATAAGCTCCTTCTCTACTTGAGGCATGAGCGGGAACGGAATTATACGGGGAGTAGAAATACTGTATGGGACTGCGTCACTTTTAAGTGCTATATGGACTGGCTTGCAATTCAGTAGGCCCAATTCGCCAAACATATCTTCGGAGATCTCATTTACTCTGGCCACGAGGCCCAAGTCACAGGCTGCTTTTCTGCTCAATAAATTGCTAACACAATTACCTCGAATCACATGCACCCACATAGTGAATTTCCTTTGCTTGTACTCACAGCTGGCAAGAAATTTCCCCGCATAATCAATGCGGCCACCGGGACTATGGACATTTGTAGTAACCTTCGCCAGCTGGGGCTGTCGAGGCAGTTTCATAAATGCAGCAAAAGACATTACAGTGATATCTGCTCCTGTGTCAATCTTAAAATCAACTTTGGCTCCCATTACAGTAAAAGTAACCTTCCAATCTTCCTCTGAGCTTGGCCGTTCCACAACAGATCCCACAAAAGACACTTCCTGACCCTCTTGGTCACTATCCACCTGCATCTCCTTAATGTATTCAGTTTTACACACCACTTCAAAATGGCCCATTCTGTTACATTTTCTGCATCTTTTATCTCTGGCCGGGCATATAGCACTCTGATCATGGGCACGGTTGTACCGTGTGCATCGGGCATGCTGCGCCCATCCACTTCTAGCTCTATCCGTTATTTTAGATCTACCGCTCACACTGTGCCTTTCACTAGCAGTTTTGCTGAACTGTTGCACTTCATCCACAATACTCTCAGACCTCAGATCAGCACTTTGCTTTTTCACCAGTTCACTCTGGCGGGCCATCCTAATAGCCCCATCTAATGTTAAATCAGGCTCTAACTGCAGCTTCAGCGAGACTTCAGCATCTGCAATTCCAATAACTATTCTGTCTCTGATTTGCTCTTCTTTAGCAACACCAAACTCACAGAATTCAGCTAGTTCATACAGGCTGCGCACAAATGACTCCATAGATTCTCCCACACGCTGATTACGTTTGTGAAAACAAGCTCTCTCATGAATCACATTTCTTTTGGGCACAAAGTGGGCACTGAGTTTATCCATAACTATATCAAAGTTAAATTCTTCCCTTTCTTGGAAAATAAAAGCATTGAACACTGGCTCCACATCCTTCCCCATAGAGTATAAAAGAGAATTAACTTGTACTTCACCACTCGGTAGTTACAAAGGTTTCAGGGTTTCTTAGGACTCCCTGTAGAGGTGCGCTCACGGAAGGTTATAACAAATAATATCAAATAAACAGTCCAATCGATTCCAAAAAACGGCAGCTCTTCCAATTGTTTGTGGTACGATGAGCGGATCTAGATTGAAAGTAAGAAGGCGCCAGACATAGGGTAATATTGTTACAATCTGCAGACACGCTCATGTTACTTGAGCGTGTCTGCAGATTGTAACAATATTACCCTATGTCTGGCGCCTTCTTACTTTCAATCTAGATCCGCTCATCATACTTCACCACTCTCCTTGTTCAGTTTAGAAGCGATCCTGAAGCGCTGAAACCGTTGACGCCATGTGGGCCAAGCTGCAGGCTGAGAGAAGTCAAAAGGCTCAGGTGGGGTAAACTTTGACATCGTCATCGATCAGGAACAGAAGCGCAGGCCAGAACTTCTGACACCATGTCATGAGATGCAGGACATACAGGGAGTGCAGAATTATTAGGCAAGTTGTATTTTTGAGGATTAATTTTATTATTGAACAACAACCATGTTCTCAATGAACCCAAAAAAAAAAAAGTAGTTTTTAGTTTGTTTTTAGTTATAGCTATTTTAGGGGGATATCTGTGTGTGCAGGTGACTATTACTGTGCATAATTATTAGGCAACTTAACAAAAAACAAATATATACCCATTTCAATTATTTATTTTTACCAGTGAAACCAATATAACATCTCAACATTCACAAATATACATTTCTGACATTCAAAAACAAAACAAAAACAAATCAGTGACCAATATAGCCACCTTTCTTTGCAAGGACACTCAAAAGCCTGCCATCCATGGATTCTGTCAGTGTTTTGATCTGTTCACCATCAACATTGCGTGCAGCAGCAACCACAGCCTCCCAGACACTGTTCAGAGAGGTGTACTGTTTTCCCTCCTTGTGAATCTCACATTTGATGATGGACCACAGGTTCTCAATGGGGTTCAGATCAGGTGAACAAGGAGGCCATGTCATTAGATTTTCTTCTTTTATACCCTTTCTTGCCAGCCACGCTGTGGAGTACTTGGACGCGTGTGATGGAGCATTGTCCTGCATGAAAATCATGTTTTTCTTGAAGGATGCAGACTTCTTCCTATACCACTGCTTGAAGAAGGTGTCTTCCAGAAACTGGCAGTAGGACTGGGAGTTGAGCTTGACTCCATCCTCAACCCGAAATGGCCCCACAAGCTCATCTTTGATGATACCAGCCCAAACCAGTACTCCACCTCCACCTTGCTGGCGTCTGAGTCGGACTGGAGCTCTCTGCCCTTTACCAATCCAGCCACGGGCCCATCCATCTGGCCCATCAAGACTCACTCTCATTTTATCAGTCCATAAAACCTTAGAAAAATCAGTCTTGAGATATTTCTTGGCCCAGTCTTGACGTTTCAGCTTGTGTGTTTTGTTCAGTGGTGGTCGTCTTTCAGCCTTTCTTACCTTGGCCATGTCTCTGAGTGTTGCACACCTTGTGCTTTTGGGCACTCCAGTGATGTTGCAGCTCTGAAATATGGCCAAACTGGTGGCAAGTGGCATCTTGGCAGCTGCACGCTTGACTTTTCTAAGTTCATGGGCAGTTATTTTGCGCCTTGGTTTTTCCACACGCTTCTTGCGACCCTGTTGACTATTTTGAATGAAACGCTTGATTGTTCGATGATCACGCTTCAGAAGCTTTGCAATTTTAAGAGTGCTGCATCCCTCTGCAAGATATCTCACTATTTTTGACTTTTCTGACCCTGTCAAGTCCTTCTTTTGACCCATTTTGCCAAAGGAAAGGAAGTTGCCTAATAATTATGCACACCTGATATAGGGTGTTGATGTCATTAGACCACACCCCTTCTCATTACAGAGATGCACATCACCTAATATGCTTAATTGGTAGTAGGCTTTCGAGCCTATACAGCTTGGAGTAAGACAACATGCATAAAGAGGATGATGTGGTCAAAATACTCATTTGCCTAATAATTCTGCACTCCCTGTATGCAGGACACAGCAATGATGGTACAACTCTATTTTATTACAGAGCACAGAAACATACATCTAGTCAGGTTGATTTCACTAACTAACTGCGACACAGACTACCGGACCTCAGCCCCGCCCCCAACCTAGTGACATCACTTCCTGCTCTCATCACAACCCAACCCTACTCTAAAAATAAAACCCAACCAAAAAAAACTTAAATAAACCTAACACTAACCCCCGAAGATCCATTTACAGTTATACAAGATGGAATTATATATATAGTTTAGGAATAAATTCAGGCCCTATTTTATATTGATGTATGTGTTTATGCTTATTATAAGATAAATGTTAGCTGTTGTTAGAATATTTACTATTGAAGGAAAAAGGGGTTCTGTAATAAATACTTCTCAATTGATTTTAAATTATTATAAAGTATTTTAGAAATTGTATTCAAATTTTAGCCATATTTTATTCATTAATGCTGCATTGATTGGTTAAAGGTCCAAAATAAATGACATAAATTTTGATAGCTTTAAATTCTTTAAATTTAAAAAAAAAAAAATCTGTATATTTTTTTAAAAACAAGCTGTTTTTATATATTTAATCTTACTTTGAACTTTGTAAAATAGTCCCACGTCGAGGTCTTTCAAAACGTCCCAGAAATGGCTGTTTCTTTCCTAAATTTTCCATGTCTAATCAGAATAGCCTTTCTGATCAGACACAAGAGCGAGCACGCAATATTACGCTGTCAAAGTAAGGAGGTTACACAAACTCTGCTAGCGTGTCAGTTTTACCGATGTGCTGTTGCAAGATGAAAAGAATACTAGATCGTATAATTGTTTAGCCCTCATTTTAAGGTAATAATTCTATAATATATATATTTTCAATGAAAAATAATATTATAGTGTATAATAATATATAAATAAACACATGTTTATATTATATGCTGTAATATTTTGCATTGACATTATAAGGCCGATTTAACAAGGGCAGAATGGCTCCTGATTGCTCTGTTTCCGCGCAAGCAGTTAAGACCGCTGTTCCTTGGGTTGATTGACACCCCCTGCTAGCGGCTGATTGGCCGTGAATCTGCAGGGGGTGGCATTGCACAAGCTTGTGCAATGTTAAATGCCGACAGCGTATGCTGTCGGCATTCGGCGATGTCAGGCAGACATGATCCACTACAGCCGATCATGTCCCTCTGACTGTTGATAAATCGGCCCCTATATTTATTATAGAATTATCAACTTAAAACAATTATACATTGTGCTTGCAATTATGTCACTGGCAGTCTTAAAGGGACACTGAACCCAATTTTTTTCTTTTGTGATTCAGATAGAGCATGCAATTTTAATTAACTTTCTAATTTACTCCTATTATCAATTTTTCTTCGTTCTTTGCTATCTTTATTTGAAAAAGAAGGCATCTAAGCTTTTTTTTGGTTGAGGACTCTGGACAGCACTTTTTTTTTGTTGGTGGATGAATTTATCCACCAATCAGCAAGAACAACCCAGGTTGTTCACCAAATATAGGCGGCATCTAAACTTACATTCTTGCATTTCAAATAAAGATACCAAGAGAATGAAGAAAATTTGATAATAGGAGTAAATTAGAAAGTTGCTTAAAATTCCATGCTCTATCTGAATCACTAAAGAAAAAAAATTGGGTTCAGTGTCCCTTTAAAGTAAATGTGCAGTCAATCAATCTACTAAGTAAACAAAGCAGGTAATAAAAACTTTAATAAGATATAGCTCCTTTTATGCAGATCTCACGCATGAGTTCACACAGCAGGACTGGATCGGCTTTTGAGTGACACTTTGCAGCCTGCACTTCTTTGCAGAAGCTTTGAGGAGGTAGATGAAGGCTTTAATGAGCAGGCTCCGACTTCCATATCGGTTATATGACGCGGAGCATAATTGGAAGCAGAATCAGTGATTTCACTGGGCGGTGGAAAGTATATAAATTTGTAAGACTAATATTTTTAAAACAGTGTAATACATTTAATAGGTATATATTGCTAAAATTGTATGCACACATTAAATGTTTTATTAACCCTTTCATTAAAAATGACTATAATGGCCATTTAACATTCTCATAGAGCTTCCTGGAAAAATCCCTGAATTATTATTGTGACTAAAATTGACTTTTAAATTTCTGCTTAAAAGTCTATTTTATATTTCAGCTCAATATTTTACATGTGACCATCCTAGGAATTGTTAATATATCAGTGTAATTTATACATTAGTGTATAGGAAATAAATGTATCCATTGAGACTAAAAGATTTGTAAATATTGATTAAGAATTTAAATTATTATAAAGTGTTCTAGGGTTATATTCAAGCGGAGATACATTGTATTCGCTGGTAAATGCTGGATAGCTGGGGAACCATTATAAGGTTTCTAACTGATATACAGTATATATGATTTATTGACAATTGTGCTAGGTCTGAAATTCAGTCATTAGATCAGTTGAGATCTAACTTTCCTATACAATATTGTGCCCACAAACATAGTGTAACATGATTTGGTCAAGTTTGAATTCATTTTAATATTTCTATAGCTTGTTGAACTTAGTTATTAATTAATAATAATAATTGTATTATTATTAATATTCATAAACATTCATAATATTTAATAGTTTCTGCAGTTCATAGTCCAGGGGTGTGCAATTGGGAAGCAGACTTTCCATGGGAATGGTCTTTTCATCTGAAAGTCTTCAGTCAGGTTATAGACCTATATAGGGTCTTCCGGAAGTGGATCTGATTGCTTCTTATTTTAACAAAGAACTCCCCAGATATTTTCTGAGGTTCAGGGATCCTCAGGTGGAGTTTGTGGATGCTCTAGTAGCTCCTCGGTTGTTTTGTCTGGCTTTGTTTTTTGTCCACCTCCTGTTCTGTACCAAGGGAAATAGCCAGAATCAAGCAGGAGGTATCACTAGTAATCCTGATTGCCCCAGTTTGGCCTGGCAGGATTTGGTTTGCAGATCTGGTGCAGATGTCCAGGGGTCCTTCGTGGCTTTTCCCTCTGCGTCACAGCCTTCTGTCTCAAGGTTAGTTTTTTTTATCAGGATTTAAAATCTCTAACCTTGATGGCTTTTACAAAGAGAGGTTTTTCTGATTCTGTCATTTTGGTGCAGGCCTGTAAACTTTTTGACAAGGAAGATTTATCACAAGGTTTGGAAGGTTTTTATTTCCTGGTGTGTGGAACATGGGTTTAGTTGGCAATCTTTTAGAGTTCCTAGAATTCTTCAGGGTGGTTTGGATAAGGGTTTATCCACTCTGCTCTTTCTGTCTTGCTTCACAAGAAGATTGCTGAATATTCAGAATTGTATCCAGGTTCTAGTAATGTTTAAGCCTGTGATTAACCAATTTTTCCTCCATGGAATCTTATTTGGTTTTCAGAGTTTTGCAGGTTTCTCCTTTTTGATCCTATGCTTTTTTTGGATATTTAGTTTTTGTCCCGAAAAGGTTTTGTTTCTCTTGGCTATTTCAGTATAAGGCAGTTTTGAGAACTACTAAGGATTTTGACAATCTTATAGCTTGTTTATTCAATTTTTCTCTGGTTCCAGAAAGGGTCAGACGGCTACTGATGGTTTTTTTAGCCTCTTGGTTAAAGCTTTTTTCAGTAATCCTGATTGCTCCAGTCTTGCAGGATTTGTTTGCACGTCTGGTGCAGATGTCCAGTTGTCCTTTGTAGCTTTTCTTTCATGTAATTAGCAAGAGTCCATGAGCTAGTGACGTATGGGATATACATTCCTACCAGGAGGGGCAAAGTTTCCCAAACCTTAAAATGCCTATAAATACACCCCTCACCACACCCACAATTCAGTTTTACAAACTTTGCCTCCAATGGAGGTGGTGAAGTAAGTTTGTGCTAGATTCTACGTTGATATGCGCTCCGCAGCAAGTTGGAGCCCGGTTTTCCTCTCAGCGTGTAGTGAATGTCAGAGGGATGTGAGGAGAGTATTGCCTATTTGAATGCAGTGATCTCCTTCTACGGGGTCTATTTCATAGGTTCTCTGTTATCGGTCGTAGAGATTCATCTCTTACCTCCCTTTTCAGATCGACGATATACTCTTATATATACCATTACCTCTGCTGATTCTCGTTTCAGTACTGGTTTGGCTTTCTACAAACATGTAGATGAGTGTCCTGGGGTAAGTAAATCTTATTTTCTGTGACACTCTAAGCTATGGTTGGGCACTTTATTTATAAAGTTCTAAATATATGTATTCAAACATTTATTTGCCTTGACTCAGAATGTTCAACATTCCTTATTTTTCAGACAGTCAGTTTCATATTTGGGATAAATGCATTTGTTTCAATCATTTTTTCTTACCTTAAAAAATTTGACTTTTTCCCTGTGGGCTGTTAGGCTCGCGGGGGCAGAAAATGCTTCATTTTATTGCGTCATTCTTGGCGCTGACTTTTTTGGCGCAAAATTTTTTTTCTGTTTCCGGCGTAATACGTGTCGCCGGAAGTTGCGTCATTTTTTGACGTTTTTTTGCGTCAAAAATGTCGGCGTTCCGGATGTGGCGTCATTTTTGGCACCAAAAGCATTTAGGCGCCAAATAATGTGGGCGTCTTTTTTGGCGCTAAAAAATATGGGCGTCATTTTTGTCTCCACATTATTTAAGTCTCTTTATTTATTGCTTCTGGTTGCTAGAAGCTTGTTCACTGGCATTTTTTTCCCATTCCTGAAACTGTCATTTAAGGAATTTGATCAATTTTGCTTTATATGTTGTTTTTTTCTTTTACATATTGCAAGATGTTCCACGTTGCAACTGAGTCAGAAGATACTTCAGGAAAATCACTGCACAGTGCTGGAGCTACCAAGCTAAGTGTATCTGCTATAAACTTTTGGTATCTGTTTCTCCAGCTGTTATTTGTATTGCATGTCATGTCAAACTTATTAATGCAGATAAAATTTCCTTTAGTACTGTTACATTACCTGTTGCTGTTCCGTCAACATCTAATTTTCAGAGTGTTCCTGATAACATAAGAGATTTTTATTTTTTAAATCCATTAAGAAGGCTATGTCTGTTATTTCTCCTTCTAGTATACATAAAAGTCTTTTAAAACTTCTCTTTTTTCAGATGAATTTTTAAATGAACATCATCATTCTGATACTGATAATGGTTCTTCTGGTTCAGAGGTTTCTGTCTCAGAGGTTGATGCTGATAAATCTTTGTATTTGTTCAAGATGGAATTTATTCGTTCTTTACTTAAAGAAGTGTTATTTGCATTAGAAATAGAGGATTCTGGTCCTCTTGATACTAAATGTAAACGTTTAAATAAGGTTTTTAAATCTCCTGTAGTTATTCCAGAAGTGTTTTACCTCCCTGATGCTATTTCTGAAGTAATTTCCAGGGAATGGAATAATTTGGGTAATTTATTTACTCCTTCTAGACGTTTAAGCAAATTATATCCTGTGCCATCTGACAGATTAGAGTTTTTTGGGACAAAAATCCATAAGGTTATGGGGCTGTCTCTACTCCTGCTAATGTACTACTATTCCTACGGCAGATAGTACTTAATTTAAGGATCCTTTAGATAGGAAAATTGAATCCTTTCTAAGAAAAGCTTCCTTATGTTCAGGTAATCTTCTTAGACCTGCTATATTTTTAGCGGATGTTGCTGCAGCTTCAACTTTTTGGTTGGAAGCTTTAGCGCAACAAGTAACAGATCATAATTTTATAGCATTATTATTATTCTATAACATGCTAATAATTTTATTGGTGATACCATCTTTTGATATCATTAGAGTTGATGTCAGGTATATGTCTCTAGCTATTTTAGCTAGAAAAGCTTTATGGATTAAACTTGAAATGCTGACATGTCTTCTAAGTCAACTTTGCTTTCCCTTTCTTTCCAGGGTAAATAATCATTTTCGTTCCTTTCCTCACAACAAGGAACAAAAGCCTGATCCTTCATCCTCAGGAGCGGTATCAGTTTGGAAACTATTTCCAGTTTGGAATATATCCAAGCCTTATAGAAACCTATAGCCAGCTCCTAAGTACCTATGAAGGTGCGGCCCTTATTCCAGCTCAGCTGGTATGGGGCAGATTACGTTTTCTTCAAAGAAATTTGGATCAATTCCGTTCTTAATCTCTGGTTTCAGAAACATTGTTTCAGAAAGGTACAGAATTGGCTTCAAGTTAAGGCCTCCTGCTAAGAGATTCTTTTCTTTCCCGTGTCCCAGTTAACACAGCAAAGGCTCAGCATTTCTGAAATGTGTTTCAGATCTAGAGTTGGCTGGAGTATTTATGCCAGTTCCAGTTCTGGAACAGGGGCTGGGGTTTTATTTTATCTCTTCATTGTACCAAAGAAGGTCAATTCCTTCAGACCAGTTCCGGATCTATCATTATTGAATCGTTATGTTAGGATACCAACATTCAAGATGGTTACTGTAGGACTATCCTGCCTTTTGTTTAGCAAGGGCATTATATGTCTACAATAGATTTACAGGATGTGTATCTGCATATTCCGATTCATCCAGATCACTTTTAGTGTCTGAGATTCTCTTTTTAGACAAGCATTACCAGTTTTGTGGCTCTACCGTTTGGCCTAGCCTCAGTTCCAAGAATTTTTTTCAAAGGTTCTCGGTGCCCTTCTTTCTGTAATCAGAGAATAGGGTTTTGGTATTTCCTTTGGACGATATCTTGGTACTTGCTCAGTCTTCTCATTTTCGAAGAATCTCATACGAATCGACTTGTGTTGTTTCTTCAAGTTCATGGTTGGAGGATCAATTTACCAATCAGTTCATTGATTCCTCAGACAAGGGTAACCTTTTTAGGTTTCTAGATAAATTCAGTGTCTATGACTCTGTCCTTGTCAGACAAGAGAAGTTTAACATTGATATCAGCTTTTCAAAACCTTCAGTCACAATCATTCCCTTTGGTAGCCTTATGCATGGAAATGTTGGGTCTTAGGACTGCTGCATCAGATGCGATCTCCTTTGCTCGTTTTCACATGCGACCTCTTCAGCTCTGTATGCTGAACCAATGGTGCAGGGATTGCTCTAAGATATCTCAATTAATATCTTTAAACCGATTTTACGACACTCTCTGACATGGTGGACAGATTACCATCGTTTAGTTCAGGGGGCTTCTTTGTTCTTCCGACCTGGACTATAATCTCAACAGATGCAAGTCTTACAGGTTGGGGAGCTGTGTGGGGGTATCTGACGGCACAAGGGGTTTGGGAATCTCAGGAGGTGAGATTTCCGATCAATATTTTGGAACTCCGTGCAATTTTCAGAGCTCTTCAGTCTTGGCCTCTTCTGAAGAGAGAGTTGTTCATTTGTTTTCAGATAGACAATGTCACAACTGTGGCATACATCAATCATCAAGGAGGGACTTACAGTCCTCTGGCTATGAAAGAAGTATCTCGAATTTTGGTTTGGGCGGAATCCAGCTCCTGTCTAATCTCTGCGGTTCATATCCCAGGTATGGACAATTGGAAAGCGGATTATCTCAGTCGCCAAACGTTGCATCCGGGCGAATGGTCTCTTCACCCAAAGGTATCTCTTCAGATTGTTCAAATGTGGGAACTTCCAGAAATAGATCTGATGGCTTCTCATCTAGACAAGAAACTTCCCAGGTATCTGTCCAGATCCCGGGATCCTCAGGCGGAGGCAGTGGATGCATTATCACTTCCTTGGAAGTATCATCCTGCCTATATCTTTCCGCCTCTAGTTCTTCTTCCAAGAGTATTCTCCAAGATTCTGAAGGAGTGCTCGTTTGTTCTGCCGGTAGCTCCGGCATGGCCTCACAGGTTTTGGTATGCGGATCTTGTCCGGATGGCCTCTTGCCAACCGTGGACTCTTCCGTTAAGACCAGACCTTTTGTCTCAAGGTCCTTTTTTCCATCAGGATCTGAAATCCTTAATTTTAAGGTATGGAGATTGAACGCTTGATTCTTCGTCAAAGAGGTTTCTCTGACTCTGTGATTAATACTATGTTACAGGCTCGTAAATCTGTATCCAGAGAGATATATTATAGAGTCTGGAAGACTTTTATTTCTTGGTGTCTTTCTCATCATTTTTCTTGGCATTCTTTTAGAATACCGAGAATATTACAGTTTCTTCAGGATGGTTTAGATAAGGGTTTGTCCGCAAGTTCCTTGAAGGTCAAATCTCTGCTCTTTCTGTTCTTTTTCACAGAAAGATTGCTATTCTTCCTGATATTCATTCAATTTCTCCTCCTTGGAGTTTGAATTTGGTTCTGGGGGCTCTTCAAGCTCCTCCATTTGAACCTATGCATTCATTGGATATTAAATTACTTTCTTGGAAAGTTTTGTTCCTTTTGGCCATCTCTTCTGCCAGAAGAGTTTCTGAATTATCTGCTCTTTCTTGTGAGTCTCCTTTTCTGATTTTTCATCAGGATAAGGCAGTGTTGCGAACTTCTTTTGAATTTTTACCTAAGTTGTGAATTCCAACAACATTAGTAGAGACATTGTGGTTCCTTCATTATGTCCTAATCCTAAGAATTCTAAGGAGAAATCGTTGCATTCTTTGGATGTTATTAGAGCTTTGAAATATTATGTTGAAGCTACTAAGTCTTTCCGAAAGACTTCTAGTTTATTTGTTATCTTTTCCGGTTTTAGAAAGGCCAGAAAACTTCTGCCATTTCTTTGGCATCTTGGTTGAAATCTTTATTTCATCTTGCCTATGTTGAGTCGGGTAAGACTCCGCCTCATAGGATTACAGCTCATTCTACTAGGTCAGTTTCTACTTCCTGGGCGTTTAGGAATGAAGCTTCGGTTGATCAGATTTGCAAAGCGGCAACTTGGTCCTCTTTGCATACTTTTACCAAATTCTACCATTTTGTTGTATTTTCTTCTTCTGAAGCAGTTTTTGGTAGAAAAGTACTTCAGGCAGCGGTTTCAGTTTGAATCTTCTGCTTATGTTTTTCATTAAACTTTATTTTGGGTGTGGATTATTTTCAGCAGGAATTGGCTGTCTTTATTTTATCCCTCCCTCTCTAGTGACTCTTGTGTGGAAAGATCCACATCTTGGGTAGTCATTATCCCATACGTCACTAGCTCATGGACTCTTGCTAATTACATGAAAGAAAACATAATTTATGTAAGAACTTACCTGATAAATTCATTTCTTTCATATTAGCAAGAGTCCATGAGGCCCGCCCTTTTTTGTGGTGGTTATGATTTTTTTGTATAAAGCACAATTATTCCAATTCCTTATTTTATATGCTTTCGCACTTTTTTCTTATCACCCCACTTCTTGGCTATTCGTTAAACTGAATTGTGGGTGTGGTGAGGGGTGTATTTATAGGCATTTTAAGGTTTGGGAAACTTTGCCCCTCCTGGTAGGAATGTATATCCCATACGTCACTAGCTCATGGACTCTTGCTAATATGAAAGAAATGAATTTATCAGGTAAGTTCTTACATAAATTATGTTTTTCCTCTGTGTCACAAGCCAGTGATTAACCAATTTCTTCTTCATGGAATCTTACTTGGTTTTCAGAGTTTTGCAGTTTCCTCCTTTTTGATCCTATGCATGTTTTGGATATCTAACAAATATCTATCAAATTATAGAACTTTTAGTCCAATGTTTTGTTAAGGGTGCTTATGACAGGTTAGCCCCCAAGCAAATAAATGTAAATACCAGTGTTTGCATGTTAGATCTAACGAAAATAACAATTGCCCTAACCTGATCTAACAAACTGAATGAGGCTTGTTTTAAAGTTTTGATTCGGGGGGGGGGGGTGCAATGTGTCTGGTTAGACTAATAATATATCCAGTTACAAAAATAGCCATACTCTCCGACCTGTGGACAAATTAGCCATTTGTTTATACAAATTAATGCAGAATTGCAGAAAATGCAAGTCTATTTGAAGGAACACTCAAGTCAAAATTAAACTTTAATGATTTAGATAGAACATGCACATTTAAAAACCTTTCCAATTTATTTCCATAAACAAAATGTGCAGTCTTTTTATATTTACACTTTTTGAGTCTACTGAGCATGTGCAAGAATTCACAGAATATACATATATGCATGTGTGATTGGCTGATGGCTGTCACATGATACAGGAGTGGAAATAGACGCAGACATCCCAACCTGCAAAAACTTATTTCAGGGAGGTGGCTTCACTCAGTACTGCGCTTCCACCCCCCCCCCACTCCAAGTTATATATTGGGACACTTTGAAACCCTAAATAAGATAGATAATTATCATTAAAGTAGCTTCCCACTAAAGTCTCATTAAAAAAGTAGCTATATTGCACAACTACATACAACAAACCTATTTTCCATTGATCGTATGCTTGTTGAATGCTTAAATATTTCAGAATACGTATTTTAATTACGTGCAGTAAATAAGATAGTATTTGTGTTTTATTTTATTAAAATCAGTGGGGGCTTTTTAGTTACTGACGCATGCTTTGAGGGTTCTATAACGTCTCAGCAACTAAAAGGCATTCCTTAAAAAAAATGCTTTTCTGGACCACAATGGATCATGGTACTTGGAGTTTTCAGGGAGATTGCATTCAGTTTGCTGGCATCAGGGAGCCGCTATTACAATCAGGGAGAGTTGGGATGTCTGTAGACATAACTTTTTATTGCATTGTCTTTTTATCATGCATTTGTTGATTATGCAAAACTTTTGTATTTACTGGTCCCCCCTTGGTGCAGTTAAACATATAGCATTGCATGATTACTAGTGTTAATAAAATGACATATTCCAATGAAATAGGTCACGTAATTTTTTCACTATAATTGTCATTTAATATAGCCAATAGTTTTAAAGCCTAACATATTGGTAACGCAGCCCGCTAATATGTATAGATAATATAACAGATGTGAAATCATCCCTTCCCACAATGCATTCCTTTACAAATCAGGAAAAAATAAAGACAATATTTAACGAAGACTGAATTGTAAATAAACAAATAAATGGTAAATCGCTACAATATATCATTGTAGAAATCTTTATTTGGCGTCACTGCACATTAATGAAACCGTTTAAAAAGATGGCTTTTGTACACATGTACATAGTTGACGTAACTAACGATGCAGCCCTAACTAGAGATAACGCTGCTTCTCAAGCTCCAGCCTCCAATGAACCACCCACCAACCAACCACTAGCTAATGAATAAATGCCGTTCGAGATTAATGCTTTGAAATCTCGCTGTAAAGTTACGTTGAGAACGCGAAAAAGTACAGCCAATAAGAAAACAGAATATCATGTCTCAGCCAATGAAATTAGTAATTAGGCGTGCCGTGGTTGCTTAGCAGTTTAGATTGTTCTGGAACTGCCCGGCACTTCTTTCTTCTACAGCGCGGTGTGGTAGGGAAGTGAGGCCTGGCCGTTAGCTGACTCACTGTCCTTCTCCGGCCTCTTGCAACGCTTTCGTGATGGCTGCAGTTAAAGCTCTTAATCCCAAAGCGGAGGTGGCCCGGGCTCAAGCGGCTCTGTCTGTTAACATCAGTGCGGCTCGTGGGCTCCAAGATGTGCTGCGCACTAACCTCGGGCCTAAAGGCACAATGAAGATGTGAGACCATTTGCAGTGTGTAACACGTGTGATTCTATTTCTAGTGAGAGTGATAACGGCATCAGCTGGAGACTGTAACTGTTCTACATTGTGCCATGGGCAGGTCTAGTTTAACCCTTTGTCTGCAAGGCAGATTTACCATAGTTGCATTGCAGTCATGTGGTTAACGCCTTTTTCGTTAGTCTATTGTTTTTAGACCGCGGCGCTAACAACGGAAGGGTTAAACGACCGATTTAGTGACAGGCATGGTTGTTGAGTCCTGTTGAACGTACACTTTTTGACTGGTTATTTAGTGTTAAAGGGACATGAAACCCATTTTTCTTTCTTTCATGATTTAGATAGAGAATGCAATTTTAAACAACTTTCTAATTTACTTTGATTATCTAATTTGCTTCATTCTCCTGATATATTTGCTGAAAAGCATATCTAGATATGCTCAATAGCGGCTGATTGGTTGATGCACATAGATGCCTCGTGTGATTGGCTCACCCATGTGCATTGCTATTTCTACAACAAAGGCTATCTAAAGAATGAAGCAAATTAAATAGAAGTAATTTGGAAAGTTATTTAATATTGTATACTCTACCTGAATCATGAAAGAAATTTTTGTGGTTAAGTTTTCCTTTAATAGCAGTCACTTGTTAACGATTGTGTAGGTATATAAACATATAGGTGATATGTATTTTATATAGAAAACTTGTATAGTTTAGATTTCTACCTAAATAAAATATATACATTTAGCTAGGTCTGTTCAGGTCAAACAACTGTTAGATTTTTTTTTTTACGATATTTGGCCTGTTTTCTTCATTCAGTTACATGTAAAGGATAAGTCAGTCACTAGACACTAGTTTTTTTTATATTTTTCAGCTAAAATATAAGCTGATTTTGATGCCAAGTAATGTTAGATACTGCTTCATGTCGTGTAATAACTGGTTTTGTGAATCTTACAGGCTTGTGTCTGGTGCTGGAGAAATTAAGCTTACCAAAGATGGCAATGTGCTTCTTCATGAAATGGTGAGTGTGTCAGCAGCAGGAATGTGGTGTCTGGTTGCTTATAACAGCCCTTCTTCAGGTTATTTTACACATTTCTTCTTGGAGGTTCACATTTGCAGACATTGAAACATGTTTGAGTTTTGCCAAACAGCACTTTTGCAATAAATCCTACACAGTGGCTTGGTGAAGTATATTTATAAAATGGTTCCTAGAGACAAGAGTGTAGATAGCATGTATAGGGGTTGGGGTTGTTCTTGGTATTTTAGGTAGAGCATGAGAGATCCTGATTGTTTGTGAGCGGGGAGTACACTATGCAAAAAGTTGTAGCATAAAGTGCATTCCATTCATAGTAGTTATGTAGTGTTGGCTAAAGTGATGGCAAACTCTCCCCTTTTTAAAATCAGATCCAGAATGTTGCAATGAAGTTGTGCTAAAACTTAACTTTTTAATATAGATCTGAAATTCAAAGAGCGCAACTAAATTATAACTGATGAATTAAATTCCATTTAAAATATCACTAACATTCCGGATCTGATTTTAAAAAGGTGGAGAGTTTACCATCACTAAGTCGTTAGGGACAGTAAGGTCAAAATTAATCTTTTGATTCAGATAGAGCATGTCATTTTAAATAACTTTCCAATTTACTTCTGTTATCAAATTTGCATCATTCTTTTGGTATATTGAAGAGTAAAACTAGGTAGGCTCACGAGTGTGCACGTGTATTTAGTTCTCTATAGCAGCAGTATTTTGCAACATTATTTGTAGCAAAATGTTGCTAAACTGCTGCAATAGAGTACTGTACTGTATATGTACATTCCTGAGCTCTTATAAGCCTACCTAGTTTTACTCTTCAGTAAAAGATACAAAGAACGACACAGCATTGTTAACATAAGTAAATTGGGAAAGTTGTTTAAAATTGCATGCTCTATATAAATTGTGAAAGTTTAGTTTTGACTTTACTGTCCCTTTAAATTTGTGTTCTATTATTAATATTGTATAACTTTCATGTTTGTAGCAAATTCAGCACCCCACCGCCTCCCTGATAGCAAAAGTAGCAACAGCTCAAGATGATATTACTGGAGATGGAACTACTTCTAATGTCCTCATTATTGGAGAGCTTCTGAAGCAAGCTGATCTGTATATCTCAGAGGTATGGTTCGATGATTATTGTAATATTTTCTTGAAAATGGCTTTGTGGGGACATAACCAAAGAACCAACAGTTTCTTACAAGCAATATAAACCAGAGCTTATATAATAAGCAAAATAAAAATATGGTAGACCACATGAGAACCTAATACTCTGTCTCTGATTACTGAAATGATACATTTAATAAACCAGACACTTTTTTTTTTTTTTTTTTTTAAACCTATATTTTGACTCCTGTGAACTTATGTAGCAAACAGTTTTATGTTAGATGCATTTAGACTGAATGTATAAATCAAATAATTTTTCTTTAACTTTATGGTCCCAGCCTCTTCCTTTTTTTAACTTCCAATCTTTTATCTATCATTAGTCCTGAGTTCACACTTTTGATTTACTGTGATTTTACTTTTGATCTCACAATATTTCATAGTAAACATTTTTTTAGCGTGATTTTAAATGTTGATGAATTAAAGCCCAGGATCAAAAAGTAATCTTTTAAACAGGGGCACTTTTAATTCATTAAAGTTTACAAAGGCGCTTGTTTTTAAAAATACTTACCTTTTGCGTTATGGTAAACATAATGCTGATCCTCTGCCCGTAGCTGCTTTTTTTTTTTTTTTTTTTTTTTTTTTAAGCAGATAAAGACGAATCCGACTTCCTCCAATCGTGCTGGACGCCAAAGGTGGCACACAAAGATTGAAGTAAGACGGATTCGTCATCTACAAAATAGAACTGCCATCGAATGTTAAATAGATTTTTGTAGGTGTTTGTTTTGAGATTTTAAGTGTTTTCCTTTAAATACAACTAACAAATTTTCTCTGGCATTAATTATTCCTTTTTAATATAAAAGTTTCTTGGTTTAATTTTTTTTTTGTTTTAGGGTCTTCACCCTAGAATTGTGACTGAAGGATTTGAAGCGGCAAAAATAAAAGCACTTAAAGTTTTGGATCAGCTTAAAGTATCCAAAGAAATGGACAGGGAGACGCTTGTTAATGTAGCAAGAACTTCTCTGCGAACAAAGGTTCATGCTGAACTAGCTGATATTTTAACCGAGGTAAAGGAATATTTGATAATTGTAATATTTTTGTAGTTTGTTATCCAAGGAGACTTTGGATTTAAACTGTCTTAAGGACTAATATGTATTATCCTTAAAGGGACAGTCAACACCAGAATTTTTGTTATTTAAAAAGATAGATAATCCCTTAGTTACCAATTCCCCAGTTTTGCATAACCAACAGTTATAATTATACACGTTTACCTCTGTAATTACCTTGTATCTAAGCCTCAGCAGACTGCCCCCTTATTTCAGTTCTTTTGACAGACTTGCATTTTAGCCAATCAAAGCTGTCTCCATGGTAAATTCACGTGCATGAGCTCAATGTTATCTATATGAAACACATGAACTAATGCCCTCTAGTGGTTAAAAACTATTAAAATGCATTTAGATTAGAGACGGCCTTCAAGGTCCAAGAAATAAGCATATGAACCTCCTAGGTTTAGCTTTTAACTAAGAATACCAAGAGAACAAAGCAGAATTAGTGATAAAAGTAAATTGGAAAGTTTAAAATTACATGCCGTATCAAATCATGAAGCTTTTATTTTTTTGGACTTGATTGTCCCTTTTAATCAAATAAATGGTACTCTGTATATTGCATTGAAGGCTGGATAAGGTTTGGCACCACCCAACTATGAAGCTAAAAATTATTTTATCATGCACTGCCTAAAGGAATCTAGGATGCTATACACCTTATATCCTTGTGCAATGAAAAATGTTATGCAGTTCTTTTAAAGAAGCGTTAAAGAGACGGCATACTGTAAATAGTTTTTACCTTAGTTTTTCCAGTGACTTTTTAAACCAGCTGCAGTGAATAACATGTGAGCAATAGCTCCTTTATGTATAGTTTTGCATTTGAAATAGCTTGTTTTGTTCTTTGAAACAACCCATCAAAATGGTTGAGCTTGAAGGGAATTCATATCCTTTAACACTTTCTGTACACACATGCTTCTTTATATTCTGTCTGTAAACCAAAGCCCAATACTTAGAACAATGGAAAACTAACATTTTATTATCTCTTAATTCATGTAGGGACTTTATTATACACCTCTAAAAAGACTTAGAAAGTATTTAATCAGTTATGGCATTTTGTTTTGACTATGTAACGGGCACATCTTGTATGCTACTGACTTAAATATAGTTTGTCTTCAAAACAAATGGTTTAAGAAACTGTCTCAAAAATAATTAGAATTGATCATAAAAGTCCTTAAGGGACATTAACATCTAAACTTTCACGATTCAGATACAGCTTGTAATTTTTTTTTTTTAACAGATTTCCCCTTTATTTGCTAATGCATGCCCTTCAACAAATACCAAGAGGACAAAGCTTATTTGATATTAATTTGTAAAATGGTTTAGAATTGCATGCTGTGTTTGTTATAAAGAAGAAAATAAACTTTGCTGTCCCTTTTTAAGCAATTGTTCTCATTGCTGCAAGTATGTTAAAGCCAAAGTGTTTTTGTTTGTTTTTTTTGTCCTCTCCAGGCTGTTGTGGATTCTGTTTTGGCTATTAGACAAGAAAATGAACCTATTGATTTGCACATGGTTGAAATTATGGAAATGAAACACAAAACTGAAAGTGATACAAAGTGAGTATCATCATTATTAGTATAATTTATACGTTTTACATATTATTCCTACAGTTAAAGACCAGTCAATAAAGTAAATTTGCATGATAACAAGACAATGTACAATAGTACTTAATCTGAACTTCAAATGAGTAGTAGATTTTTTATTTTATTTTTTCTCACATTTCAGTTATCGATTTCCACTCCTGTATCATGTGACAGCCATCAGCTAAACACAAATGCATATACATATATTCTGTGAATTATTGCACACACTTGGTAGGAGCTGGTAACACAGTGTAAATAGAAAATTAATTTAAATATAAAGACAGCACATTTGGAAGTAAATTGGAAGATTGTTTAAAATTTGCATGCTCTGTCTGAATCATGCGTTTTAAATTTTGACTTGAGTGTCCCTTTAAGCAAACTTACACCTAGATTTAGAGTTCTGCGTTAGCCTTAAAAAGCAGCGTTAAGGGGTCCTAACGCTGCTTTTTAACGCCCGCTGGTATTTAGTTTGGCAGGTACATGTGTACCGCTCACTTTTATTCCGCGACTCGAGGCTACCGCAAATCCCCTTACGTCAACTGCTTATACTATACTTTCTATGGGATTTGGCCAACGCTGGTATTACGAGTCTCCAACTACAAAAAAAGTCAGTAGTTAAGAGTTTTATGGGCTAACGCCGGAACATAAACCTCTTAACTGCAGTGCTATAAAGTACACTAACATCTTAAACTACCTATGAACCCCTAAACCGAGGCCCCCACATCACAAACCCTCTAACAATTTTTAACCCCTAATCTTCCGACCGGACATCGCCGCCATCTACATTATCCCTATGAACCCCTAATCTGCGCCCCCCCCCCCAACCTCGCCGCCACCTACCTACTTATTAACCCCTAATCTGCCCTCCCTAACATCGCCGCCACCTACCTACAATTAATGCCTAATCTCTAGCCCCAACGTCGCCGCTACTATAATAAAGTTATTAACCCCTAAACCTAAGTCTAACCTTAACACCCCCACTTAAGTTAAATATAATTTAAATAAAACAACTTAAATAGGAATAATTTATTTAATGATAGTAATTTTAAACTACTTACCTATAAAATAAAAACCCTAATATAGCTACAATATAACTAATAGTTACATTGTAGCTATTTTAGGATTTATATTTATTTTACAGTCAACTTTGTATTTTAACTAGGTACAATAGCTATTAAATAGTTAACTATTTAATAGCTACCTAGTTAAAATAATTACAAAATTACCTATAAAATAAATCCTAACCTAAGTTACAAATACACCTAACACTACACTATCAATAAATTACCTACAATTATCTAAACTAAAATACAATTCAATAAACTAAACTAAATTACCAAAAATAAAAAAATATTACAAGATTTTTAATCTAATTACACCTAATCTAAACCCCCTAATAAAATAAAAAAGCCCCCCAAAATAATAAAATGCCCTACCCTATACTAAATTACAAAGTAATCAGCTCTTTTACCAGCCCTTAAAAGGGCTTTTTGCGAGGCATTGCCACAAAGTAATCAGCTTTTACCTGTAAAAAAAAAAAAAAAATATAACCCCACACACCCCTACTCTAAAACCTAACACTACCCCCCCTGAAGATCACCCTACCTTGAGCTGTCTTCAGCCAGCCGGCCATCGATGGGACAGAAGAGGACGTCCGGACCGGCAGAAGTCTTCATCCGATCGGCATCTTCTATCTTCAATCAACCGGAGCGGAGCCATCCTCTTCCGATGTCCTAACGGCGAATGAAGGTTCCTTTAAATGACGTCGCCCAAGATGGCGTCCCTCGAATTCCGATTGGCTGATGGGATTCTACCAGCCAATAGGAATTAAGATAGGAAAAATCTGATTGGCTGATTACATCAGCCAATCGGATTGAAGTTCAATTATTAATTATTTAATTAATTTATTGATAGTGTAGTGTTAGGTGTATTTGTAACTTAGGTTAGGATCTATTTTACAGGTAATTTTGTAATTTTTTTTAACTAGGTAGCTATTAAATAGTTCTTAACTATTTTAATAGCTATTGTACCTTTTTTTTAAAATAAATACAAAGTTGCCTGTAAAATAAATATAAATCCTAAAATGGCTATAATGTAACTATTAGTTATATTGTAGCTATATTGGGGTTTATTTTATAGGTAAGTATTTAGTTTTAAATAGGATTAATTTATTTTATGATAGTAATTTTAGTTTGTTTTATTTAAATTATATTTAACTTAGGGGGGTGTTAGGTTTAGGGGTTAATAACTATTATTGTTGGGGGCGGGAGATTAGGGGTTAATAAATATAATATAGCTGTAGGCGATGTTAGGGACAGCAGATTAGGAGTTCAAAGCTATATTGTAGGTTGCGGTGGTGTTCGGAGCGGCAGATTAGGGGTTAATAAGTATAAGGTTAGGGGTGTTTAGACTCGCGGTTCATGTTAAGGTGGTGGGTGTAGGCTTTGAAAGTGTTTCCCCATAGGAAACAATGGGGCTGCGTTAGGAGCTGAACGCTGCTTTTTTGCAGGTGTTAGGTTTTTTTACAGCCAGCTCAGCCCCATTGTTTCCTATGTGGACATCGTGCACGAGCACGTTTTTCCAGCTTACCGCTACCGTAAGCAACAGTGGTATTGAGAGTAGAAGTGGAGCTAAATTATGCTCAACGCTCACTTTTCTGAGGCTAACGCAGCCATTCAGAAAACTCCTAATACCAGCGTTGTCTTAAGGGAGCACTGGAAAAAAAAAAAAACGTTAGAGCCGCAGGTTTTTACTGACAAAACTCTTAATCTAGCTGTTATTGTCTTAAACCTTTTTCCTGAAAATGTAGTGTGCGTGTGGTACACAATATATCCACTTTCTTTTATATTTAGTGTGTTAATACTGGGCCTATCCGATTATACATTTTATTTTATAAGTAATAAAGGTCTGTAAATTGTTAGGGTAAATATTTAAACATTTGTTTCTAACTTTAAAGGTTATGAAACCGATATTTGTTTCATAATTCAGATAGAGCATGCAATTTTTTTTTGGTTTACCAACTTTATTTACTTCTATTAATGTTTCTTTAATTTCTTGGGATCTTTTGTTTGAAAAGCAGGATATAATCTCAAGCATACATGTCTGGTGCACTATATGGCAGCAGTCTTGCAAGAATGTGATCCATTTGCAAGAGCACTAGATGGCTGCACTATTTCCTGTCATGTAGTGTTCCAGACACCTACCCTAGGTATCTTCAAGAAAATACCATGGGAATGAAGCACAATTGTACACTCTGGTCTGAATAACAAAAGCAACCTTATGGGTTTCATGTTCCTTTTTAATACCTGCAAAGACTTCAAACAAAGTAATCTGTGAGCCATTTGTGGATGGATGACTGGACATGTTCGTGGCTTATTTAACCTTAGTTGAGATTTAGATAAACCGTTAAACAAAAAAATAAATTTGTTTTTTAAAACATTTTCTAAAGATGTCTTTTTATTGGGATCTGCTTTAACATAGTTCAAGCTTTTCCTTGAATCTAGAGTGAGGAGGGGAAATGGTATTCAACTTTTTAGCAACACAAGTGGCATGGACGAATTCTGCATTATCTTGATGTAGGTATTGCAGTCAGACACCATGCTAGAATAAGTCTCCCTTTTGCTTGTTTGATATGGCATCCTAACTTTTAGGTTGACATAGCACAGGGGAGTACAAATGTAAAATTTAAAGGATTCCATAGAACCTTTTTAAGGGGGGGGGGGTAATTTTTATTCTAAATGTGTAGTTTAAGCATATTAGATGGAAATTCATAATTTAGTTTCCTTGTTTCATATGTATGGCATACATTCTCGGTAAAACTAGTATGTATGTGTATAAGAGACGCACACTTTTCTCCAACATTGGTGTGTCCGGTCCACGGCGTCATCCTTACTTGTGGGATATTCTCTTCCCCAACAGGAAATGGCAGAGTCCCAGCAAAGCTGGTCACATGATCCCTCCTAGGCTCCGCCCACCCCAGTCATTCTCTTTGCCGTTGCACAGGCAACATCTCCACGGAGATGGTTGAGTTTTTTGGTGTTTAAATGTAGTTTTTATTTTTCTATCAAGTGTTTGTTATTTTAAAATAGTGCTGGTATGTACTATTTACTCTGAAACAGAAAAGGATGAAGATTTCTGTTTGTGAGAGGAAGATGATTTTAGCAGACAGTAACTAAAATCAATTGCTGTTTCCACACAGGACTGTTGAGATGAAGTAACTTCAGTTGGGGGAAACAGTTAGCAGACTTTTCTGCTTAAAGGATTACTTTCTGTTATAATTTTTAAGCTAAACAACTAACATATTAAAGTTAATAAACATTAATTTTTACCTACTGACCTATATTTTCTCCAAAACAAAGTTTCATAACGTTCTAAAAGTTATATCTTTTATTCGCCGATGATGTCACGTTATCCTACCCACTATTTTCAGCACTGCATGTTCAAAATACTTAAACCAATAACTTTGTGTTTAAAGCGCCATTTTGAAACCTAGGTACTGTAAACGGATTGGTACAGAGCAAAGGATACCCACAGAGTGGGTTTGGAAAACAATTAAATTTGCAGACTAGATTTCTGATATACGGTAGAGATATGTTAATGAAATGCTATTGATAAAAAGCGTATTTGGGGTAGTTAGTTAGTAACAGGCATAGAAAATATTTACTTACAGTGGCCCTTTAAGGTATGACTAGCCATATTTCTAACAAGACCATGTAATGCTGGAAGGCTGTCATTTCCCCTCATGGGGACCGGTAAGCCATTTTCTTAGTCAAACATAAAAGAATAAAGGGCTTAAAAACTGGTAGACATTTTTATGGGCTAAAACGATTGCTTTATTGGGGCATATTATGCAGATTCTAGCTAATAATTGGCATTATAATCTTGGGGAACGTTTAAAAAACGGCAGGCACTGTGTTGGACACCTTTTTTAGTCTGGGGGCCTTTCTAGTTATAGACTGAGCCTCATTTTCGCGCCATTACTGCGCAGTTGTTTTTGGAGAGCAAGGCATGCAGATGCATGTGTGAGGATCTAAGAATCACTAAAAAAGCTTCTAGAAGGCGTCATTTGGTATCGTATTCCCCTCTGGGCTTGGTTGGGTCTCAGCAAAGCATATAGCTGGGACTGTATAGGGGTTAAATTTAAAAACGGCTCCGGTTCCGTTGTTTTAAGGGTTAAAGCTCTGAAATTTGGTGTGCAATACTTTTAATGCTTTAAGACACTGGTGAAATTTTGGTAATTTTTGAACAATTCCTTCATACTTTTTCACATATTCAGTAATAAAGTGTTTTCAGTTTGAAATTTAAAGAGACAGTAACGGTTTTATTTTAAAACTTTTTTGTGCTTTGTTGACAAGTTTAAGCCTGTTTAACATGTCTGTACCATCAGATAAGCTATGTTCTATATGTATGAAAGCCAATGTGTCTCCCCATTTAAATTTATGTGATAATTGTGCCATAGTGTCCAAACAAAGTAAGGACAGTAATGCCACAGATAATGATATTGCCCAAGATGATTCCTCAAATGAGGGGAGTAAACATGATACTACATCATCCCCTACTGTGTCTACACCAGTTATGCCCACACAGGAGGCCCCTAGTACATCTAGTGCGCCAATACTTATTACCATGCAACTATTAACGGCTGTAATGGATAACTCCATAGCAAATCTTTTAATGCCTACTTATCAGAGAAAGCGCGATTGCTCTGTTTTAAACACTGAAGAGCAAGAGGACGCTGATGATAACGGTTCTGACATACCCTCACACCAATCTCAAGGGGCCATGAGGGAGGTTTTGTCTGATGGAGAAATCTCAGATTCAGAAAAAAATTCTCATCAAGCTGAACCTGATGTTGTGACATTTAAATTTAAATTGGAACATCTCCGTGCACTGCTTAAGGAGGTGTTATCTACTCTGGATGATTGTGACAATTTGGTCATTCCAGAGAAATTATGTAAGATGGACAAGTTCCTAGAGGTTCCGGTGCCCCCCGACGCTTTTCCTATACCCAAGCGGGTGGCGGACATAGTAAATAAAGAGTGGGAAAAGCCCGGCATACCTTTTGTTCCCCCCCCCCCCTATATTTAAGAAATTATTTCCTATAGTCGACCCCAGAAAGGACTTATGGCAGACAGTCCCCAAGGTCGAGGGGGCGGTTTCTACTCTAAACAAACGCACTACTATTCCTATCGAAGATAGTTGTGCTTTCAAAGATCCTATGGATAAAAAATTAGAGGGTTTGCTTAAAAAGATTTTTGTACAGCAAGGTTACCTTCTACAACCAATTTCATGCATTGTTCCTGTCACTGCGGCAGCGTGTTTCTGGTTCGAGGAACTAGAAAAGTCGCTCAGTAAAGAATCTTCGTATGAGGAGGTTATGGACAGAGTTCAAGCACTTAAATTGGCTAACTCTTTTGTTTTAGATGCCGCTTTGCAATTAGCTAGATTAGCGGCGAAAAATTCAGGGTTTGCTATCGTGGCGCGCAGAGCGCTTTGGCTAAAGTCTTGGTCAGCGGATGTGTCTTCCAAGACAAAATTGTTTAACATTCCTTTCAAAGGTAAAACATTATTTGGACCAGATTTGAAAGATTATTTCAGACATCACTGGGGGAAAGGGCCACGCCCTCCCACAGGATAGGTCTTTTAAGGCTAAAAATAAGCCTAATTTTCGTCCCTTTCGCAGAAACGGACCATCCTCTAATTCTGCATCCTCTAAGCAAGAGGGTAATACTTCACAACCCAAACCAGCCTGGAAACCAATGCAAGGCTGGAACAAGGGTAAGCAGGCCAAGAAGCCTACCACTGCTACCAAAACAGCATGAAGGGATAGCCCCCGATCCGGGACCGGATCTAGTGGGGGGCAGACTCTCTCTCTTTGCTCAGGCTTGGGCAAGAGATGTTCAGGATCCTTGGGTGCTAGAAATAGTTTCTCAAGGTTATCTCCTGGAATTCAAGGAACTACCCCCAAGGGGAAGGTTCCACAGGTCTCTCTTATCTTCAAACCAAATAAAGAGACAGGCATTCTTACATTGTGTAGAAGACCTGTTAAAGATGGGAGTGATACATCCAGTTCCAATAAGAGAACAAGGAATGGGATTTTATTCCAATCTGTTCGTTGTTCCCAAAAAAAGAGGGAACATTCAGACCAATTTTGGATTTGAAGATCCTAAACAAATTTCTCAGGGTACCATCGTTCAAAATGGAAACTATTCGAACGATCCTACCCACCATCCAGGAAAGTCAATTTATGACTACCGTGGATTTAAAGGATGCGTACCTACATATTCCTATCCACAAGGAACATCATCAGTTCCTAAGGTTCGCTTTTCTGGACAAGCATTACCAGTTTGTGGCACTTCCATTCGGATTAGCCACTGCTCCAAGGATTTTCACAAAGGTACTAGGGTCCCTTCTAGCGGTTCTAAGACCAAGGGGCATTGCAGTAGTACCTTACTTGGACGACATCCTAATTCAAGCGTCGTCCCTGTCAAAAGCAAAGGCTCATACGGACATCGTCCTAGCCTTTCTCAATCTCACGGATGGAAGGTGAACAAAGAAAAAAGTTCTCTGTCCCCGTCAACAAGAGTTCCCTTCTTGGGAACAATAATAGATTCCTTAGAAATGAGGTTTTTTCTGACAGAGGTCAGAAAATCAAAACTTCTAAGCTCTTGTCAAGTACTTCATTCTGTTCCTCGTCCTTCCATAGCGCAGTGCATGGAAGTAATAGGATTGATGGTTGCAACAATGGACATAGTTCCTTTTGCACGAATTCATCTAAGACCATTACAACTGTGCATGCTCAGACAGTGGAATGGGGATTATACAGACTTGTCTCCGATGATTCAAGTAGATCAAAAGACCAGAGATTCACTCCGTTGGTGGCTGACCCTGGACAATCTGTCACAGGGAATGAGCTTCCGCAGACCAGAGTGGGTCATTGTCACGACCGACGCCAGTCTAGTGGGCTGGGGCGCGGTCTGGGAATCCCTGAAAGCTCAGGGTCTATGGTCTCGGGAAGAGTCTCTTCTCCCGATAAACATTCTGGAACTGAGAGCGATATTCAATGCTCTCAGAGCTTGGCCTCAACTAGCAAAGGCCAAATTCATAAGGTTTCAATCAGACAACATGACGACCGTTGCATAGATCAATCATCAGGGGGGAACAAGGAGTTCCCTGGCGATGAAAGAAGTGACCAAGATAATTCAATGGGCGGAGGATCACTCCTGCCACTTGTCTGCGATCCACATCCCAGGAGTGGAAAATTGGGAAGCGGATTTTCTGAGTCGTCAGACATTCCATCCGGGGGAGTGGGAACTCCATCCGGAAATCTTTGCCCAAATAACTCAATTATGGGGCATTCCAGACATGGATCTGATGGCGTCTCGTCAGAACTTCAAGGTTCCTTGCTACGGGTCCAGATCCAGGGATCCCAAGGCGACTCTAGTAGATGCACTAGTAGCACCTTGGACCTTCAACCTAGCTTATGTATTCCCACCGTTTCCTCTCATTCCCAGGCTGGTAGCCAGGATCAATCAGGAGAGGGCCTCGGTGATCTTGATAGCTCCTGCGTGGCCACGCAGGACTTGGTATGCAGACCTGGTGAATAGGTCATCGGCTCCACCATGGAAGCTACCTTTGAGACAGGACCTTCTTGTTCAGGGTCCATTCGAACATCCGAATCTGGTTTCCCTCCAACTGACGGCTTGGAGATTGAACGCTTGATTTTATCAAAGCGTGGGTTTTCAGATTCTGTAATAGATACTCTGATTCAGGCTAGAAAGCCTGTAACTAGAAAAATTTACCATAAAATATGGAAAAAATATATCTGTTGGTGTGAATCCAAAGGATTCCCATGGAACAAGATAAAAATTCCTAAGATTCTATCCTTTCTACAAGAAGGTTTGGAGAAAGGATTATCTGCAAGTTCTCTAAAAGGACAGATCTCTGCTTTATCTGTCTTACTACACAAAAGACTGGCAGCCGTGCCAGATGTTCAAGCATTTGTTCAGGCTCTGGTTAGGATCAAGCCTGTTTACAGACCTTTGACTCCTCCCTGGAGTCTAAATCTAGTTCTTTCAGTTCTTCAAGGGGTTCCGTTTGAACCTTTACATTCCATAGATATTAAGTTACTATCTTGGAAAGTTTTGTTTTTAGTTGCAATTTCTTCTGCTAGAAGAGTTTCAGAGTTATCTGCTCTGCAGTGTTCTCCGCCCTATCTGGTGTTCCATGCAGATAAGGTGGTTTTGCGTACTAAGCCTGGTTTTCTTCCGAAAGTTGTTTCCAACAAAAATATTAACCAGGAGATAGTTGTACCTTTTGTGTCCGAATCCAGTTTCAAAGAAGGAACGTTTGTTACACAATTTGGACGTAGTCCGTGCTCTAAAATTCTATTTAGAGGCTACTAAAGATTTCAGACAAACATCTTCCTTGTTTGTTGTTTGTTCTGGTAAAAGGAGAGGTCAAAAAGCGACTTCTACCTCTCTTTCCTTTTGGCTTAAAAGCATTATCCGATTGGCTTATGAGACTGCCGGACGGCAGCCTCCTGAAAGAATCACAGCTCACTCCACTAGGGCTGTGGCTTCCACATGGGCCTTCAAGAACGAGGCTTCTGTTGACCAGATATGTAAGGCAGCGACTTGGTCTTCACTGCACACTTTTGCCAAATTTTACAAATTTGATACTTTTGCTTCTTCGGAGGCTATTTTTGGGAGAGAGGTTTTGCAAGCTGTGGTTCCTTCCGTTTAGGTGACCTGATTTGCTCCCTCCCTTCATCCGTGTCCTAAAGCTTTGGTATTGGTTCCCACAAGTAAGGATGACGCCGTGGACCCGGACACACCAATGTTGGAGAAAACAGAATTTATGCTTACCTGATAAATTACTTTCTCAAACGGTGTGTCCGGTCCACGGCCCGCCCTGGTTTTTTTAATCAGGTCTGATGAATTATTTTCTCTAACTACGGTCACCACGGTTTCATATGGTTTCTCCTATATATATTTCCTCCTGTCCGTCGGTCGAATGACTGGGGTGGGCGGAGCCTAGGAGGGATCATGTGACCAGCTTTGCTGGGACTCTTTGCCATTTCCTGTTGGGGAAGAGAATATCCAACAAGTAAGGATGACGCCGTGGACCGGACACACCGTTGGAGAAAGTAATTTATCAGGTAAGCATAAATTCTGTTTTTTGTAATGGCAATCTAGAAAATGCCTTCTCTAGTATAGTGAGCTTGATTGTCTGTGACAATTTCCTCCAAGTCCTAGGACATTTGGATTCATAGAAGAATTTTATTAGTGAGAATCAATTTTCTGCACTTATATTAGTTTGCTAAAGGAATATTAAACAGTATGAGATTGTAATATAAAAGGTTTGTGTAGCTAAAAAAAAAATTATAATATACTTTCATTATTTTTGTCCCCTTTTTCCTTTAATTTAAAGGGACATAATACTCATTTGCTAAATCACTTGAAACTGATGCAGTATAACTGTAAAAAGCTGATAGGAAAATATCACCTGAGCATCTCTATGTAAAAAAGGAAGATATTTTACCTCACAACTTCCTCAGCTCGGCAGAGTATGTTCTGTGTAAAAAGTTATACTCTGCTGCTACCCAGCTGCAGGTAAAAGAAAAAAAAATGAAGACATGAACAGCAGCCATTCGGCATCAACAGTGCTGAGGTCATGAACTCTTACTGTGATCTCATGAGATTTCACTTAACTCTCATGGGATTTCATAGTAAACTTCCTTAAACTGTATAGGGAAATAAGATGAGTGTGCACAAAAGCTGTCCCGGGACAGACATACTGATTTGCTGCTTAGAAGTCCTTTACAATGGGATTTGGCTATTGAGCAACTTTTGAGGTAAATTATCTTATCTTCCTTTTTTACATAGAGATGTTCAAGTGATATTTTCTAGTCGGCTTTTTACAGCTATGCTGCATCATTTTCAAGTGTTTCAATATTTTGGGTATCATGGCCCTCTAACTCTGAAAATTATTTAGTTTTTTTTTTTTTTAAATTCCACTGGGTTTCTTTGAAGTAAAGGATGCAGCCATGTCAAAAGTTTTAAGCTAATCTTACTTTCCTGCTGTAAATAATTTGCAAAAGATATATAAAGCAGACACCACCGCCTTTTTCACAGCAAGTCTAACCACTGTTGGAGATGTGGTTATGGATGTGGCAATATGGCACATGCGGTGGTGCAATACAGTTCAAGACTTGTGGAGAAATATCATTGCAGAAATAGAAAACATGTTAACTCAATTTCCATTAGACACTGTGATCACAAGAAATTGGAGAAGTAAAGGGGCAACATCTTGAAGGGACACTGAACCCAAATTTTTTCCTTAATGATTAAGATAGAGCATGCAATTTTTAAGCAACTTTCTAATTTACGTCTTAATTTATTTGTTCTCTTGCCATCTTTATTTAAAAAATAAGACATCTAAGCTAAAGAGCCAGCAAATTTTTGGTTCAGAACCATGGACTGTGTATATGTGTGTGTGTATGTGTATATATGTATGTATATATATATATATATATATATATATATATATATATATATATATATATATATATATATATATATATATATATATATATATATATATATATCTCTTAAGAAACAATACCATACTTACACACATTGGATGTAGGTCTTTTTTTATTGAACATTTTAATAATTAACAATAAACCAAATCGTACAGGGTTTGTATCAATTACATCATGGATATATTGCTGGATAGTCTCAAATATCAAATGAGTAAGTTGTCTTGAATATTTAAGCAATCAGTATGTTATTGTATTATTTATGCAGCATATTTACTTATGAGTTAATTCTATACAATTATAGTAATGTGACTTGCATCTTACATTAAAATTGGTATTTAATAACAGGTCAAGCTAAAAGAAGGGTTTTCTATCTTCTGTTTTCTTCAATATTTCTTTATATAAAATTTACCGACCATTGTAAGTTACTAAATTGGGAACCGCGACTCCTACATTGTACCTTTTTTACATTCTTTCATTAAGTCTGTATGTAAAACAAACAAAAAAACCACACAATAACATTGAAAAAAGATATAGATATCTATATATATATATATATATATATATATATATATATATATATATATATATATATATATATATATATATATATATATATATATATATATATATATATATATATATATATATATATATATATATATATATATATATATCGGACAATAATATAATTTATTGGTTTTCAAACCTGTCCTCAGACTTCCCTAACAGGCCACATTTTGAGGATATCATCTGAATCGTGAGCACAGGTGAAATAATCAGCTGATTAGTAAATGTGGTTATTTTACCTGCTCTTATCCAAGGTTATCCTGAAAACCTGTCCTGTTCGGGAGGCCTGAGAACAGGTTGGAAAACCAGTGATATAGGCTAATATAATCAAGGATGTCTTGGTTTCCACTCAGCCTTGTTTGCACAAACTGTAATTTATTGCCTGGTTTTATACATCTTACCCTAATTGTTGTCCACAGAAGACAGATAAATATAAAACTATTTCAAACCTGGCAGCACCCATTACTTTATAGAATCTAGAGTACTTTTGTAGAAACTAAACTTTTGCACTTGTCTTGTAAACATTTAAACAACTAATATAATTATAAAAATACAGGTACATATTTATTCTAAGGCTAATATTTTTGTCTAGCATGTATTTACTGTTTATTATACCTTTTTAATGACCGCAAATTGTCTGAAGAATTATTTGTGACAGTATATTTATCTTTTTAAACAGGTTGATAAGGGGACTTGTTCTTGATCATGGAGCTCGTCATCCTGACATGAAGAAAAGAGTAGAAGATGCTTTTATTCTCACATGCAATGTGTCACTGGAATATGAAAAAACGTAGGTGCTTTTAGTAAATTTAAACTGTATTAATACTAATATGAAAACTTGCCTTTCATCAAGTTGACATTTCCTAAACTTTATTTTCCAGGGTACATTTGCAGTATTTGCTTTGTTCTCACGTTGAACAATAAAACTAGAAAGACTGATTAGTTTATTGGCGTGCATGTAGTTTTAGCAGTCTAAGGCAGCACTGCTTGCAACTATGTATAACATTGTAACAAATATTTTTGCAAACACTGCCGCCAGTTTGCTAAAGACACGTGAAGTAAATGGAAAAGGAAAAAATGAAAAATATTCTCCATCCAATCCATTTAAAAGATTTTTTGACTACTGTCCATTCAAGTAACCTGAGGGTCTTTAGTTTAGATTTCTACCAAGAGATTATTTACAATTGCAAGTAGATGCTCCAATGTAAAATTTAAGCTTTTTAACCTACTAACCATTATCCATGAGGTTTTGATTTAATACAGAAGAAGTTCTTCAGCATAAGAGAACCTGAAAATGTCATAGGCTATTTAAACATTTGTTTGATGGCTTTGATAACAAGTCACACCAACAAATTTGTATCCATGAAGATCTTTAAACCTGTTCTGTTTAGCAGGTGAAATCATGCAGATACAGAGCTTGGTGCGATTGTGTAGCTTAATATAAAATGGGGTTTTGAAAAATATAACAGTATGCATTTGAAGGTTTTTTTTTTTTATATATATTTAGAGTTGCAAAACTGCAGCCATTGTGTACACTCCTGAACTTACCTTCCTGCTTTTCAACAAAGGATAAGAAAGACATTTGAATATTAAGTACTTTGGAAAAGTTGTTTAAAATGGTATGCCTTTTTTCTAAATTTTGAAAGAAAAAACTTGGTTACAGTTAGGTAACGGTTCATATCTACTAATTACTGACATGCACAGAGAACACCCAAGTGTGCTTTATAGCTCCCTTGGTTCTAAACCTGTGCTAGATTGAAACCTGTCCTTCCCTCTGCGTTTAAGAAATTGATTCTAATATACGTATTCAGAAGTACAGTACATTGTGTGTGATGCTGGGTCCTTATTGTTGGAGCTGTGTGTTTCTTTTTTTAAACAGTAGTCTCATTTTGTAGTATTTGGAAGTATTAAAGGGACAGTCTACTCCAGAATTGAGTGAGGTAGTTTTTGTATGATTTTTAATGTTGCGTTTGTTTTTCAAGCTATTAGAAAATGTTTTGAGATGTAAACGGCAATCACTTTAACTTGATTTTTCACTTCTTTCAATAAAGAAAAATAAAAAGTAGGAAGTACACAACTGATATTTCTGTATTTGTTTTTTTAATAAGTTATTAAAAGAACATTAAACTTCTCACTGTTGCTGCAGCTCTTTACAAATCAATTATCCTGTTATAATAGCTTAAAGGTGCCAGGTACTTAATTTCTCACAGCCTGTGACAGAAGCAGTGCACACTCAGATTAGTAAAATTGTCAACTTTTTTACAGCTGTATAATGTACTTCAGCTTAGTGTGCATGATGAGCTTTACAGTTACACAATATAGTTAAAATAAACCCCACTCAATATAGAACAATGCAGCCACAGAATAAATACAGCTCCTGCTCTGTATTATGCACCCTAACCTGAAGCACATTATGCAGCTGGAAAAAAAGGGCAATATCGCTGATCTGAGAGTGTGCACTGCTGTCAAAATACCTGAGCTTCAAAATTGCAGCCACCAGTACAAAGAGGCGGAGCTTCAGTATCCGGAACCTTTTAAGCTATTAAAACAGGAGAGCGTGCTTAAAAAGAGCTGCAGGAGTAGGCTGAAATGCAATAACAGTGAATAGTTACTATTATAGGGTAGTTATGCCCAGCATATTTTCTCCAACATAGGTGTGTCCGGTCCACGGCGTCATCCTTACTTGTGGGATATTCTCTTCCCCAACAGGAAATGGCAAAGAGCCCAGCAAAGCTGGTCACATGATCCCTCCTAGGCTCCGCCTTCCCCAGTCATTCTCTTTGCCGTTGTACAGGCAACATCTCCACGGAGATGGCTTAGAGTTTTTTGGTGTTTAACTGTAGTTTTTATTATTCAATCAAGAGTTTGTTATTTTAAAATAGTGCTGGTATGTACTATTTACTCTGAAACAGAAAAGAGATGAAGATTTCTGTTTGTAAGAGGAAAATGATTTTAGCAACCGTTACTAAAATCGATGGCTGTTTCCACACAGGACTGTTGAGAGGAATTAACTTCAGTTGGGGGAAACAGTGAGCAGACTTTTGCTGCTTGAGGTATGACACATTTCTAACAAGACGATGTAATGCTGGAAGCTGTCATTTTCCCTATGGGATCCGGTAAGCCATTTTTATTACATAAAGAAAAAAAGGGCTTCACAAGGGCTTTAAGACTGTAGACATTTTCTGGGCTAAAACGATTTATATATAAGCATATTTTATACTTCATAGCCTTGAGGAATTATTTTAATCTTGGGAATTATGTAAAATAACCGGCAGGCACTGTATTGGACACCTTATTCTCTAGGGGCTTTCCCTAATCATAGGCAGAGTCTCATTTTCGCGCCTCTATTGCGCACTTGTTTTTGGGAAGCATGACATGCAGATGCATGTGTGAGGAGCTCTGATACATAGAAAAGACTTTCTGAAGGCGTCATTTGGTATCGTATTCCCCTTTGGGCTTGGTTGGGTCTCAGCAAAGCAGATACCAGGGACTGTAAAGGGGTTAAATATAAAAACGGCTCCGGTTCCGTTATTTTAAGGGTTAAAGCTTCCAAATTTGGTGTGCAATACTTTTAAGGCTTTAAGACACTGTGGTGAAATTTTGGTGAATTTTGAACAATTCCTTCATACTTTTTCACATTTGCAGTAATAAAGTGTGTTCAGTTTAAAATTTAAAGTGACAGTAACGGTTTTATTTTAAAACGTTTTTTGTACTTTGTTATCAAGTTTATGCCTGTTTAACATGTCTGAACTACCAGATAGACTGTGTTCTGTATGTGGGGAAGCCAAGGTTCCTTCTCATTTAAATAGATGTGATTTATGTGACACAAAATTTAGAGAAAATGATGCCCAAGATGATTCCTCAAGTGAGGGGAGTAAGCATGGTACTGCATCATCCCCTCCTTCGTCTACACCAGTCTTGCCCACACAGGAGGCCCCTAGTACATCTAGTGCGCCAATACTCCTTACTATGCAACAATTAACGGCTGTAATGGATAATTCTATCAAAAACATTTTAGCCAAAATGCCCACTTATCAGCGAAAGCGCGACTGCTCTGTTTTAGAAAATACTGAAGAGCATGAGGACGCTGATGATATTGGTTCTGAAGTGCCCCTACACCAGTCTGGTTTTGTCTGAGGGAGAAATTTCAGATTCAGGGAAAATTTCTCAACAAGCTGAACCTGATGTGATTACATTCAAATTTAAATTGGAACATCTCCGCGCTCTGCTTAAGGAGGTGTTATCTACTCTGGATGATTGTGAGAATTTGGTCATTCCAGAGAAATTATGTAAAATGGACAAGTTCCTAGAGGTCCCGGGGCCCCCCGAAGCTTTTCCTATACCCAAGCGGGTGGCGGACATTGTAAATAAAGAATGGGAAAGGCCCGGTATACCTTTCGTCCCTCCCCCCATATTTAAGAAATTGTTTCCTATGGTCGACCCCAGAAAGGACTTATGGCAGACAGTTCCCAAGGTCGAGGGGGCGGTTTCTACTCTAAACAAACGCACCACTATACCCATAGAAGATAGTTGTGCTTTCAAAGATCCTATGGATAAAAAATTAGAGGGTTTGCTTAAAAAGATGTTTGTTCAGCAAGGTTACCTTCTACAACCAATTTCATGCATTGTTCCTGTCACTACAGCAGCGTGTTTCTGGTTCGATGAACTAGAAAAGGCGCTCAAAGATTCTTCTTATGAGGAGATTATGGACAGAATTCATGCTCTCAAATTGGCTAATTCTTTCACCCTAGACGCCACTTTGCAATTGGCTAGGTTAGCGGCGAAAAATTCTGGTTTTGCTATTGTGGCGCGCAGAGCGCTTTGGCTAAAATCTTGGTCAGCGGATGCGTCTTCCAAGAACAAATTGCTTAACATTCCTTTCAAGGGGAAAACGCTGTTTGGCCCTGACTTGAAAGAGATTATTTCTGATATCACTGGGGGCAAGGGCCACGCCCTTCCTCAGGATAGGTCTTTCAAGGCCAAAAATAAACCTAATTTTCGTCCCTTTCGCAGAAACGGACCAGCCCCAAGTGCTACGTCCTCTAAGCAAGAGGGTAATACTTCTCAAGCCAAGCCAGCCTGGAGGCCAATGCAAGGCTGGAACAAAGGTAAGCAGGCCAAGAAACCTGCTACCAAGACAGCATGAGATGTTGGCCCCCGATCCGGGACCGGATCTGGTGGGGGGCAGACTTTCTCTCTTCGCTCAGGCTTGGGCAAGAGATGTTCTGGATCTTTGGGCGCTAGAAATAGTCTCCCAAGGTTATCTTCTGGAATTCAAGGGGCTTCCCCCAAGGGGGAGGTTCCACAGGTCTCAATTGTCTTCAGACCACATAAAAAGACAGGCATTCTTACATTGTGTAGAAGACCTGTTAAAAATGGGAGTGATTCATCCTGTTCCATTAGGAGAACTAGGGATGGGGTTCTACTCCAATCTGTTCGTAGTTCCCAAAAAAGAGGGAACGTTCAGACCAATCTTAGATCTCAAGATCCTAAACATGTTTCTCAAGGTTCCATCGTTCAAAATGGAAACCATTCGAACAATTCTTCCTTCCATCCAGGAAGGCCAATTCATGACCACGGTGGATTTAAAGGATGCGTATCTACATATTCCTATCCACAAGGAACATCATCGGTTCCTAAGGTTCGCATTTCTGGACAAGCATTACCAGTTTGTGGCACTACCGTTCGGATTAGCCACTGCTCCAAGAATTTTCACAAAGGTACTTGGGTCCCTTCTAGCGGTGCTAAGACCAAGGGGCATTGCAGTAGTACCTTACTTGGACGACATACTGATTCAAGCGTCGTCCCTTCCACAAGCAAAGGCTCACACGGACATTGTCCTGGCCTTTCTCAGATCTCACGGGTGGAAAGTGAACGTAGAAAAAAGTTCTCTATCTCTGTCAACAAGGGTTCCCTTCTTGGGAACAATAATAGACTCCTTAGAAATGAGGATTTTTCTGACAGAGGCCAGAAAATCAAAACTTCTAAACTCTTGTCAAATACTTCATTCTGTTCCTCTTCCTTCCATAGCGCAGTGCATGGAAGTAATAGGTTTGATGGTAGCGGCAATGGACATAGTTCCTTTTGCGCGAATTCATCTAAGACCATTACAACTGTGCATGCTCAGTCAGTGGAATGGGGATTATACAGACTTGTCTCCGACGATACAAGTAGATCAGAGGACCAGAGATTCACTCAGTTGGTGGCTGTCCCTGGACAACCTGTCACAGGGGATGAGCTTCCGCAGACCAGAGTGGGTCATTGTCACGACCGACGCCAGTCTGGTGGGCTGGGGTGCGGTCTGGGGACCCCTGAAAGCGCAGGGTCTTTGGTCTCGGGAAGAATCTATTCTCCCGATAAATATTCTGAAACTGAGAGCGATATTCAATGCTCTCAAGGCTTGGCCTCAGCTAGCAAAGACCAAGTTCATACGGTTTCAATCAGACAACATGACGACTGTTGCGTACATCAACCATCAGGGGGGAACAAGGAGTTCCCTGGCGATGGAAGAAGTGACCAAAATCATTCAATGGGCGGAGACTCACTCCTGCCACTTGTCTGCAATCCACATTCCAGGAGTGGAAAACTGGGAAGCGGATTTTCTGAGTCGTCAGACATTTCATCCGGGGGAGTGGGAACTCCATCCGGAAATCTTTGCCCAAATTACTCAATTGTGGGGCATTCCAGACATGGATCTGATGGCCTCTCGTCAGAACTTCAAGGTTCCTTGCTACGGGTCCAGATCCAGGGATCCCAAGGCGACTCTAGTAGATGCACTAGTAGCACCTTGGACCTTCAAACTAGCTTATGTATTCCCGCCGTTTCCTCTCATCCCCAGGCTGGTAGCCAGGATCAATCAGGAGAGGGCATCAGTGATCTTGATAGCTCCTGCGTGGCCACGCAGGACTTGGTATGCAGACCTGGTGAATATGTCATCGGCTCCACCATGGAAGCTACCTTTGAGACGAGACCTTCTTGTTCAAGGTCCGTTCGAACATCCGAATCTGGTCTCACTCCAACTGACTGCTTGGAGATTGAACGCTTGATCTTATCAAAGCGAGGGTTCTCAGATTCTGTCATTGATACTCTTGTTCAGGCCAGAAAGCCTGTAACTAGAAAAATCTACCACAAAATATGGAAAAAATATATCTGTTGGTGTGAATCTAAAGGATTCCCTTGGGACAAGATAAAAATTCCTAAGATTCTATCCTTTCTTCAAGAAGGTTTGGAGAAAGGATTATCTGCAAGTTCTTTGAAAGGACAGATTTCTGCCTTGTCTGTGTTACTTCACAAAAAGCTGGCAGCTGTGCCAGATGTTCAAGCCTTTGTTCAGGCTCTGGTTAGAATCAAGCCTGTTTACAAACCTTTGACTCCTCCTTGGAGTCTCAATTTAGTTCTTTCAGTTCTTCAGGGGGTTCCGTTTGAACCCTTACATTCCGTTGATATTAAGTTATTATCTTGGAAAGTTTTGTTTTTGGTTGCAATTTCTTCTGCTAGAAGAGTTTCAGAATTATCTGCTCTGCAGTGTTCTCCTCCTTATCTGGTGTTCCATGCAGATAAGGTGGTTCTGCGTACTAAACCTGGTTTTCTTTTGAATGTTGTTTCTAACAAAAACATTAACCCAGCAGATAGTCGTGCCTTCTTTGTGTCCGAATCCAGTTTCAAAGAAGGAACGTTTGTTGCACAATTTGGATGTAGTTCGTGCTCTAAAATTCTATTTAGATGCTACAAAGGATTTTAGACAAACATCTTCCTTGTTTGTTGTTTATTCTGGTAAAAGGAGAGGTCAAAAAGCAACTTCTACCTCTCTCTCTTTTTGGATTAAAAGCATCATCAGATTGGCTTACGAGACTGCCGGACGGCAGCTTCCTGAAAGAATCACAGCTCATTCCACTAGGGCTGTGGCTTCCACATGGGCCTTCAAGAACGAGGCTTCTGTTGATCAGATATGTAAGGCAGCGACTTGGTCTTCACTGCACACTTTTACTAAATTTTACAAATTTGATACTTTTGCTTCTTCTGAGGCTATTTTTGGGAGAAAGGTTTTGCAAGCCGTGGTGCCTTCCATCTAGGTGACCTGATTTGCTCCCTCCCTTCATCCGTGTCCTAAAGCTTTGGTATTGGTTCCCACAAGTAAGGATGACGCCGTGGACCGGACACACCTATGTTGGAGAAAACAGAATTTATGTTTACCTGATAAATTACTTAATCCAACGGTGTGTCCGGTCCACGGCCCACCCTGGTTTTTTTAATCAGGTCTGATAATTTATTTTCTTTAACTACAGTCACCACGGTATCATATGATTTCTCCTATGCAAATATTCCTCCTTTACGTCGGTCGAATGACTGGGGAAGGCGGAGCCTAGGAGGGATCATGTGACCAGCTTTGCTGGGCTCTTTGCCATTTCCTGTTGGGGAAGAGAATATCCCACAAGTAAGGATGACGCCGTGGACCGGACACACCGTTGGAGAAAGTAATTTATCAGGTAAACATAAATTCTGTTTTTTTATTTGTTTTGGCAGATTAAGTTTAATGCTTTTAAAGTCACATCAGTACAAACCTGAAATTAGAATGCTTTATGACGTGTGTGTGTATATATATATATATATATATATATATATATATATATATATATATATATATATATATATATATATATATATATATATTTTTTAATTGCATTTTATTTTTAGAGAAGTGAATTCTGGCTTCTTCTACAAAAGCGCAGAAGAAAGGGAAAAATTAGTAAAGGCAGAACGGAAGTTTATTGAAGAGAGAGTTAACAAAATCATAGCACTGAAACAAAAGGTGTGCGGCGATACTGGCAAAGGTTTTGTTGTCGTTAATCAAAAGGTGAGTTCATGTTTCAAGGGAAATTTGTCACTGGTAACAGTTAATCTCTACTAATTACTGACATGCACAGGGAACACCCAAGTGTGCTTTATAGCTCCCTTGGCTTTAAACCTGTGCCAGATTGAAGCCTGTCCTTCCCTCTGCGTTTAAGAAATTTTAATTCTTATATACGTATTCAGAAGTACAGTACATTATGTGTGTGATGCTGGGTGCTGCTTGTTGGAGCTGTGTGGTTTCCCCCCCCCCCCCCCCCCAGATCTGTATTTGTGTGTACACATCCATTTAACTGCTGATCAATTTCACACACCTTTGCTCCAATCTATTTTTAAGCATTTGTTCTCATTCTGTTTAATCTTACATTTTGAATCCTTTTACTGGTTTACTCTCACAATTAACCTTTGCGGAAAAACACCATGCAGAATTAGAGTATACGTTGAAGTCATTATTTGCTAATCCTGTAATGCTTGTAACGTCGCATCAGTACAAACTTGAAATTGGAATGCTTTATGATTTTTTACATTATATTTATACTTTTTTTTTTTTTTTTTTATCACCCAGTAGTCCCATTTCATAGTGTTTGGAAGTATTAAAGGTACAGTCTACTCTAGAATTATTGTTTAAAAAGATAGATAATCCCTTGCTCATTCCCCAGTTTTGCATAACCAACACTGTTATATTAAAATCATTTTAACCACTGATTACCTTGCATCTAAGCTACTGCTGACTGCCCCCTTATTTCAGTGCTTTTAACCCTTTCACGACAGGGTCATAAGCATGCACGCGATTGCGAAATTTCACTTATGTGATCGGGTCAGGGACGTCCCTATGACGCTAGGCACATCCTCCAGACTGTTGGCTTCCGGACAGCCAAACGGCTATGATCTATTCCATCCTAACGACTCTAAAGCCCAGCGCCGTTTGGACGGAATAGGCCATAACAGCGCTAAAAGGTTAAAGTGAAAGTAAGTGTATCTGAATACTGCTTTTGTTTACTCGACCATAAAGTTCAGTCACTAGCTTTTTTCTTTTACAAGATATCCCATAAGTAAAGATGAAATCCGTAGACTTGTCATATCGCCTCTTGGTCAGCAGGAAGTGGCAAAGAGCACCACAGCAGAGCTGTGTATATATATCTCTCCTCTCCTCCCTTCCCTCCCACTCAAGTCATTCTCTTTGCCTGTGTTAGTGATAGGAAGAGGTAAAGTGAGGTGTGTGTTTAGATTCTTCAATCAAGAAGTTTTTTTTATTTTAAAATGGTGCCAGTGAGTACTATTTTTCTCAGGGAGAAGTAGTCAATCACTTATTCCTAAGAGGAGTGGAGACATCTTATTTTTCTGCCCTAATGATAATGATCTTAGCAAACATTATCTAAGATCCTGCTGGTTTCCACAGAGCAGTTGAAGGTAGTGTAAAGAAATATCTTCAGTGTGGAGAACTGTCATGCTACAAGCAGCATTGAGGTATGTTCAGTCATTTGTTTCTGGGGAGACTTGATACATCAGAACAGGCTGACATTCCCTATCTGGGGAGGGGTAATCAGTATGCACTATATTATGGAAATGGTGTACTTGGAATTCCCTTTTATATTGATTACTTATCAGTATATTTCACTTCTGTATATTCAGTGTGGGCTGACGCTGGGTGATGCGGTGTGCTGCCTAAGGGCTATCGTAATATCAATATAGCTGGCATGAGAGAGTGCAGTTTTTTTTTTTAATGAAGTTGAGCTTGATTATTCAAGTGTATGTATAGAGGGGCACATGGCTTTAACATTTTATGTTGGAACAACCGACATGTTTTACTTCCCATCTCGGTACGGCTCGTGTTACGCCCACAATGGATGGGGCCTGATTTCGCGCGCTCAGCCGCACAGTACTCATCCGCATCGGTCCTGGGCTCTGGTGGGGCCTAAGTTGTTTTTTGTACACTAAGGAAGAGACTTAGGGGCGCTTCTTCAACAGAATCAGTGTGATCTGGGGGCAGGTAGGCGCCCAAGCAGGGCTGTGGCGAGGTGCAGGGACCTGAATTGTTAAAAATTGATAAAACTGATACATTTGATATATAACTTTACCAAACAGGCAGTGCAATATTGTTAAGCTAATTTGGGCACATAAGGGCATTTTTTTTATTGCCGCAGATGTTGTTTTGACTAATAACAGAAAAATTGTTGCGCTTTTATTCTTTAAAGGCGCAGTACGCTTTTTCTTTTGTTTTCAAGTTTTTTGAGTATATGTTTTGACTTCAGAGTTCAATATATCAAGTAAAGAACGACTATTGCTAGTCTGTTTAAGATGTCTGAACTTGAGGAATCTACTTGTTCTGTGTTTAGATGCCATTGTGGAACCCCCTCTTACTTTGTCATGTACTGAAAGGGCCTTACAATGCAGAGCAGATTTTCTTTAAGGAAAGTGTGTCTAAGGATGCTTCTCAGTCTGATGAGAATCGGGGTATGCTGCTTCTTTCTTCCCAAGCGTCGCAACCTTTAACGCCCACCCAAGCGACGCCGGGTTCTTCAACCGCGTCTACTTCATTTACTCTGCAGGATATGGCTGCAGTTATGTCATCTACCCTTACAGAGGTTTTATCTAAGTTGCCAGTGTTACAGGGCAAACGCAGCAGGACAGAAGTCAGTTTGAATACTGCGACCTCTGATGCTTTGTTGGCCATTTCAGATGTACCCTCACAGGGATCTGAATTGGTGGTCGGGGAAGTTTCCGATTTGGGAAGTGTTACCTCAGACGGTTTCGGACGTTATGTCATTTAGATTTAAGCTTAAACACCTCCGCCTGTTACTGCGGGAGGTTTTAGCGACTCTGGATGATTGTGACTCTATTGTGGTACCACCAGAGAAATTGAGTAAGATGGACAAATACTTAGAGGTGCCTGCTTACGCTGATGGTTTTTCTGGTTCCTAAGAGAATCTTGGAAATTATTAAGCGGGAATGGGAAAGACCGGTTATCACGTTCTCACCTTCTCCTAATTTTAAGAAAATGTATCCCATATTTGACACTGGACTTGGCAAACAGTCCCTAACGTGGAGGGAGCTATATCTACCCTGGCTAAGCGTACAACTATTCCTATTGAGAACAGTTGTGCTTTCAAAGACCCTATGGATAAGAAATTGGAGGGTCTTCTAAAAAAGTTATTTATTCATCAGGGTTTCCTTTTACAACCGACGGCCTGCATTGTACCAGTTACCACTGCGGCGGCCTTCTGGTTTGACGCCTTAGAGTCTCTTAAGACTGACTCCTTTAGAGGACATTTGAGATAGACTTTAGGCTCTTGAGCTGGCTAATTCTTTTATTACAGATGCCGCCTTTCAGATTGCCAAATTGGCGGCTAAGAATGGCAGATTTGCCATTTTAGCGCGTAGAGCGTTATGGTTAAAGGGACAGTATACTATAAAATTGTTTTTTCCTTAATGTGTTTCCAATTACTTTATTTACCAGCTGAAGAGTATAAAATGTATGAGATTTGCCTTTTTAAGGTTTATTTGTGTATATGAATCAGCTGATTTTGTGTTTTGAAGCCACAACCAAATAAAATGGGTTGAGCTTGTAGGTATAATTAGATTGCATTACTTTATCACATTGTGTACATATACTTGCTTTATCTTCTATCTGTCCATAAACTAATCACCAATACTTGGAAAGAACAATGGAAAACTAACATTTTATTACCTTATCTCTTCTATAACCCACTGGGAGTGTAATTTCTTCTACTGGCTGAGTTAATACAGCTTGGCCTCGTGGCCAAAAACTTTCAGGATAGGTGGGGATACTACAGGCTAAACTATTTCAAAAGTCAATATAGGGGCAATGGAAATAATTGTAAACAATGTAATACACTCCAGCAGGTAAAGTGGATCATTGGGAACAAATTAAAGGGGAGAAAAATTGAGTAAACTGTCCCTTTAAAATCTTGGTCTGCTGATGTGTCATCTAAGTCAAAGCTTTTGGCTATTCCTTACAAAGGAAAGACCCTATTCGGGCCTGACTTGAAAGAAATAATTTCTGACATTACGGGGGGTAAGGGTCGTCATCTACCTCAGGATAGAACAGATAAACTAAGGGGTAAACAGAATAATTTTCGTTCCTTTCGCAATTTCAAAGGAGTCCCTCTTCTGCTAAACAGGAAGGGAATTTTGCTCAGGCCAAGTCAGTTTGGAGACCCAACCAGGCTTGGAACAAGGGTAAACAACCCAAGAAGCCCGCTGCTGCTACCAAGACGGCATGAAGGGGCGGCCCCCGATCCGGGACCGGATCTAGTAGGGGGCAGACTTTCTCTTTGCTCAGGCTTGGGTAAGATGTTAAAGGACCCCTGGACACTGGAAATCAAAAATTCTCTCCCAAGGAGGAGGTTTCTTCTTTCATGATTGTCTGTAGACCAGATAAAGAGAGGCATTCTTAAGTTGTGTAAAAGACCTCTCTACTATGGGAGTAATTCGTCCCGTTCCAATACTGGGGCAGGGGTTTTACTCAAATCTTTTCGTGGTCCCCAAAAAAAAGGGCACGTAATGACCTATTTTAGATCTAAAAAGTCTTAACAAGTTTCAGAGTCCCATCCTTCAAAATGGAGACTATTCAAACAATTCTGCCATTGATCCAGGAGGGTCAATATATGACTACCGTGGACTTGAAGGATGCGTATCTTCATATTCCTATCCACAAGGATCATCACCAGTTCCTAAGGTTTGCCTTCCTGGACAAACATTTTCAGTTTGTGGCTCTTCCCTTTGGGTTGGCCACAGCACCCAGGATCTTCACGAAGGTTCTAGTGTCACTTCTGGCGTTTCTCAGGCCGCGGAGCATTGCAGTGGCGCCTTATCTGGACGATATTCTGTTCCAGGCGTCTTACCATATGACAAAATCTCATACAGACATGGTTCTGTCCTATCTGAGGACTCACGGGTGGAAGGTGAATCTAGAAAAGAGTTCTTTACTTCCACAGACAAGGGTTCCCTTCTTGGGAACTCTAATAGATTCCTTATCCATGAAAATTTTCTTTTGAGGTCAGAAAGTTAAAGATTCTGAATACATGCTGAGCCCTTCAGTCCAATCCTCGGCCATCAGTGACTCAGTGCATGGAGGTAATTGGATTGATGGTGGCGGCAATGGACATCATTCCGTTTGCTCGTTTTCATCTCAGACCGCTACAACTGAGCATGCTCGGGCAGTGGAATAGAGATTATGCAAATTTGTCTCCTCAGATAGATCTGGATCAGGTGACAAGAGACTCTCTTCTTTGGTGGTTGTCGCTGGATCATCTGTCCCAAGGGACGTGCTTCCACAGACCCTCATGGGTGATAGTGACAACGGATGCCAGTCTACTAGGTTGGGGTGCAATCTGGAATTCCCTGAAGGCTCAGGGTGTGTGGACTCAGTTGGAGTCTCTACTTCCAATCAATATTCTGGAATTGAGAGCAATATTCAATGCGCTTCAGGCTTGGCCTCAGTTGACTTCGGCCAAATTCATCTGTTTTCAGTCGGACAACATCACAACTGTGGCTTACATCAATCATCAGGGAGGAACAAGAAGTTCCTTAGCGATGACAGAAGTATCCAAGATAATTTGATGGGCGGAGGCTCACTCTTATCTGTCAGCAATCAACATCCCAGGGGTGGACAACTGGGAAGCTGACTTTTTAAGCAGACGTTTCATCCGGGGGAGTGGGAACTCCATCCGGAGGTCTTTGCCACTCTGATTCTTAGATGGGGCAGACCGGAATTGGATCTGATGGCGTCAAGTCAGAATGCCAAGCTCCCAAGATACGGATCCAGGCCGAGGGATCCTCAGGCCGAACTGATAGATGCCTTGGCAGTGCCTTGGTCGTTCAGCCTAGCTTATGTGTTTCCATTGTTTGCTCTCCTTCCCCGGGTGATTGCAAGGGTCAAACAGGAGAGGGCTTCGGTAATTCTAATCGTGCCTGCGTGGCCTCGCAGAACTTGGTATGCCGATCTAGTGGACATGTCCTCTCTGCCGCCGTGGAAGCTTCCATTGAGGCAGGACCTTCATTCAGGGACCCTTCCAACATCCGAAATCTAGTTTCTCTGCAGCTAACTGCTTGGAGATTGAACGCTTGATTTTATCTAAGCGGGGGTTCTCTGATTCGGTCATTGATACTTTGATTCAGGCACGTAAGCCTGTCACTAGAAAGATCTAAGATATGGCATAAATATCTTTATTGGTGCGAATCAAAGGGCTACTCATGGATTCCCAGGATTTTATCTTTTCTCCAAGAAGGATTTTAGAAGGGGTTATCAGCAAGTTCCTTAAAGGGACAAATTTCTGCTTTGTCTATTTTACTACACAAGCGTTTGGCAGATGTTTCAGACGTTCAGTCTTTTTGTCAGGCTCTGACTAGAATCAAGCCTGTGTTTAGACCAAATGCTCCACCCTGGAGTTTGAATTTAGTTAATGTTCTTCAAGGGGTTCCGTTTGAACCCATGCATTCCATAGATATTAAAGGACCAGTCAACACAGTAGATTTACATAATCAACAAATGCAAGATAACAAGACAATGCAATAGCACTTAGTCTGAACTTCAAATGAGTAGTGTATTTTTTTTTCTGACAATTTTAAAAGTTATATCTATTTCCACTCCCCATGTACCATGTGACCGCCATCAGCCAATCACAATTGCATACACGTACCATGTGACCGCCATCAGCCAATCACAATTGCATACACGTACCATGTGACCGCCATCAGCCAATCACAATTGCATACACGTACCATGTGACCGCCATCAGCCAATCACAATTGCATACACGTACCATGTGACAGCCATCAGCCAATCACAAATGCATACACGTTTGTTCTGTGAATTCTTGCACATGCTCAGTAGGAGCTGGTGACTCAAAAAGTTTAAATATAAAGACACTGCACATTTTGTTAATGGAAGTAAATTGGAAAGTTGTTTAAAATTGCATGCTTTATCTGAATAATGAAAGTTTAATTTTGACTTGAGTGTCCCTTTAAGTTATCTTGGAAGGTTTTATTTTTGGTTGCCGTTTCGTCTGCTCGTAGAGTTTCCAAGCTTTTAGCGTTGCATTGTGACTCTCCTTATCTTATTTTTCATTCTGATAAGGTGGTTTTATGTACCAAACCTGGTTTTCTTCCCAAGGTTGTTTCTAATAAGAATATTAATCAGGAAATTGTTCCTTCATTGTGTCCTAATTCTTTTTAAGAAGGAGCGTCTGCATAACTTGGACGTGGTCCGTGCCCTGAAGTTTTACTTGCAGGCGACTAAAGAATTTCGTCAATCATCTTCTTTATTTATTGGTTTTTCTGGATAGCGTAGGGGTCAGAAAGCTACGGCTAGCTCTTCCTTTTTGGCTGCAGAGTTATCCGTCTGACATATGAGACTGCTGGACAGCAGCCTCCTGAAAGAATTACGGCTCATTCCACTAGGGATGTGGCTTCCTCATGGGCATTTAAAAACAATGCTTCTGTTGAACAGATTTGAAAGGCTGCAACTTGGTTGTCTCTTCACACTTTTTTCAAACTTTACAAATTTGACACTTCATCTGAGGCTGGTTTTGGGAGAGAGGTTCTTCAAGCTGTGGTGCCTTCCGTTTTAGGTTCCTGTCTTGTCCCTCCCTTTCATCCGTGTCCTATAGCTTTGGTATTGTATCCCATAAGTAAGGATAAAATCCGTGGACTCGTCATATCTTGTTAAAAATAGGAAATTTATGGTTACCTGATTTATTTCTTTTGATATGACGAGTCCACGGCCCACCCTGTCATTTCTAAGACAGGTATTTTATTTTTGTTAAACTTCAGTCACCTCTGCACCTTTTGGATTTTCCTTTCTCTTCCTAACTTCGGTTGAATGACTGGAGTGGGAGGGAAGGGAGGAGCTATATATACAGCTCTGTGGTGCTCTTTGCCACTTCCTGCTGACCAGGAGGCGATATCCCATAAGTAAAGATGAAATCCGTGGATTCGTCATATTGTAAAATAAATGTATCAGGTAAGCATAAATTTCCTTTTTTTTTTTTTTTTTTACGGTTTCCGAAATATTTGTATAAATGAGATCTTACTGTTCGGTAACTTCCTTCGCCCCCTGGCTTTCTTCTGGATACATTGTTCTCACTCTGATTAGCGGTCCCACCCGCTGTATACGTAATGAAGCGTGCTCGTGATCGAGGAATTCATTTATGCGCATGCAAAAAAAATTGCTCGTTCACTCTTAAGTGCAGTGACGATATTACGGGATTCCCTTTGGTAGTGCACATGCGGCTTGCATAAACGCGCTTAGACTGACAAATTTCAGAGTTAGCCCCATGTGCATTTAAATCCATGGTCGTATATTAACCAATTGGTTAGATAATGCTGGAATCGTCACCTCTAAGGGCTTTTTTTTCGTGCCGGTGGATGATCGGTGAGTGACTTGGGCAAATGGAATAGTAAAGAAAAAAAGGGTTTTTGAAAACTGAAGAAAATCATGAATGAAAGTAGCTTATTTTTAATATTTCAAATCTTAACTGATATCTTTACTTTCACTTTAACAGGCATGGTTTTTTTTAGCCAATCAGTGCTGACTCCTGGGTAACTCAGTGCTTGCTCATGTGTGCCATAGATAACATTATGCTCACTCCCATTAACAAGTCTAGCTGTTAACTACTAACAAAATACTCTGAGTTACGAGGCAGCCTTCATTGGCTTAGAAATTTAGCATGAGGTTTAGCTTTAAACAAAGAATACCAAAAGAACAAAGCAAGAATGGTGATAAAAGTAATTTGGAAAGTTGTTTTACAATTGCAATTAAGTTTAATTTTGACTAGACTGTCTCTTAAGGAAACTCCAGATGGATAACTTTGCTTATATTTACAGTGTGTGTGTGCGCTCATTCCCCTGTCCAAACTTTAAAGTGAATGTAAATTTGAATAAGTGCCCAGTTTTTAAAAAAAATATTAAACTGGGGCAATTTCATTGATAAAAACTTACTTTGAAGCGTTTTATTTTAAATACTTTATTTCTTTAGTTAAACCAGGCCTGCAAATCTCCGCTGTCAGCTCCTCTGTACCGCAATAACATAACTGGCTGCCTCCATTCATTGAGAAACCCCCCCACTTGTGAGGCCACGCATTGAATAGAGGAAGCCGGCTTCGTCATAGGTATATAAAGTACAGTAGGAGCGGGCAGGGGATTGTCAGTCTGGTTTTCCTAAAAAAAGTTGTTGTTTTTTTTTTTTGGTTTTTTTATGCCTCAATATAATTTTTTTAATGCATGAAAGTCCCCCTGTTTTACCGGGCACTTATTAATTCAAATTTACATTCACTTTAAGACCTTGCTTTCATACAGTTTTACAACAGCAGTGGAAGCTATACCTAAATGTTAAATGGATTAGAACTATGACCTGTATTTTATCTACTATATGTTTATGACTCTCACTTGTACACGTTTACTAAAAATGGAACACTTACCCCACCCCCACAATACATGTGGAAGGAGTTCAAGCTTTGATTTGGGGCTGCCTTACTGCTTTAAGTTTGCTGTCTGATTAATACAGTGAGTGACAGTGCCATGTTCTAGCTTTACTTTTTTCAATTTGGTGAGAAAAATTTAAAATATTAGCTTTCTTGAGACAAGAACTTTGCACTGTAGCATACAAAGATCTCTGCTTGTCATATTATATACCATCTCTCTAGTCACTTTCTTCTATTATGCAATTATTGTTTCTTCACGTTAATATTTAAAAATTATATTTTAGGGAACTGATCCATTTTCTTTGGATGCACTTGCTAAAGAAGGAATTGTAGCACTTCGGAGAGCAAAGAGGAGGAATATGGAAAGGTTTGTACATTATATTTTAAGTAAGAACACAATTTATTACATTCAAAGTGTGTATAAAGCTACATAAATACTCCAGTAATGATGCAATCTCTCCCTTTCAATGTCATCAACCAGGAGTGCTGGCAGTTGTGCATAAAGCAAAACAGGCAGTCACTGAATTTTAAGTTTGTACTTTGTGGTTGTAAAGTTTTTGGGATGTCTCCACGTCCTCAAAATGTCACAGCTAAATGAATAAAATGCGAACAACTTTTAAAATCCAGTGAATGCCTGCTTCTTTTGAGAGGATTTTAATATACACCACTGCTATTTCATCTGCAATTATACAGGATTTTGCTTTTTTAGAAGCATTTGTGTCCCTATTTAGCTTGACTTGTAATTTTGTTAATGGGACAGTATACTCATTTTCATATAACTTCATGTAATAGACACTACTACAAAGAATAAGATGCACAGATACTGGTATAAAACTGTTTAAACACTTAGACTCTAAGTTTAGCAAGTGGGAAATAAGACACTCCCCCCTTTTGCATATGAAAAGACCCTTTACACAAACAGGAGCAAGCTGGAGAAGGTAGCTGACGGTATTCACATAAAACTTTGGGGCTTGGTTAGTAGTCTGAAAATCAGAGCAATGTTATTTAAAAATAAGCCAAACTATACATTTAAAAAAATAAAAAACTACTTTATGGGCTATATAAATAGATCATCTACAAAACATTTATGCAAAGAAAAAATGTGTATAATGTCCCTTTAATATGCTGATAAACCTTGCAAATTGAATGTTTTTAAATTTCTTTGTAGATTGACTCTGGCTTGTGGCGGCATTGCTATGAATTCAGTAGATGATCTCACTCCAGATTGTTTGGGACATGCTGGTCTTGTCTATGAATACACTTTGGTATGTAACCCATTGTACTACAATACATGTTTCTCCTACATTGGTGTGTCCGTTCCACAGCTTCATCCTTGTGGGATATTCTCTTCCCCAACAGGAAATGGCAAAGAGAGCACACAGCAAGAGCTGTCCATATAGCCCCCCTCTGGCTCCGCCCCCCAGTCATTCTCTTTGCCTGCTCTGAACAAGTAGCATCTCCACGGGGATGGTAAAGAGTATGTGGTGTTAGTTGTAGTTTTATTTCTTCTATCAAGAGTTTGTTATTTTAAAATAGTGCCGGTTTGTACTATTTACTCTACAACAGAAAGTGATGAAGAGTTCTGTTAAAAGAGGAGTATGATTTTAGCACCAGTAACTAAAATCCATTGCTGTTACCACGCAGGAATGTTGAAACCAGAGAACTTCAGTTGGGGGTAACAGTTTGCAGACTTATCTGCTTCAGGTATGACAAGTCTCTTTTCTAACACATAGTAATGCTAGAAGACTGTCAGTTTTCCCTTATGGGACCGGTAAACCATTTTCTTAGACTCAGTAACAGATTAAAGGCTTATAAATTGGGCTCTATGCTGGTTGACACTATTGTGGGCTAAATCGATTTGCTTATATCATATTCTTATGACATTTGGAGTTTTTTATGAGCTTAGAAACACTTTTGGGAACGTTTTAATTATGCCTGGCATTGGTTTAGACGCCTAATCTAGTCAGAAAGGCCCCTTCACTCTGGTATGCAGGCGTCATCCTTACTTGTGGGATATTCTCTTCCCCAACAGGAAATGGCAAAGAGCCCAGCAAAGCTGGTCACATGATCCCTCCTAGGCTCCGCCTACCCCAGTCATTCTCTTTGCCGTTGTACAGGCAACATCTCCACGGAGATGGCTTAGAGTTTTTTAGTGTTTAACTGTAGTTTTTATTATTCAATCAAGAGTTTATTTTGAAATAGTGCTGGTATGTACTATTTACTCAGAAACAGAAAAGAGATGAAGATTTCTGTTTGTATGAGGAAAATGATTTTAGCAACCGTCACTAAAATCCATGGCTGTTCCACACAGGACTGTTGAGAGCAATTAACTTCAGTTGGGGGAACAGTGAGCAGTCTCTTGCTGCTTGAGGTATGACACATTCTAACAAGACGATGTAATGCTGGAAGCTGTCATTTTCCCTATGGGATCCGGTAAGCCATGTTTATTACGATCGTAAATAAGGGCTTCACAAGGGCTTATTAAGACTGTAGACTTTTTCTGGGCTAAATCGATTCATTATTAACACATATTTAGCCTTGAGGAATCATTTATTCTGGGTATTTTGATATAATAATATCGGCAGGCACTGTTTTAGACACCTTATTCTTTAGGGGCTTTCCCAAATCATAGGCAGAGCCTCATTTTCGCGCCGGTGTTGCGCACTTGTTTTTGAGAGGCATGACATGCAGTCGCATGTGAGAGGAGCTCTGATACTTAGAAAAGACTTTCTGAAGGCGTCATTTGGTATCGTATTCCCCTTTGGGCTTGGTTGGGTCTCAGCAAAGCAGATACCAGGGACTGTAAAGGGGTTAAAGTTAAAAACGGCTCCGGTTCCGTTATTTTAAGGGTTAAAGCTTCCAAATTTGGTGTGCAATACTTTGAAGGCTTTAAGACACTGTGGTGAAAATTTGGTGAATTTTGAACAATTCCTTCATGTTTTTTCGCAATTGCAGTAATAAAGTGTGTTCAGTTTAAAATTTAAAGTGACAGTAACGGTTTTATTTTAAAACGTTTTTTGTACTTTGTTATCAAGTTTATGCCTGTTTAACATGTCTGAACTACCAGATAGACTGTGTTCTGAATGTGGGGAAGCCAGAATTCCCATTCATTTAAATAAATGTGATTTATGTGACAATGACAATGATGCCCAAGATGATTCCTCAAGTGAGGGGAGTAAGCATGGTACTGCATCATTCCCTCCTTCGTCTACACGAGTCTTGCCCACTCAGGAGGCCCCTAGTACATCTAGCGCGCCAATACTCCTTACTATGCAACAATTAACGGCTGTAATGGATAATTCTGTCAAAAACATTTTAGCCAAAATGAACACTTATCAGCGTAAGCGCGACTGCTCTGTTTTAGATACTGAAGAGCATGACGACGCTGATAATAATGGTTCTGAAGGGCCCCTAACCCAGTCTGATGGGGCCAGGGAGGTTTTGTCTGAGGGAGAAATTACTGATTCTGGGAACATTTCTCAACAAGCTGAACCTGATGTGATTACGTTTAAATTTAAGTTGGAACATCTCCGCATTCTGCTTAAGGAGGTATTATCCACTCTGGATGATTGTGACAAGTTGGTCATCCCAGAGAAACTATGTAAAATGGACAAGTTCCTAGAGGTCCCGGGGCTCCCAGAAGCTTTTCCTATACCCAAGCGGGTGGCGGACATTGTTAATAAAGAATGGGAAAGGCCCGGTATTCCTTTCGTCCCTCCCCCCATATTTAAAAAATTGTTTCCTATGGTCGACCCCAGAAAGGACTTATGGCAGACAGTCCCCAAGGTCGAGGGAGCGGTTTCCACTTTAAACAAACGCACCACTATACCCATAGAGGATAGTTGTGCTTTCAAAGATCCTATGGATAAAAAATTAGGTTTACTTAAAAAGATGTTTGTTCAGCAGGGTTACCTTCTACAACCAATTTCATGCATTGTCCCTGTAGCTACAGCCGCATGTTTCTGGTTCGATGAGCTGATAAAGGCGGTCGATAGTGATTCTCCTCCTTATGAGGAGATTATGGACAGAATCAATGCTCTCAAATTGGCTAATTCTTTCACCCTAGACGCCACTTTGCAATTGGCTAGGTTAGCGGCTAAGAACTCTGGGTTTGCTATTGTGGCGCGCAGAGCGCTTTGGTTGAAATCTTGGTCAGCTGATGCGTCTTCCAAGAACAAGCTACTTAACATTCCTTTCAAGGGGAAAACGCTGTTTGGCCCTGACTTGAAAGAGATTATCTCTGATATCACTGGGGGTAAGGGCCACGCCCTTCCTCAGGATCGGCCTTTCAAAGCAAAAAATAAACCTAATTTTCGTCCCTTTCGTAGAAATGGACCAGCCCAAAGTGCTACGTCCTCTAAGCAAGAGGGTAATACTTCTCAAGCCAAGCCAGCTTGGAGACCAATGCAAGGCTGGAACAAGGGAAAGCAGGCCAAGAAACCTGCCACTGCTACCAAGACAGCATGAAATGTTGGCCCCCGATCCGGGACCGGATCTGGTGGGGGGCAGACTCTCTCTCTTCGCTCAGGCTTGGTTGGGCAAGAGATGTTCTGGATCCTTGGGCGCTAGAAATAGTCTCCCAAGGTTATCTTCTGGAATTCAAGGGGCTTCCCCCAAGGGGGAGGTTCCACAGGTCTCAGTTGTCTTCAGACCACATAAAAAGACAGGCATTCTTACATTGTGTAGAAGACCTGTTAAAAATGGGAGTGATTCATCCTGTTCCATTAAGAGAACAAGGGATGGGGTTCTACTCCAATCTGTTCATAGTTCCCAAAAAAGAGGGAACGTTCAGACCAATCTTAGATCTCAAGATCTTAAACAAGTTTCTCAAGGTTCCATCGTTCAAGATGGAAACCATTCGAACTATTCTTCCTTCCATCCAGGAAGGTCAATTCATGACCACAGTGGATTTAAAGGATGCGTATCTACATATTCCTATCCACAAGGAACATCATCGGTTCCTAAGGTTCGCATTCCTGGACAAGCATTACCAGTTCGTGGCGCTTCCTTTCGGATTAGCCACTGCTCCAAGGATTTTCACAAAGGTACTAGGGTCCCTTCTAGCTGTGCTAAGACCAAGGGGCATTGCTGTAGTACCTTACTTGGACGACATTCTGATTCAAGCGTCGTCCCTTCCTCAAGCAAAGGCTCACACGGACATTGTCCTGGCCTTTCTCAGATCTCACGGTTGGAAAGTGAACGTGGAAAAGAGTTCTCTATCTCCGTCAACAAGGGTTCCCTTCTTGGGAACAATAATAGACTCCTTAGAAATGAGGATTTTTCTGACAGAGGCCAGAAAAACAAAACTTCTAGACTCTTGTCGGATACTTCATTCCGTTCCTCTTCCTTCCATAGCGCAGTGCATGGAAGTGATCGGTTTGATGGTAGCGGCAATGGACATAGTTCCTTTTGCGCGCATTCATCTAAGACCATTACAACTGTGCATGCTCAGTCAGTGGAATGGGGACTATACAGACTTGTCTCCGAAGATACAAGTAAATCAGAGGACCAGAGACTCACTCCGTTGGTGGCTGTCCCTGGACAACCTGTCACAAGGGATGACATTCCGCAGACCGGAGTGGGTCATCGTCACGACCGACGCCAGTCTGATGGGCTGGGGCGCGGTCTGGGGATCCCTGAAAGCTCAGGGTCTTTGGTCTCGGGAAGAATCTCTTCTACCGATAAATATTCTGGAACTGAGAGCGATATTCAATGCTCTCAAGGCTTGGCCTCAGCTAGCGAGGGCCAAGTTCATACGGTTTCAATCAGACAACATGACAACTGTTGCGTACATCAACCATCAGGGGGGAACAAGGAGTTCCCTAGCGATGGAAGAAGTGACCAAAATCATTCTATGGGCGGAGTCTCACTCCTGCCACCTGTCTGCTATCCACATCCCAGGAGTGGAAAATTGGGAAGCGGATTTTCTGAGTCGTCAGACATTGCATCCGGGGGAGTGGGAACTCCATCCGGAAATCTTTGCCCAGGTCACTCAGCTGTGGGGCATTCCAGACATGGATCTGATGGCCTCTCGTCAGAACTTCAAAGTTCCTTGCTACGGGTCCAGATCCAGGGATCCCAAGGCGGCTCTAGTGGATGCACTAGTAGCACCTTGGACCTTCAAACTAGCTTATGTGTTCCCGCCGTTTCCTCTCATCCCCAGGCTGGTAGCCAGGATCAATCAGGAGAGGGCGTCGGTGATCTTGATAGCTCCTGCGTGGCCACGCAGGACTTGGTATGCAGATCTGGTGAATATGTCATCGGCTCCACCTTGGAAGCTACCTTTGAGACGAGACCTTCTTGTTCAGGGTCCGTTCGAACATCCGAATCTGGTTTCACTCCAGCTGACTGCTTGGAGATTGAACGCTTGATCTTATCGAAGCGAGGGTTCTCAGATTCTGTTATCGATACTCTTGTTCAGGCCAGAAAGCCTGTAACTAGAAAGATTTACCATAAAATTTGGAAAAAATATATCTGTTGGTGTGAATCTAAAGGATTCCCTTGGGACAAGGTTAAGATTCCTAAGATTCTATCCTTCCTTCAAGAAGGATTGGAAAAAGGATTATCTGCTAGTTCCCTGAAGGGACAGATTTCTGCCTTGTCTGTGTTACTTCACAAAAAGCTGGCAGCTGTGCCAGATGTTCAAGCCTTTGTTCAGGCTCTGGTTAGAATTAAGCCTGTTTACAAACCTTTGACTCCTCCTTGGAGTCTCAACTTAGTTCTTTCAGTTCTTCAGGGGGTTCCGTTTGAACCCTTACATTCCGTTGATATTAAGTTATTATCTTGGAAAGTTTTGTTTTTAGTTGCAATTTCTTCTGCTAGAAGAGTTTCAGAATTGTCTGCTCTGCAGTGTTCTCCTCCTTATCTGGTGTTCCATGCAGATAAGGTGGTTTTACGTACTAAACCTGGTTTTCTTCCAAAAGTTGTTTCTAACAAAAACATTAACCAGGAGATTATCGTACCTTCTCTGTGTCCGAAACCAGTTTCAAAGAAGGAACGTTTGTTGCACAATTTGGATGTTGTTCGCGCTCTAAAATTCTATTTAGATGCTACAAAGGATTTTAGACAAACATCTTCCTTGTTTGTTGTTTATTCCGGTAAAAGGAGAGGTCAAAAAGCAACTTCTACCTCTCTCTCTTTTTGGATTAAAAGCATCATCAGATTGGCTTACGAGACTGCCGGACGGCAGCCTCCCGAAAGAATCACGGCTCATTCCACTAGGGCTGTGGCTTCCACATGGGCCTTCAAGAACGAGGCTTCTGTTGATCAGATATGTAGGGCAGCGACTTGGTCTTCACTGCACACTTTTACCAAATTTTACAAGTTTGATACTTTTGCTTCTTCTGAGGCTATTTTTGGGAGAAAGGTTTTGCAAGCCGTGGTGCCTTCCATTTAGGTGACCTGATTTGCTCCCTCCCTTCATCCGTGTCCTAAAGCTTTGGTATTGGTTCCCACAAGTAAGGATGACGCCGTGGACCGGACACACCTATGTTGGAGAAAACAGAATTTATGTTTACCTGATAAATTGTTTTCTCCAACGGTGTGTCCGGTCCACGGCCCGCCCTGGTTTTTTTAATCAGGTCTGATAATTTATTTTCTTTAACTACAGTCACCACGGTACCATATGGTTTCTCCTATGCTAATATTCCTCCTTAACGTCGGTCGAATGACTGGGGTAGGCGGAGCCTAGGAGGGATCATGTGACCAGCTTTGCTGGGCTCTTTGCCATTTCCTGTTGGGGAAGAGAATATCCCACAAGTAAGGATGACGCCGTGGACCGGACACACCGTTGGAGAAAGCAATTTATCAGGTAAACATAAATTCTGTTTTCGCGCCTCAGTTGCGCAGTTACTTCCAAAGGCAGTGCATGCAGCTTCATGTGAGAGGGTCCTGTGGCTGAGAAACAGACTCCGGAAGGCTTATTTCTGTGGTGAATAACCCCTAAGGAAGGTAAAAGCCGCAGCAATGTCTGTGTTTAAACCGGTTAATTGAACAATTAGCTCCGGTTTGCTTATTTAAGGGTCTAGAAACTTCATATTTGGTGTGCAATACTTTCAAAGAATTAAGACACTGGGGTGTAAATTTTATAAAGATCGGATATTTCCTTCATAGTTTTTCAAACATTCAGAAATAAAGTGTGCTCTTTATTATTTAAAGAGACAGTAACGGTTTTGTTTAAAAACGTTTTTATTGCATTAATAGCCTGCCAAAATCTGTCTAACATGTCTGTACCTTCAGATAGCATATGTTCTGTGTGTATGGAGGCCAAGGTGGTTCCCCCTTTAAATGTATGTGCAAATTGTGCCATGGCGTCCAAACAAAGTAAGGACAGTACTGTCACATTTAATAAGGTTGCCCAAGATGATTCTTCAAATGAAGGTAGTGGGGATAGCTCATCATCCTCTCCTGTGTCAACATACCTAGTTCATCTAGCGCGCCAATGCTTGTTACTATGCAGAAATTAACTGCAGTAATGGATAATTCTATAGCAAATCTTTTATCCAAACAGCCAGCATTTCCCAGAAAGCTTGATTGCTCAGTTTTAAATACAGAGGACGAGCAAGTTGATTCAGGAAAAATTTCTCAGCAGGCAGAACCTGATATCGTGGCATTTAAGTTAGAACATCTCCGCGCCCTGCTTAAGGAGGTGCTAACTACTCTTGATTGTGATTCTTTGATTCCAGAGAAGTTGTGCAAAATGGACAAATTCTTAGAGATCCCTGTGCACGCTGATGCCTTTCCGATACCCAAGAGGGTGGCGGACATAGTGACTAAGGAGTGGGAGAAGCCAGGTATACCTTTTTGTTCCACCTCCTATTTTTAAGAAAATGTTCCCCATTGTCGACCCCAGAAGGGACGCATGGCATACGGTCCCTAAGGTTGACGGGGCAGTTTCAACGTTGAGGACAGTTGCGCTTTCAAAGATCCTATGGATAAAAAATTGGCAGGATTGCTTAAAAAGATATTTGTTCTGCAAGGTTTCCTTCTTCAACCAATTTCGTGCATTATTCCTGTCACCACGGCAGCGTCTTTTTGGTTTGAGGAACTAGAAAATTCGCTACAAAAGGAGACTCCATATGATGAAGTCATGGACAGAATTCACGCTCTAAAGTTTGCTAATTCCTTTATTTTGGATGCCGCTTTTCAATTGGCTAAATTAGCGGTGAAAAATTCAGGTTTTGCAATAGTGGAGCGCAGAGCGATTTGGCTAAAATCTTGGTCGGCGGATGTGTCGTCCAAAACAAAATTTCTTAATATTTCTTTCAAGGGTAAGACCCTCTTCGGGCCGGAATTGAAGGAGATTATTTCAGACATCACTGGGGGGAAAGGGCCATGCCCTCCCTCAGGATAGGCCTTTCAAGGCTAAGAACAAATCTAATTTTCGTTCCTTTCGCAATTTCAGGAACGGACCGACTACTAACTCTGCAGCCTCTAGACAAGAGGGTAACGCTTCCCAGCCTAAACCAGCATGGAAACCATTGCAAGGCTGGAACAAGGGTAAACAGGCCAAGAAGCCTACTGCTACCAAGACAGCATGAAGGGGTAGCCCCGATCCGGGACCGGATCTAGTAGGGGGCAGACTTTCTCTCTTTGCTTGGGCAAGAGACGTTCCGGATCCCTGGGCACTAGAAATAGTCTCTCTCAGGGGTCTTCTAGAGTTCAAGGAACTTCCTCCAAGGGGAAGGTTCCACATGTCTCGCTTATCTTCAGACCAGATAAAGAGACAGGCATTCTTACATTGCGTAGGAGACCTATTAAAGATGGGAGTGATACACCCAGTTCCAACAGCGGAACAAGGTCTGGGTTTTTACTCAAATCTGTGTGTAGTTCCCAAAAAAGAGGGAACTTTCAGGCCAATTCTGGATTTAAAAATTCTAAACAAATTCCTCAGTTCCATCATTCAAAATGGAAACCATTCGGACGATTTTACCAACAATCCAGGAGGGTCAATATATGACTACCGTGGACTTAAAGGATGCGTACCTGCATATTCCTATCCACAAAGATCATCATCAGTTCCTGAGGTTCGCCTTTCTGGACAAACATTACCAGTTCGTGGCTCTTCCATTCGGTTTAGCCACTGCTCCCAGAATCTTCACAAAGGTGCTAGGGTCCCTTCTAGCGGTTCTAAGGCCGAGGGGCATTGCTGTAGCACCTTACCTAGACGACATTCTAATCCAAGCGTCGTCCCTTTCCAAGACAAGGGCTCATACAGACATTGTTTTAGCCTTTCTCAGGTCTCACGGGTGGAAGGTGAACGTAGAATAGAGTTCCCTGTCCCCGTCCACAAGGGTTCCTTTTCTGGGATCAATAATAGATTCTGTAGAAATGAAGATTTTCCTGACAGAGGTCAGAAAATTAAAGCTTCTAAACGCTTGTCAAGTTCTTCAATATATTCCTCAGCCTTCCATAGCTCAGTGCATGGAGGTAATAGGATTAATGGTTGCAGCAATGGACGTGGTTCCTTTTACTCAAATTCATGTAAGACCATTACAACTGTGCATGCTCAAACAGTGGCATGGGGATTATGCAGACTTGTCTCCCCAGATTCAGGTAAACAGACTCACTCCGCTGGTGGTTGACTCAGGATCACCTGTCTCAGGGAATGAGTTTCCGCAGACCAGAGTGGGTCATCGTCACGACCGACGCCAGTCTCTTAGGCTGGGGTGCGGTCTGGGACTCCCTGAAAACTCAGGGTCTATGGTCTCGGGAAGAGTCTCTCCTCCCGATAAACATTTTAAAAATGAGGCTTCTGTTGAACAGATTTGCAAGGTGGCGACTTGGTCTTCGCTTCATACTTTTTCAAAATTCTACAAATTTGATACTTTTGCTTCTTCGGGGGCTATTTTTGGGGGAGAGGTTTTACAGGCAGTGGTACCTGCCTTGTCCCTCCCTTTATCCGTGTGCTTTAGCTTTGGTATTGGTATCCCACAAGTAATGGATGATCCGTGGACTGGATACACCTTACAAGAGAAAACACAATTTATGCTTACCTGATAAATTTTATTTCTCTTGTGGTGTATCCAGTCCACGGCCCGCCCTGTCATTTTAAGGCAGGTAATTTTTTTCATTTAAACTACAGTCACCACTATGAGGAACATCTTCAGGGCTGCTGGAGGCTGAAGAGCAGAGTAAAGTTATAGTGGCTAGTGCTACTACTATAAGTAGGGCTGAAACAACTAATTGATAAGAATTTGACAACGATTTTCATTATAGATTATCAGTTGGTACACATGACATAGTGGCAGCGTGCACACTCAAGAGCAGAGACAGTGACACCAGACTTGCTCACATGCCTGTGTTAACCCATTTGGGTCTCATTGCGGGTCATTTTCAATCGCCGGCACTCACACAGGAAGACTTTGCTCATCTTTTGGCGCCATCAGCAGTCAAGCAGCAGCAACTAGTCAGACTGACGTGTAGCAGTGACCTTTCACTCACTCCTGGAAGCATGTTGATAGTTTTGGCAGTTGTGCTCAGCCTAAGTGTTATGTGATGATGGAGGTCACAGTGTTTGTTTTTTGGAGCTGTTCCTGGCTGCTGTTTCTGGAATTAAGCACTGTTCTGCACTGGAGGAGCCTAGTTAGGCTTCTGATACTACCCAGATTGTGCTGCTAGCTTTCCAAAGACTCAGTACTGTACGTCATGTTTCATATTAAAGTTAAACATTTCCTTTTTTTCCTTTGTTAGCGCCACGTAAGGAGTTAGGAATGTCTTTACATATTGGCGAAGCACCTGACAAAATCTGCAGGGTCAAATTCCACAACTATCAATTTCACTAAAAGTCAGGATTTAGCTGCATACTGAGGGATAACCAACCCATTTAGATTAAAACTGATTTTCACTTTGTATAAATATGACTAATTTAAAATATTCATACATATTTTTCTTATACTTATGAACCTCTCTGGGTATGCAGCCCATGGTAGACTTTTCATAAATCTTATGCATACCAATACTTCATAGGAAGATCGATCTAGAGAGACAGACTGATAAAAAAACAAAACAAAAAAAAAAACTCTGCCACTTAATCATATCCCTATGTTGCCACATCTCTGCCCTCAGGCAACCCTATTTCTGCCCCTTGTCTTCCATTTATGGGTAGAAGAAACAACAATTGTAATTTTTTATTAATCTTGATGGCAGCAATAAGTGACATTCTAAACACACAATTGTAGGAGCTGTTTGAAGGTGTTTATAGTTTGAAATATACACACTGTCCAAAAGTATGTTGCCACCCCTAGTAAATACTGAGTTCAGGTGTTTATCCGATTAATCGATTATGAAAATAAATTAGTTGAAGCCCTAGCTATAAGCCAGCAGCAGCACAAAAAAACATTTTATGGTGGTGTGATAACAAGGACATTGTTATAATGTAAATATTAAACTTTTCCTGCCATTAGAGAATTAATGGGACAGTCAACTTTAAAAAGTTTTTTTAAAAGATAATCCCTTTATTACCCATTACCCAGTTTTGCATAACCAACACGGTTATAATAACCTTTTAACCTCTGATTACTGTGTATTTAAGATTCTTTTGACAGCCACCTGATCACATGGCTATTGACTTGCATTTTAGCCAATTAGTGCAGTGTCGTCCACAACCCACGGGTATGAACACAATGTTATTTATATGGCCCGCATGAACTAGCAATCTCCTGTTGTGAAAAGCTAATAATAAAGCATGTGATAAGTGGCTGTCTGTAGTGGCTTAGAAGTAGGCAAAAATTTAGAGGTTTAAAATTTATAAAGTATATTAATAGAACAAAGCTGGTTGTGCAAAGCTGGGGAATTCTTTCTTTCATGATTCAGATAGCAACAGAACGAAGAAAAATTCATGCTCTATCTTTATTTTAAAAGCAGGAATATAAATCTTAGCAGCCAGACCATTTTATGTTCAGCACCATGGATAGCGCTTGCTTTATTGGAGGCTTACATTTATTTACTCACCAATAAGCAAGCATAACCCAGGGTTTCAACTAAAAATGGGCCAGCTCCTATGCATCACATTCCTGCTTTTTAAATAAAGATAGCAAGAGAATGAAGACGAAATGCATTCGTATATATTAGCTATCCTTTAACTTAGGTTTTAAAGGTAAATACCTACACCATAGCGTGGGAGCCACGCTAATCCGACCCTTCAGAGTCCAGGGGCCACGCTAATTGGACTAGTGCAGCTGGATGAGTTCTTTAGCGCAGGCTCTGTGATAATTGGTTGATTAGTATGGGATGGGGGCCACTTGCAACGAAGCAAAATTGGCATTTCTTTTAACTACGGTAAACAAAAAACAAATGTCAAATATTTATTATTCGTTTAGTTTAAATGAAACTAATACGGAGTAGTGCAGTCCATAAATATTTGTAAAAATTTTTTTTCAAGATTTGTTTAAAGCTAATTATTCAGTGCTGCACAAGTCTAAACCTCAAACCTGCTTATCTTCTCTTTGTACACAAAGACCAATATTGCATGTGTAAGAATAAAATTAAAGGAGACATTTGCAAAATACTGTATATATGGCTACTCAGCTGGTGTAAGTCATTGTGGGTAACATTTGGCACTTTTGTGTGTTTTGCTTAACTAAATGACTAAACTGGGGGCAATAAGATTGGTTTTCTGTAAGTGTTTTTTTTTTTTTTTTTTTTAACCTATATCCAGCTTACTGTAATACAGTGGCCTATAGTAGTCTTGTGGTTCATGTGCTGTCAATCATAGTGAATAATAAAAAAAAAAAATCATACTCTTAAATGCTGGGTTTTTTTTATATCCAAGGGTGAAGAAAAGTTCACTTTTATTGAAGAGTGTGACAACCCGCGCTCTGTGACTCTGCTTGTCAAAGGACCAAATAAACACACACTAACACAAATAAAAGATGCAATCAGAGATGGACTGCGTGCTGTCAAAAATGCAATTGAAGATGGTGAGTTTTTACAGTTTATTAAAGTATTTAGCGCTTTTTTTTTTTTTGTGACTAATGTTTTTATATTTGTTTTGCAACAGGCATATTACAAATATATCTGCTTGGGTGTATGATCAGAAAACTGTCGATTTTTAAATTAATGTTCTCTCTAAAAAGGTGCTGTGGTACCAGGAGCAGGTGCATTAGAAGTTGCAATTGCTGATGCCCTTGTCAAACATAAACCCAGTGTTAAGGGACGAGCCCAGTTTGGTGTGCAGGCTTTTGCTGATGCTCTTCTCATCATTCCCAAGGTGAGTTCTATCAGTTCATGAATATTTAGAAGGCAAAGCTCATCTAGCAGTTTTTTGACTACAAAAAATGACTCCGTAACATGAGCTAGTTGGCACTATTTCAGAAGAAACTGCAAATACTAAACAAGTAAATTTAGCAGTTAGTTACAGCTATGCTATTGGTCAGGAGATAAACCCTCTTCACAATCTCTCCAGTGCTTGTGTCCAAACAGCAGTGTTACATGCTGTTTTTTTAATAAAGCATTAAAACAAAAGCAAGCAGAGTTCTCTGGTATGAGGAAAAAGGGTTCTTGACAATGTCTTAAACTGGAATGTTCATTCCTAAATGCTCTTCTCACCTGCATATCTGGTCAGAACCTTAGAGGCTTTTGTGGAGCTTGTGCCCAGTGTGATCTGGATTGAAGACTTCTTTATAAATGTATTCTCATTTACCTTGAGAACAGCCACCTTTTTCCATTGAGTTCTCATGCCAGTCATTGTTAGTGGATTGCTACTTAAAATATCTACTCTGGGGTTATAATGGTTTTAGAGGAGCTCCTTGTCCCCTAAGTACACTGTACACATAATAGAAGCCATTACTTAATTTCTAATCTAGATAGTATGTAATTGCCACAACTCTTAGGTTTGTCATTGCTCTAAAAGGGACACTAATACTGTCATATGCACAGAGGCAAATAAAACCTTTTCTTATGACATGGTGAGTCCACAACGTCATTCCAATTACTAGTGGGATATTCAACTCCTGGCCAGCAGGAGGAGGCAAAAAGCACAAAAGCTTTTAAGTGTAACTTCCCTTACCCATAACCCCCAGTCATTCTCTTTGCCTCTGTCAATGGAGGATGTGCAAAGTTGGTGTCTGAAGATATTTTATCTTTTTATGGGTACTTTTCCCTGCAATTAAAAAATGAAAATGTTTATGGCTGCAGGAATGTGTGCACAGTGCTAGTCTGTGTCTAGTGGAACAGTCAGCTTGCGTTTTGCATGTTGGCTGTTTTGCTCATACAAACCCTGCGGCCAGAGATGAACATGAGATCATAGTACTGGTCTAGTGAAGTCTAACGGACAATCTCCCCACTGGCCAGCCTCCAAACTCTCATACATATCCTACTTTGGAGAAGGGGTCTTTACGGAGTTGTTGGACACTCATTTTGACATGTTTTATTGCTTGTATTTCAATTGAAATAAATCAGTCTAAATATTTATATTCTATGGAAATCGGGAATACAAAAGGACATGGTGGGTTTTTTTTTCTGCTGTGATATATTTTTAGACCAGTGTGCAAATTAGCCTTGAAAATGTATTTCATCTTAAAAAATAAAATGACTGGTTTTCATACAGCACGATCTTCAGGCCTTCATTAACATGTAGGTGTTTAAATGCGGGAGGGGGGGGGGGGTAAATGTTCTACTAGCATCCATTTAAACATGTTAACTTTTTTTTTTTTTCTCCCTTGGTGTAAAGGTCCTTGCACAAAATTCAGGCTATGATCCACAGGAAACCCTGATAAAACTTCAGACTGAATATGCAGAATCGGGCCAGCTTATTGGTGTTGATCTGAACACTGGTAAGTATTTTTGTTTTTTTATATATTTAAATTTTAACTTCCACTAATATTGGATTGTCTGTAAAATTACTTTTATTTCCAATGGCATGGAGAGTCCACAATGTCATTCCAATTACTAGGAGGCAAAGAGCACCCTAGCAAAGCTTTTAAGTGTAACTTCCCTTACCTGTAATCCCCAGTCATTCTCTTTGCCTCTGTCAATGGAGGATGTGAGAAGATGGTGTCTGAAGATCCTTTTATGGGTATTTCTCCAACATAGGTGTGTCCGGTCCACGGCGTCATCCTTACTTGTGGGATATTCTCTTCCCCAACAGGAAATGGCAAAGAGCCCAGGAAAGCTGGTCACATGATCCCTCCTAGGCTCCGCCTACCCCAGTCATTCTCTTTGCCGTTGTACAGGCAACATCTCCACGGAGATGGCTTAGAGTTTTTTAGTGTTTAACTGTAGTTTTTATTATTCAATCAAGAGTTTGTTATTTTGAAATAGTGCTGGTATGTACTATTTACTCAGAAACAGAAAAGAGATGAAGATTTCTGTTTGTATGAGGAAAATGATTTTAGCAACCGTCACTAAAATCCATGGCTGTTCCACACAGGACTGTTGAGAGCAATTAACTTCAGTTGGGGGAACAGTGAGCAGTCTCTTGCTGCTTGAGGTATGACACATTCTAACAAGACGATGTAATGCTGGAAGCTGTCATTTTCCCTATGGGATCCGGTAAGCCATGTTTATTACGATCGTAAATAAGGGCTTCACAAGGGCTTATTAAGACTGTAGACTTTTTCTGGGCTAAATCGATTCATTATTAACACATATTTAGCCTTGAGGAATCATTTTATTTGGGTATTTTGATATTTAGGGGCTTTCACAAAGCATAGGCAGAGCCTCATTTTCGCGCCGGTGTTGCGCACTTGTTTTTGAGAGGCATGGCATGCAGTCGCATGTGAGAGGAGCTCTGATACTTAGAAAAGACTTTCTGAAGGCGTCATTTGGTATCGTATTCCCCTTTGGGCTTGGTTGGGTCTCAGCAAAGCAGATACCAGGGACTGTAAAGGGGTTAAAGTTCAAAACGGCTCCGGTTCCGTTATTTTAAGGGTTAAAGCTTCCAAATTTGGTGTGCAATACTTTTAAGGCTTTAAGACACTGTGGTGAAAATTTGGTGAATTTTGAACAATTCCTTCATGTTTTTTCGCAATTGCAGTAATAAAGTGTGTTCAGTTTAAAATTTAAAGTGACAGTAACGGTTTTATTTTAAAACGTTTTTTGTACTTTGTTATCAAGTTTATGCCTGTTTAACATGTCTGAACTACCAGATAGACTGTGTTCTGAATGTGGGGAAGCCAGAATTCCTATTCATTTAAATAAATGTGATTTATGTGACAATAACAATGATGCCCAAGATGATTCCTCAAGTGAGGGGAGTAAGCATGGTACTGCATCATTCCCTCCTTCGTCTACACGAGTCTTGCCCACTCAGGAGGCCCCTAGTACATCTAGCGCGCCAATACTCCTTACTATGCAACAATTAACGGCTGTAATGGATAATTCTGTCAAAAACATTTTAGCCAAAATGAACACTTATCAGCGTAAGCGCGACTGCTCTGTTTTAGATACTGAAGAGCATGACGACGCTGATAATAATGTTTCTGAAGGGCCCCTAACCCAGTCTGATGGGGCCAGGGAGGTTTTGTCTGAGGGAGAAATTACTGATTCAGGGAACATTTCTCAACATGCTGAACCTGATGTGATTACATTTAAATTTAAGTTGGAACATCTCCGCATTCTGCTTAAGGAGGTATTATCCACTCTGGATGATTGTGACAAGTTGGTCATCCCAGAGAAACTATGTAAAATGGACAAGTTCCTAGAGGTGCCGGGGCTCCCAGAAGCTTTTCCTATACCCAAGCGGGTGGCGGACATTGTTAATAAAGAATGGGAAAGGCCCGGTATTCCTTTCGTCCCTCCCCCCATATTTAAAAAATTGTTTCCTATGGTCGACCCCAGAAAGGACTTATGGCAGACAGTCCCCAAGGTCGGGGGAGCGGTTTCCACTTTAAACAAACGCACCACTATACCCATAGAGGATAGTTGTGCTTTCAAAGATCCTATGGATAAAAAATTAGAAGGTTTGCTTAAAAAGATGTTTGTTCAGCAGGGTTACCTTCTACAACCAATTTCATGCGTTGTCCCTGTCGCTACAGCCGCATGTTTCTGGTTCGATGAGCTGATAAAGGCGGTCGATAGTGATTCTCCTCCTTATGAGGAGATTATGGACAGAATCAATGCTCTCAAATTGGCTAATTCTTTTACCCTAGACGCCACTTTGCAATTGGCTAGGTTAGCGGCTAAGAATTCTGGGTTTGCTATTGTGGCGCGCAGAGCGCTTTGGTTGAAATCTTGGTCGGCTGATGCGTCTTCCAAGAACAAGCTACTTAACATTCCTTTCAAGGGGAAAACGCTGTTTGGCCCTGACTTGAAAGAGATTATCTCTGATATCACTGGGGGTAAGGGCCACGCCCTTCCTCAGGATCGGCCTTTCAAGGCAAAAAATAAACCTAATTTTCGTCCCTTTCGTAGAAACGGACCAGCCCAAAGTGCTACGTCCTCTAAGCAAGAGGGTAATACTTCTCAAGCCAAGCCAGCTTGGAGACCAATGCAAGGCTGGAACAAGGGAAAGCAGGCCAAGAAACCTGCCACTGCTACCAAGACAGCATGAAATGTTGGCCCCCGATCCGGGACCGGATCTGGTGGGGGGCAGACTCTCTCTCTTCGCTCAGGCTTGGGCAAGAGATGTTCTGGATCCTTGGGCGCTAGAAATAGTCTCCCAAGGTTATCTTCTGGAATTCAAGGGGCTTCCCCCAAGGGGGAGGTTCCACAGGTCTCAGTTGTCTTCAGACCACATAAAAAGACAGGCATTCTTACATTGTGTAGAAGACCTGTTAAAAATGGGAGTGATTCATCCTGTTCCATTAAGAGAACAAGGGATGGGGTTCTACTCCAATCTGTTCATAGTTCCCAAAAAAGAGGGAACGTTCAGACCAATCTTAGATCTCAAGATCTTAAACAAGTTTCTCAGGGTTCCATCGTTCAAGATGGAAACCATTCGAACTATTCTTCCTTCCATCCAGGAAGGTCAATTCATGACCACGGTGGATTTAAAGGATGCGTATCTACATATTCCTATCCACAAGGAACATCATCGGTTCCTAAGGTTCGCATTCCTGGACAAGCATTACCAGTTCGTGGCGCTTCCTTTCGGATTAGCCACTGCTCCAAGGATTTTCACAAAGGTACTAGGGTCCCTTCTAGCTGTGCTAAGACCAAGGGGCATTGCTGTAGTACCTTATTTGGACGACATTCTGATTCAAGCGTCGTCCCTTCCTCAAGCAAAGGCTCACACGGACATAGTCCTGGCCTTTCTCAGATCTCACGGATGGAAAGTGAACGTGGAAAAGAGTTCTCTATCTCCGTCAACAAGGGTTCCCTTCTTGGGAACAATAATAGACTCCTTAGAAATGAGGATATTTCTGACAGAGGCCAGAAAAACAAAGCTTCTAGACTCTTGTCGGATACTTCATTCCGTTCCTCTTCCTTCCATAGCTCAGTGCATGGAAGTGATCGGGTTGATGGTAGCGGCAATGGACATAGTTCCTTTTGCGCGCATTCATCTAAGACCATTACAACTGTGCATGCTCAGTCAGTGGAATGGGGATTATACAGACTTGTCTCCGAAGATACAAGTAAATCAGAGGACCGGAGACTCACTCCGTTGGTGGCTGTCCCTGGACAACCTGTCACAAGGGATGACATTCCGCAGACCAGAGTGGGTCATTGTCACGACCGACGCCAGTCTGATGGGCTGGGGCGCGGTCTGGGGATCCCTGAAAGCTCAGGGTCTTTGGTCTCGGGAAGAATCTCTTCTACCGATAAATATTCTGGAACTGAGAGCGATATTCAATGCTCTCAAGGCTTGGCCTCAGCTAGCGAGGGCCAAGTTCATACGGTTTCAATCAGACAACATGACAACTGTTGCGTACATCAACCATCAGGGGGGAACAAGGAGTTCCCTAGCGATGGAAGAAGTGACCAAAATCATTCTATGGGCGGAGTCTCACTCCTGCCACCTGTCCGCTATCCACATCCCAGGAGTGGAAAATTGGGAAGCGGATTTTCTGAGTCGTCAGACATTGCATCCGGGGGAGTGGGAACTCCATCCGGAAATCTTTGCCCAAGTCACTCAGCTGTGGGGCATTCCAGACATGGATCTGATGGTCTTTCGTCAGAACTTCAAAGTTCCTTGCTACGGGTCCAGATCCAGGGATCCCAAGGCGGCTCTAGTGGATGCACTAGTAGCACCTTGGACCTTCAAACTAGCTTATGTGTTCCCGCCGTTTCCTCTCATCCCCAGGCTGGTAGCCAGGATCAATCAGGAGAAGGCGTCGGTGATCTTGATAGCTCCTGCGTGGCCACGCAGGACTTGGTATGCAGATCTGGTGAATATGTCATCGGCTCCACCTTGGAAGCTACCTTTGAGACGAGACCTTCTTGTTCAGGGTCCGTTCGAACATCCGAACCTGGTTTCACTCCAGCTGACTGCTTGGAGATTGAACGCTTGATCTTATCGAAGCGAGGGTTCTCAGATTCTGTTGTCGATACTCTTGTTCAGGCCAGAAAGCCTGTAACTAGAAAGATTTACCACAAAATTTGGAAAAAATATATCTGTTGGTGTGAATCTAAAGGATTCCCTTGGGACAAGGTTAAGATTCCTAAGATTCTATCCTTCCTTCAAGAAGGATTGGAAAAAGGATTATCTGCAAGTTCCCTGAAGGGACAGATTTCTACCTTGTCTGTGTTACTTCACAAAAAGCTGGCAGCTGTGCCAGATGTTCAAGCCTTTGTTCAGGCTCTGGTTAGAATTAAGCCTGTTTACAAACCTTTGACTCCTCCTTGGAGTCTCAATTTAGTTCTTTCAGTTCTTCAGGGGGTTCCGTTTGAACCCTTACATTCCGTTGATATTAAGTTATTATCTTGGAAAGTTTTGTTTTTAGTTGCAATTTCTTCTGCTAGAAGAGTTTCAGAATTATCTGCTCTGCAGTGTTCTCCTCCTTATCTGGTGTTCCATGCAGATAAGGTGGTTTTACGTACTAAACCTGGTTTTCTTCCAAAAGTTGTTTCTAACAAAAACATTAACCAGGAGATTATCGTACCTTCTCTGTGTCCGAAACCAGTTTCAAAGAAGGAACGTTTGTTGCACAATTTGGATGTTGTTCGCGCTCTAAAATTCTATTTAGAAGCTACAAAGGATTTTAGACAAACATCTTCCTTGTTTGTTGTTTATTCCGGTAAAAGGAGAGGTCAAAAAGCAACTTCTACCTCTCTCTCTTTTTGGATTAAAAGCATCATCAGATTGGCTTACGAGACTGCCGGACGGCAGCCTCCCGAAAGAATCACAGCTCATTCCACTAGGGCTGTGGCTTCCACATGGGCCTTCAAGAACGAGGCTTCTGTTGATCAGATATGTAGGGCAGCGACTTGGTCTTCACTGCACACTTTTACCAAATTTTAAAAATTTGATACTTTTGCTTCTTCTGAGGCTATTTTTGGGAGAAAGGTTTTGCAAACCGTGGTGCCTTCCATTTAGGTAACCTGATTTGTTCCCTCCCTTCATCCGTGTCCTAAAGCTTTGGTATTGGTTCCCACAAGTAAGGATGACGCCGTGGACCGGACACACCTATGTTGGAGAAAACAGAATTTATGTTTACCTGATAAATTACTTTCTCCAACGGTGTGTCCGGTCCACGGCCCGCCCTGGTTTTTTTAATCAGGTCTGATAATTTATTTTCTTTAACTACAGTCACCACGGTACCATATGGTTTCTCCTATGCAAATATTCCTCCTTAACGTCGGTCGAATGACTGGGGTAGGCGGAGCCTAGGAGGGATCATGTGACCAGCTTTGCTGGGCTCTTTGCCATTTCCTGTTGGGGAAGAGAATATCCCACAAGTAAGGATGACGCCGTGGACCGGACACACCGTTGGAGAAAGTAATTTATCAGGTAAACATAAATTCTGTTTTTTCCCTTCAAGCAAAGATTGGAGTTATGCTGTGTCCACGTCAATCTCTTTAGTAAGAGTAGTGGTGGCTTTTAGCAGAAGGCAGCGAGGTGGTCTTTGCTTTACTTTAACACTTTGCTACACCTTTATAGAAAGCCTGAGTTGGTTACTCTGTTTCTTTTTCCTACAGGTCCATGACAGTGAGTGGAGTACCTGTCACACCTAAGTAGCGGTTATCTCTCCTGCAGCTGTATCTAAGGTAAGTGCCTTTGCCTTCTAGGTACTGAAGGACAGCAGAATTTAAGAGGTTAATCCTCATATGGATCCATATTGGGACATAGTTATCCTTAATAGTTAAGGATACATCTTATGGACAGATTGACACTGTTAAAGATTTTTACACAGTAAGAGACTCAAGAGTTCACATGGCTAAGGGGACTTAAAGGATTAGCGTTTATTTGTTTCAACATAGGCTTTGGCAACTATGATAGATATGATTGGGTTTTAATACACATAGGCTATTAATAACTGTTTTACTTTATCAGCCGTTTACTGGGCTTTTATAGACATATTTAGGGTAACGGTTTAAGTCAAGCAGTTTTTTTTTTTGTTTTTTTTTCCCCCGCTACGTGACGACCGCACTTCCGCTTTTTTGGAGCTTAGTGAGACTGTTCTGTGTAGAGGATCAGTGTCTGCTTTGCGATTTTCATCAGCGGATTTGTCTAAGAGGAGAGGATCTCTGCAGGAGAGTCTTGCTTACTCTTGCTAGTGGGGTGTCAATCTTGTCCGGTAGGAGCCTCAGGCAATCTGAGGTCGCTTCTTAGATTAATTTTATTTTGTGTTATGTTTTTTTATAAGTCCCTACTAAATTTGAAAATTCTTTTATTTTTCACTAATTTGGTTAAAGCTGAATTCTGTAGTTATGGATTCAGAATTAGATCAGTCTGTCTGGATAAATGCTTACTATGTTTGGAGGCTCAAATTGTCCTGCCAATGCAATTTTGTTCCCCATGTTTAGCTAAAAGTTTAAAACTTAAAGACAAATTACTGCCTTTTGAGCCAAGTGTCTCTCGGGATAATGCTGTGCATAACATGCCTCAGCTTTCTTAAACGTCCCAAGCCTTTAATTGTTTCTCATTCTGTGTCCTCTCAACCACCTGGGGGTGTTTATGTACCTGGGGCTTTTTCCGCTCAGATTACTTCTGCAGTATCTGCGGCTTTGTCCGCTTTCCCTTTGGGTAAGCGAAAGAAAATCTAAACGTTTGCCTGATACTAAGGATTCTGACAAGACTGCATTAGCCAAGTAGCTTCTGAAAGTGAGATCTCAGACTTACACTTTTTCGAAAAATCTTCAGAATCCAAAGAGGATAATTTTAGATTTAAAGGGACACTGAACCCAAATTTTTTCTTTCGTGATTCAGATAGAGCATGCCATTTTAAGCAACTTTCTAATTTATTCCTATTACATTTTCTTCATTCTCTTTGTATCTTTATTTGAAATGCAAAAATGTAAGTTTAGATGCCGGCCCATTTTTGGTGAACAACCTGGGTTGTTCTTGCTGGCTGGTGGATAAATTCATCCACCAATAAAAAAAGTGCTATCCAGAGGTCTGAAACAAAAAAGCTTAGATACCTTTTTCAAATAAAAAAAAGCAAGAGAATGAAAAGAATACAACAAAAGAAAAGGGGGCGCCCTTGAGAGTATCTAATAAAAAAATGATAATATGTGATATATGAGGTAGCTCATATGTTACCAATAGGAATGTACCTTTCAGTATAAGTGATGATACACTGATTCAATAGTAACTTGTATATATATTGTGAATAGAGTAAATAGATATTAACCTATACAATTGATAATCACAATGTTAATAGGACAGTTGTATCTCACTCAAAGATAGTGGTTATAGGGTTATAATGATCACTATATTGTCCTTTATAAGAATCTTGATAGTAGAATACCAGGGCAGCAATCTGTAGTGGTCCAGACCAGGATCCAATTAAGCAATCTAAAATATCAAACAGAGACAGATGCGCCACATGGCCCAATATTGTAGTTTCCAAATGTATGTAGATTTTACTATATAGTTGAACTCACATGTATTGAAGCACCTCACTTGGTGCAAATGACACAGTCTGGGATCTATAACAGTCACCCAGCAGACCGGCCTCTCGAGTTGTTCAGGGTCTATGTAAAATAGAAAACACAAAAAAGCCTATATGGCCTAGTATTGTATGACTAGAGTGATTCCACACCAGATAGTAGTATAAGATTTTGAACTCACATTTGGTGAAGCATCCCCAATGATGCTATAGAGACAGGCTGGGATTAATTCAGTCACCCAACAGACTTAACTCGTGGCATACAGCATGCAATAGTCCTCTCGGTGGTCTTTAGGTCAGTTATATCCTCAGATAAAAAACAATTCATAGGCAGCAAGTGTTTTTAGTAAAAGTTAAAATCACTTTAATAAAATAATAGATTGCGACGCGTTTCTCAGTCTCAGACTGTTTCCTCAGGCATAATAAAATAGTTTACAAACACTTGCTATATATTCCTAAGCAAACCACTTAACATAATTGGTAACACTTGTTGTGGGTGTGGTTTATGACATCATCAGTATCCTAGCTACTAATATGTTTTAGCAACAAATGTGACACAGTATTGTATATTTAAACAATGTACATCAGAATTTACATTTTATGGGTCAAATGAAACAATCTACCTCATACTTTGTAGTACAAATATTAATCACAAAATTAGTTTAAACACATAAATAAATACAATATTGTAGTAATACATATATTTCCCATGCTACTCAGTCATATCTGATTCCTATCTCTATTTCTATATAATGTCTACACTGAGTCTGTTTTATATCTGAACATCTTTAGTGGTTCATCTTATTTTTTTTCATTTTTTTCCAAAATCTGATCCCTCTCTGCCAATAGACACAATCTACATTTAATGTGAGGGTAACTATTCTTTGTCCAAACACTTGTATTACACATTAAAAGTCCTTTGGTTTGTTGGTACGTTACAGTTTTATGATCTGCTGCTGTGCAAACACTGTGATTTCAAATGGCAGATGGTTGACTACCCTTATAGGGCTATTGATCCATTAAAATAATATTCAAGATCACTTACTTTGGTTACAAACGCCATCTGAGGTTCTAAATGGCGTGTGTGTTGCGCTAGTGCGCATGTGTGCAGCGCCAATGCATCTGTAGTTACTGTTGCCAAGGGAACAATAACGTTAATCAATTACACGTTATGCGTAAAACGTGAAAGAGCGCAGCTAGTAGTAGGTTGCGCTAGTGCGCATGTCTGTATTGCCAATGCGTCTCAGGTTTTTGTTGCTAAGGGAACCAGAATCTTATTCAATTACACGTTATGCGTGTAATAGCGCTGCTAATGATAAGTCAATTTTATCTTGTAGGAGGTTTTTTATTTTATTTATTTGGTCTGTTAGTTTTGTCTATGGGAAATAGACACTCACTATCGATTGAGCCGTATCTATTTGCTCTACTATTTGCCATAGCCCCCATATTATAATGGCAAATTACTGGCAAAAAAAAATAATAAAAAAAATATATAATAATAAAAGAGCAATATCCTATTAATGTATTCCGAGTCCTACAGCATATCCTTCCCATCATCTATAACATATCACAGTAAGATCTGATTACAGGCATATAATGAGTTAATAACATATTTAGAACAAATGTTAACCGAAGTAATGTATATTGCTGTGTAGTGTTATTAATGTTATATGTTGTTCATAGAAGAAATAATAATTATTATAAACTAGTGCTCTTGTGACTCACAATATGTGTATTTTATTAATTAATGTCCAGTGATACATACTACTATGTGATGTTATTATAACAATATATAAGTCATATTATAACTAATCGTTATTATTGAGCTGATAGTATTGCGGCTCCAAAGGTGTATATTTTACTAATACCCTTCCTTTATATGATGTGACTATGTATAATTACTAAGTTGTCATGTATGTGTATAAACAAGAGTGTATCTGTATGTGCCAAATTTCATAAACAATAAGACTAGTGATGCAGTTTTGAGATATAGTTGTTAGTTAGAAATTTTTATATATAATTAATATGTATGTTCATTACTATTTTACTAAAGTAACTGTGTGTTTACTAGTGTCAAGTGTGTGTGTTAGATAGGTGTGTATTTGATGGTGTCAAATTGGGAGAAATGGTGTCTAGTAATTCTATTTAAGTCTTTATAAGAATTTCATTAGTGTGTAGGACGAGATAAACTAGGTTGTTAGTGCATAACGTGTAAGATCAATATTATATGTAGTATATCTATGAGTTTAGATATATCCTAAAATATAATTAAGTGTGATATATAAGTGTGTGTGCCCTCCCAGTGATTAATCCCAATGTGTCACTTGTGTCATAATATGTATCATAAAAGTGTATTACCAATATAGATAGATGGTAATCAGTGCAAAATATGCCCAGTGGTGGGCACATCTATCCTCCATAAAAAGGCATAATGTATGTAAATAGATCTATATACGCGTAGGTATCGATATTTTGTTATTAGATCTATAGGGTTATTCTTAGGGTATTATGGTGGACTTGATATAACTTTACAGATCAAATGCTGCTAGGTCTACGCACTCATTCAGACCCTCTGGAACTAAAGTATGTAGTTTATGAATCCAGAATGTTTCTCTACGGCGTAGAGTAAGCATGGGATTATGACTGTTCCTTGGTACTTGCTCTATAGGTAGAATATGAACAGATTTGGAACTACCCTTATGTGCGTAAGCACAGTGCCTTGATAGGCTGTGTTTAAGAAATTTTCTTTTTATGTTATATTTGTGTTCACTCCATCTCTTCTTTATGGTTCGGGAGGTACGCCCTACATATTGGACCCCACATGTACAGCTAATCAGATAGATTACGTACGTGGATTCACATGAGAGTCTCTTAGTGATCTGCTGGGTGACTGTTATAGATCCCAGACTGTGTCATTTGCACCAAGTGAGGTGCTTCAATACATGTGAGTTCAACTATATAGTAAAATCTACATACATTTGGAAACTACAATATTGGGCCATGTGGCGCATGTCTCTGTTTGATATTTTAGAATGAAAAGAAATTGATAAAGTAAATTACAAAGTTGCTTAAAATTGCATGCTCTATCTGAATCACAAAAGACAAATTTTGGGTTCAGTGTCCATTTAAGCTTGAACACCTCTGGTTACTATTGAAGGAGGTTCTAGCTTCTTTAGACTCTGAACCTTTGGTTGCTGTCAACCCTACAAAACCTTCTAAATTGGATAGTTTTAATGATTCTCCGTCTTATGTTTTTTCCTGTCCCTAGGAAGATGTCTGACCTTTTTGCTCAGGAATGGGATAAACCAGGGGTTCTTTTTTCCCCTTCTCCTGTTTTTTAAAAAGATGTTCCCTGTTGTTGACTCTAGGAACAGTGCGCCTTGAGTCACGAATAAAGTTGGAGCTATTTCTACTCTTGCCAAGAGGATAGTTGCTCTTTTAAGGATCCAATGGATAATAAGCTAGAGGCTTATTTAAAAAAGATGTACATCCATCAAGGATTACAGTGGCAACCTGCAGCGAGTGTTGCCACGGTTGCGTGAGCTGCATCCTATTGGTGCGATGCTTTGTCGGATCTTATTGCAGAAGAGACTACGGTGGAGATCAAAGATATGATCAAAGCTCTCAAATTGGCCATTACCTTTTATCTGATGCCAACATGCAGATAATTCGACTGGGGGCTAAAATGTCTAGTTTCACTGTACTAGCACGCAGAGCTCTGTGGTTTAAATCTTGGATGGCTGAACTCTCTCTAAGGCCAAGCTTGGCTTTACCTTTTAAGGGAAAGACTGTTTATACCTGGTCTGGTGGAACTAATTTCAGAGATTACGGGTGGAAAGGGATCTTTCCTACCTCAGTACAAGAAGGATAGAGCTAGAGGTCATCAGACTTCTAATTTTCGTTCCTTTCTTAATTTTAAGGGACAAAAGTTTTCCTCTTCCAAACCTGACCGATCCAGAACCACTTGGAAAGCCAGTCAGCCCCTGGAACAAGGGAAAGCAGAACAAGAAACCTTCTGCTGACTCTAAATCAGCATGAAGGTTCCGCCCCCGATTCGAGTGGGGGGCAGGCTTTCTTTTTTTCGTCAAGCCTGGATATGCGATGTCCAAGATCCATGAGCTGTGGACATAGTATCTCAGTTACAGAATGGGATTCAAGTCTTGCCCTCCAAGGGGAAGATTTCTCCTGTAAAGACTTTCCTCAAACCAGGTAAAGGAGGCCTTCTTAAACTGCATAAACTACCTATCCTCCCTGGGAGGAGGAGTTCAGCTAAGGGAATAAGGTCTAGGATTCTATTCAAATCTATTTGTGCTGCCCAAAAAGGAGGAAACTTTCCATCCAATTCTAAACCTCAAATGTCGTCAAATTCCTGAGGGTTCCTTCCTTCAAGATGGAAACTATTCGTTGCATTCTTCCTTTGGTACAGGAAGGTTAGTTTATGATCATAGACCTGGATGGGAACACCATCAGTTTCTGAGGTTTGCCTTCTTGGGCAAGCATTTTCAATTTGTTGCACTTCCGTTTGGTCCAGCCACAGCTCCCAAAATATTCACAAAGGTTCTGGGGGTGTTTTTAGCAGTGATCAAATCCCAGGGAATTGCTGTGGCGCCTAAGCTAGACGAAATTGAGGTTCAGGGGTCATCTTTTCAACTAGCCCAATCTCATACACAGATGCTGTGGTCTTTTCTTCGTTCCCATGGGTGGAAGGTGAATTTGGAAAATAGTTCTCTAATTCCATCTACCAAGTATGTTTCCTAGGGACAATAATAGATTCCCTGTCTATGAAAAGTTTCCTGACTGAGGTCAGAAAATCCAAAATTCTTGCTTCCTGCCTTCCGTCCATCTGTGGCTTAATGCATGGAGGTGATTGGTCTGATGGTGGCATCCATGGACATTATTCAGTTTGCTCGGTTTCATCTGCGACCGCTGCAACTTTGTATGCTCTGTCAATGGAACAGAGACCATTCGGATTTATCAGAGAATAAATTTGGACCCTCTAACAAGAGACTCGTGTGGTGGATGTCACAGGAACATCTGTCTCAGGGTACCTGCTTTCTGAGACCTTCCTGGGAGATTGTGACTATGGACGCCAGGCTGGGGAGCTGTTTGGAGTCCTCTGAAGGCTATGGGCTTGTGGTCTCGGGAAGAGTCCTCTCTTCCCATAAACATCTTGGAGTTGAGAGCCATCTTCAATGTCCTATCCGCGTGGCCTCAACTGTCTTTAGTCCGATTTTTATCAGATTCCATATTTTGAGACATCCTTTCTGGCTTGCATCAACCACAGGGGAGACTCTGAGTTCCATAGCGAAGGAGGGGACTCGCATTTTGCAGTGGGCGGAAGCTCACAATTGTCTTCTATCTGCCATCCACATTCCAGGAGTGGACAACTGGGAGGCAGATTTTCTGAGCAGCAGACCTTTCATCCCGGGGGTGGGCTCTCCATCCGGAAGTGTTCTCTCAGATAATCAAGTAGAGGGGGTTCCAGCAGTGACGTGCAGTGGCTAGGATACGCCTTCATTCTTTAGATATCCTTTGTTGAAGACATAGCAATGCACATGGGTGAGCCAATCACATGAGGTATCTATGTGCAGCCACCAATCAGCAGCTACTGAGCATATTTAGATATGATTTTCAACAATTGACATCAAAAGAATAAAGAAAATTAGATATTAGATGTAAATTGGAAAGTTATTTAAATTTGCATATGGGTTTCATGTCCCTTTAAATGGTGTCTTGGAAAACTGGTCAACTTAGTAAACATCTGATTTTAGTCTAAAAGGATTGTAACATAAACTCTTGCTAGATAACACAATGCATGCTCTGATTAGGAGATCTAGAAATCCATGCCCATTAAAATATGTTTAAAACATACTTTTTACTTTAATGCTGCAAATTATGCTTATAGATTCTTTCATTACATAAGGGATGAGAGTCAGAGGGGGAGGAAGAGAGACAGAGAGAGAAAGAGACCATGGGGGAGAACACATAAGGAGAGAGATGGATAGACACACACACACACACACAAGGGGGGGGACGGACCACTGCATTTTAAAGTGATAAAACAGCAGAGCTACAGAGTTCAGAAAATGAGTCTAATTTAGTGTGAAGTACAGAGGCAAGCTGCTAAGTTAGTGGGTGTAAAGTTTGAGTTAACAAAATACAAAAACGATCCTGCTGTAAAAGAGTAAAAAAACACTAAACCACATTAATTATCATTTTCACTAACAGAATCCCTTTCAGTAAAATCTTACTTTAATAAGATGTGGCTGAAACACTGCTCTCTGTGCCTCTTTTCCTGCTCTGTAAGGATTCAGGAAGTGACAGTGGGACATTCCACTGCACTTAGAGGGGAAGAACAGAACTTTTTCACTTTAGCAAAGCTGACAGGTTCACAGGGCAGCAACAAAATATATGAAAGTTGTTGTTGTTTTGCGTTTTTGTTTTATATGATTTAACATCCAGCCCCAACCCTATGTTCCACTTACTAATGCCTCTCGCTGGATTGGTTCAGCCCAAATAGGACTGCCTCAAATAAGCAGTTAATGGGCAATGCAATGATCTTAACCACTTGCATCCAGTAGGTGGCGCAGCATGTTGTGTAATGGTGGACAGACCTGCTTGTGCCTCTCCATTGCACAACATGTAGCTGTGAGGGAAAAAAAATGCTGGGGGGAATTTTTTTTTTTAAAGACAATAAAAAATAATATATTTTTGCCCATATGAGAGGTGAAGCACTGCCTCACCTGCCTCTAGTGACTGCACATCACTGGGTTCCAGAGTTGGATCTGATGGCGTCTCCCCAAAACGCTAAGGTTCCAAAGTACGGTTCAAGGTCAAGAGATCCTCAGGCAGTTCTGATAGATGCTCTAGAGGTTCCTTGGAGGTTTTCTCTGGCTTATTAGTTTCCTCCGTTTTTTGCTCTCCTTCCATGAGTCATTGCTCGTACTAAACAGGAGAGCATCCTAATAGCTCCTGCATGGCCTCACAGGATATGGTTTGCAGATCTGGTGAGGATGTCCTCTCTACCTCCTTGGAAGTTACCTCAGAGGAAGGACCTTCTAATTCAGGGTCCTTTCCTCCATTCAAACCTAGATTCTCTGAAGTTGACTGCTTGGAGATTGAACTCCTAAATCTGTCTAGACATGATTTCTCCTGTTAAGTGTGGTCAGTCCACGGGTCATCATTACTTCTGGGATATTAACTCCTCCCCAACAGGAAGTGCAAGAGGATTCACCCAGCAGAGCTGCTATATAGCTCCTCCCCTCTACGTCACACCCAGTCATTCTCTTGCACCCAACGAATAGATAGGATGTGTGAGAGGACTGTGGTGATTATACTTAGTTTCATACCTTCAATCAAAAGTTTATTTTATAATAGCACCGGAGTGTTATTCCTTCTCTGGTAGAATTTGAAGAAGAATCTACCTGAGTTTTTTCTATGATTTTAGCCGGCGTAGTTAAGATCATATTGCTGTTTCTCGGCCATCTGAGGAGAGGTAAACTTCAGATCAGGGGACAGCGGGCAGATTAATCTGCAAAGAGGTATGTAGCAGCTTATTATTTTCTGACAATGGAATTGATGAGAAAATTCTGCCATACCGATATAATGTAAACTCAGCCTTAAATGCAGTAGCAGCAACTGGTATCAGGCTGTCATGTATGTATATTTTACACTTCAGTATTCTGGGGAATGGCACTTCACTGGAATTATACTGTATGCATAAGACTTTAGCCTAATTTGCAGGGACTAGCAACAGGCTTTTGAATAACACTTAATTTATTTAATGTTAAACGTTTTTTGCTGGCATGTAAAATCATTTAATTTTCTGAGGTACTGGGTGAAAAAATGTTTTGGGCACTATTTTTTTCCACTTGGCAGTTTTATTTAATTTTAGACAGTTTACTGATCTCTCTCACTGTTGTGTGTGAGGGGGAGGGGCCTTTTTTGGCGCTTTTGCTACGCATCAAAAAATTCAGTCAGAGGTTTATTGTCTTCCCTGCATGATCCGGTTCATCTCTACAGAACTCAGGGGTCTTCAAAACTTGTTTTGAGGGAGGTAATCACTCACAGCAGAGCTGTGAGATTGTAGTTGACTGTGATAAAAAACGTTTATTTCTGTATTTTTTTTCTGCTATCAGGGTTTGTTATCCTTTGCTAATGGGAGCAATCCTTTGCTAAAATTGTGTTTTTACAAAGATTTGATGCTATAACTTCTGTTTATTAATTTTCAACTGTCATAACTTTTTCTGTGCTTCTTATAGGCACAGTACGTTTTCATATTATAGTAAATTACTTGAAAAGTATTTCCAAGTTGCTAGTTTATTTGCTAGTGTGTTAAACATGTCTGATTCAGAGGAAGATATCTGTGCTATATGTGCTAAAGCCAAAGTGGAGCCCAATAGAAATTTATGCTCTAACTGCATTGATGCTACTTTAAATAAAAGTCAATCTGTACAAATTGAACATATTTCACCAAACAACGAGGGGAGAGTTATGCCGACTAACTCGCCTCACGTGTCAGTACCTGCATCTCCCGCTCGGGAGGTGCGTGATATTGTAGCGCCGAGTACATCTGGGCGGCCATTACAAATCACATTACAGGATATGGCTACTGTTATGACTGAAGTTTTGGCTAAATTACCAGAACTAAGAGGTAAGCGTGATCACTCTGGGGTGAGAACAGAGTGCGCTGATAATATTAGGGCCATGTCAGACACTGCGTCACATTTTGCAGAACATGAGGACGGAGAGCTTCATTCTGCGGGTGACTGTTCTGATCCAAACAAACTGGATTCAGACATTTCAAATTTTAAATTTAAGCTGGAAAACCTCCGTGTATTACTAGGGGAGGTGTTAGCGGCTCTGAATGATTGTAACACAGTTGCAATACCAGAGAAAATGTGTAGGTTGGATAAATATTTTGCGGTACCGTGTTGCTAAGGAGTGGGATAGACCCGGTGTGCCGTTCTCACCCCCTCCTATATTTAGAAAGATGTTTCCAATAGATGCCACCACACGGGACTTATGGCAAACGGTCCCTAAGGTGGAGGGAGCAGTTTCTACTTTAGCTAAGCGTACCACTATCCCGGTGGAGGATAGCTGTGCCTTTTCAGATCCAATGGATAAAAAGTTAGAGGGTTACCTTAAGAAAATGTTTGTTCAACAAGGTTTTATATTGCAACCTCTTGCATGCATTGCGCCTGTCACGGCTGCGGCAGCATTTTGGTTTGAGTCTCTGGAAGAGACACTTGAATCAGCTCCTTTAGATTAGATTACACACAAGCTTAAAGCCCTTAAGTTAGCTAACTCATTTATTTCGGATGCCGTAGTACATTTAACTAAACTTACGGCTAAGAATTCCGGATTCGCCATTCAGGCGCGCAGAGCACTGTGGCTAAAATCCTGGTCAGCTGACGTTACTTCTAAATCTAAATTGCTTAATATACCTTTCAAAGGGCAGACCTTATTCGGGCCCGGGTTGAAAGAAATTATCGCTGACATTACAGGAGGTAAAGGCCATGCCCTGCCTCAAGACAGAGCCAAACCTAAGGCTAGACAGTCTAATTTTCGTTCCTTTCGTAATTTCAAAGCAGGAGCAGCATCAACTTCCTCTGCACCAAAACAGGAAGGAGCTGTTGCTCGCTACAGACAAGGCTGGAGACCTAACCAGTCCTGGAACAAGGGCAAGCAGGCCAGGAAACCTGCTGCTGCCCCTAAGACATCATGAATTGAGGGCCCCCGATCCGGGAACGGATCTAGTGGGGGGCAGACTTTCTCTCTTCGCCCAGGCTTGGGCAAGAGATGTCCAGGATCCCTGGGCGTTAGAGATCATATCTCAGGGATATCTTCTGGACTTCAAATCCTCTCCCCCAAAAGGGAGATTTCATCTGTCAAGGTTGTCAACAAACCAAATAAAGAAAGAGGCGTTTCTACGCTGTGTACAAGATCTTTTACTAATGGGAGTGATCCATCCGGTTCCGCGGTCGGAACAAGGACAAGGGTTTTACTCAAATCTGTTTGTGGTTCCCAAAAAAGAGGGAACTTTCAGGCCAATTCTGGATTTAAAAATCCTAAACAAATTCCTAAGAGTTCCATCGTTCAAGATGGAAACTATTCGGACAATCTTACCCATGATCCAAAAGGGTCAGTACATGACCACAGTGGATTTAAAGGATGCTTACCTTCACATACCGATTCACAAAGATCATTACCGGTATCTAAGGTTTGCCTTCCTAGACAGGCATTACCAGTTTGTAGCTCTTCCATTCGGATTGGCTACGGCTCCAAGAATCTTCACGAAGGTTCTGGGTGCTCTTCTGGCGGTACTAAGACCGCGAGGAATTTCGGTAGCTCCGTACCTAGACGACATTCTGATACAAGCTTCAAGCTTTCAAACTGCCAAGTCTCATACAGAGTTAGTACTGGCATTTCTAAGGTCGCATGGATGGAAGGTGAACGAAAAGAAGAGTTCTCTCTTTCCACTCACAAGAGTTCCCTTCTTGGGGACTCTTATAGATTCTGTAGAAATGAAGATTTACCTGACAGAAGACAGGTTAACAAAGCTTCAAAATGCATGCCGTGTCCTTCATTCCATTCAACACCCGTCAGTAGCTCAATGCATGGAGGTGATCGGCTTAATGGTAGCGGCAATGGACATAGTACCCTTTGCACGCCTACATCTCAGACCGCTGCAATTGTGCATGCTAAGTCAGTGGAATGGGGATTACTCAGACTTGTCCCCTACTCTGAATCTGGATCAAGAGACCAGAAATTCTCTTCTATGGTGGCTTTCTCGGCCACATCTGTCCAGGGGGATGCCATTCAGCAGGCCAGACTGGACAATTGTAACAGACGCCAGCATACTAGGTTGGGGCGCTGTCTGGAATTCTCTGAAGGCTCAGGGACAATGGAATCAGGAGGAGAGTCTCCTGCCAATAAACATTCTGGAATTGAGAGCAGTTCTCAATGCCCTTCTGGCTTGGCCCCAGTTAACAACTCGGGGGTTCATCAGGTTTCAGTCGGACAACATCACGACTGTAGCTTACATAAACCATCAGGGAGGGACAAGAAGCTCCCTAGCAATGATGGAAGTATCAAAGATAATTCGCTGGGCAGAGTCTCACTCTTGCCACCTGTCAGCAATCTACATCCCGGGAGTGGAGAACTGGGAGGCGGATTTCCTAAGTCGTCAGACTTTTCATCCGGAGGTCTTTGCCCAAATACTTCGACGTTGGGGCAAACCAGAGATAGATCTCATGGCGTCTCGACAGAACGCCAAGCTTCCTCGTTATGGGTCCAGATCCAGGGATCCGGGAGCGGTTCTGATAGATGCTTTGACAGCACCTTGGACCTTCGGGATGGCTTATGTGTTTCCACCCTTCCCGATGCTTCCTCGATTGATTGCCAGAATCAAACAGGAGAGATCATCAGTGATTCTAATAGCGCCTGCATGGCCACGCAGGACTTGGTATGCAGATCTAGTGGACATGTCATCCTGTCCACCTTGGTCTCTACCTCTGAAACAGGACCTTCTGATCCAGGGTCCCTTCAAACATCAAAATCTAATTTCTCTGAAGCTGACTGCTTGGAAATTGAACGCTTGATCTTATCAAAACGTGGTTTTTCTGAGTCAGTTATTGATACCTTAATACAGGCTAGGAAGCCTGTTACCAGAAAGATTTACCATAAGATATGGCGCAAATACTTATATTGGTGCGAATCCAAGAGTTACTCATGGAGTAAGGTTAGGATTCCTAGGATATTGTCTTTTCTACAAGAAGGTTTAGAAAAGGGTTTATCCGCTAGTTCCTTAAAGGGACAGATTTCAGCTCTGTCCATTCTTTTACACAAACGTCTGTCAGAAGTTCCGGACGTTCAAGCTTTTTGTCAGGCTTTAGCTAGGATCAAGCCTGTGTTTAAATCTGTTGCTCCACCATGGAGTTTGAACTTAGTTCTTAATGTTTTACAGGGTGTTCCGTTTGAACCCCTTCATTCCATTGATATAAAGTTGTTATCTTGGAAAGTTCTGTTTTTAATGGCGATTTCCTCGGCTCGAAGAGTCTCTGAGTTATCTGCCTTACATTGTGATTCTCCTTATCTGATTTTTCATTCAGACAAGGTAGTTCTGCGTACTAAACCTGGGTTCCTACCTAAGGTGGTCACTAACAGGAATATCAATCAAGAGATTGTTGTTCCTTCTTCGAAGAAGGATTAGGACACAAAGATGGAACGTCTGCTACACAATCTAGATGTAGTCCATGCCCTGAAATTTTATCTACAGGCAACTAAGGATTTTCGACAAACGTCTTCCCTGTTTGTCGTTTATTCTGGTCAGAGGAGAGGTCAAAAAGCTTCGGCTACCTCTCTCTCTTTTTGGCTTCGTAGCATAATACGGTTAGCCTATGAGACTGCTGGACAGCAGCCTCCTGAAAGAATTACAGCACATTCTACTAGAGCTGTGGCTTCCACTTGGGCCTTTAAGAATGAGGCTTCTGTTGAACAGATTTGCAAGGCTGCAACTTGGTCTTCGCTTCATACTTTTTCCAAATTTTACAAATTTGACACTTTTGCTTCTTCGGAGGCTGTTTTTGGGAGAAAGGTTCTTCAGGCAGTGGTTCCTTCCGTATAAAGAGCCTGCCTGTCCCTCCCGTCATCCGTGTACTTTAGCTTTGGTATTGGTATCCCAGAAGTAATGATGACCCGTGGACTGACCACACTTAACAGGAGAAAACAAAATTTATGCTTACCTGATAAATTCCTTTCTCCTGTAGTGTGGTCAGTCCACGGCCCGCCCTGTTTTTTATGGCAGGTCTAAAAAAAAATTTAAATTATACTCCAGTCACCACTGCACCCTTTGGCTTCTCCTTTCTCGTTGGTTCTTGGTCGAATGACTGGGTGTGACGTAGAGGGGAGGAGCTATATAGCAGCTCTTCTGGGTGAATCCTCTTGCACTTCCTGTTGGGGAGGAGTTAATATCCCAGAAGTAATGATGACCCGTGGACTGACCACACTACAGGAGAAAGGAATTTATCAGGTAAGCATAAATTTTTTTTTTTTTTTTTTAAAGCAGTAATTGAAACATGATTCAGGCTCGAAAGCCTGTTACGTGCAAGATTTACCATTAGATATGGCTTAAATATCTTGATTGGTGCAAATCTAAGGGGTTCTCATGGAGCCAGGTGAGGATTCCCCAGATTTTGTCCTTTCTGCAGCATTGCCTGGAGAATGACTTATCGGTCAGTAACCTAAAGGGTCAGATTTCTGCATTATCTATCAGATGTTCAAGCATTTCTACAGGCCCTGTGGAGCCTTAATTTAGTTATTAAAGTTTTGCAGTAGGCTTTGTTTGAGCCAATGCCATGTTGTTGATATAAAGTTATCCTGGAATGTTTTTTGTTTCCGGTTGCCATTTCTTCCGCTCGCAGAGTGCCTGAACGTTCAGCTTTGCAGTGTGATTTTCCCGTACCTTATTTCTCATGCTAATAAGGCATGTCTGTCCTTCGTACTATATTGGGTTTTCTCCCTAAGGTGGTATTGGATCAAAACATTAATCAGGAAATTTATTGTTCGTTTTTGTTCTAATCCTTCTCAAAAGAATGACTGGGGGTTATGGGTAAGGCAGTTACAATTAACAGCTTTGCTGGGGTGCTCTTTGCCTCCTGCTGGCCAGGAGTTGAATATCCCACTAGTAATTGGAATGAGGTTGTGAACTCGATGTCCAGAAATAAATTTATCAGGTAAGCATAAATTTTTTTTTTCTTTTTTTAGTTTAGTACCCTGGGTAGCACTTGCTGATTGGTGGCTTAAATGTATCTGAATCATGAGAGAAAATAGATTGCAATATTAAAGGGATATGAAATTCAGTTATTTGAAGTTTTGACATTTTATACATTGAACCTAGTATGACAGAACACAACTTCATTATGTATAGTAAATCATAAGTTGCAATTTTCTATTACTAGGTGAACCCATAGTTTCTGCTGAAGCTGGAATCTGGGATAACTACAACGTCAAAAAGCAGCTTCTTCATTCATGGTAATTTAAGATTGAGGTTATATTTTTTATTATGAGATTGCTCCGTACTCTATTCTTCAAAGATAAATTGTAATTAAACATACAGATTGTGGGAGGGAGGGGGGTTAAGAATCACTCATTTGTATCATGAATCCTATTCTCTTCACAGCACTGTCATTGCAAGTAATATCCTTTTGGTGGATGAAATCATGCGAGCTGGAATGTCGTCATTGAAAGGGTGAAACCACTGACTTTGTTATCATTGCGGTTACAGTACCAGAGTATCACTTCAAGGCATTCAGCTACAGCACCGCTACATTTGCAGAACATATTTGCAGAGGGAAGTGGAATCTGAAGCGTGGTCCCCTAAAATAGCACCTATTGAAATTAATTTGTTCTAATGTTGAAATATATTTATTCTTTTTTTTTATAGCACTGAAAAGTACATGCTGCCCAGCAGTCTTTGTACTCAATAAAAAGAAAACAAATTTGCTCTTCACTTTTACTTCAGTTTGTTTATTTATTTGATAGGGCACCTTTTTTTAATTTTCTAAATATTCAGTAGCCCATTCGTCTCCCAGGGTTCTTCAAGCTTTTTTTTTTTTTTTCCCCCCCAAGACCCAGTGGAATTATACCACATACTTTAAAGACCCTATCTTTATGCTTGTTCTGAAAATTTCTGAAGTTAATATAATTGCGGCTGCCATTTTTAACTATTAAAATGTGTGCATACTTTATTCCTGAGGGTAGTCAAAATTTAATTTATTTTTTTTGTAACGGTAATAATACACGTAAATAGGCAGAAATACACCCACTCACATTCTTTCACACATCCACCCAGACACACTCACACATACACTCAAAGTCCCAAAATCTCTCTCCCTCTCCTCGGATACACACCCTCTCTCACAGGCAGCAACACTAACATCAGCAACCACAATGATGGAGGGCAGATAATGGGTCACATCAGAGCAGTTTCAGTGGCAAGTGAAAGACAATGTTCAGCAAAAGAATAAACTAAATTACACACTCCATGATGCATGTAAAAGTTAAAAGCTGCCTCAGCAATGATGCAACTTCAAAGGTGAAATGGCATGTGTCAAGAATCATACATCCATTAAAGCAAGTAAGCTGCCATAAAGGATTCCCTAGGTGTGGAGCAGTGGATACACATGGACAACTGATTTAACATAATGCTTTTGCTGCATTCTAAAACTGTTAACATATTTTTTCCAATCAGAATAAAAACAAGTTATATTTATATCCAAAAATCAAAGTATTAATGTATAAATCATTTAACCCCTTAAGGACCATCGACGTACCCTGTATGTCACTGGCCTTTTTTTGGGACGTGATTGTTTTATAGCGCGGTCTTGCCACCGGCGTTGAGACTGCTCTATTCCACAAAGCCTGCTGGAGGGAGTGCATTAATAGCGTGTTCTTGCTAGATTTGTGCTATCATGTCCTGAAAAAACCCTTAACGACCAGTGACATACAGGGTACATTGTGGTCATTAAGGGGTTAAAAATAACGCCCAAAGCCTTTAAATAAAAATACACATGCAACCTAAATAATAAATTATGAGTTGACATCTGTTACCAGCAACTCTAGATCTGTACTTTCAATTGCTAATGCCGTAACTAAGTAGCAGATGACTTACCAAATTGGCAACTGCTAACAGTGTAAGGTTAGACATTTGGGAATGGGGTTGTAGTGCAGCTGCTCAGCGCTCTTTCCTAATTTGTAGCCAATAAATATGTTTTCCCTGTCACACAGCAGCTCAAACATACTATTGGTCTTGCCCGTGCCAGAAAACATAGCAACCTTGTTGCCCTTTCTCTCCCTTCTAAGGCACCCAGCTCACTGTCTCCCAATCATAGTGCTGAAACTCTCGTCACTTCCAGTTCAATCACTTAAACTCTGCCATCTTCCTCAGATTAGTTGTGTTAAATTCTAGGCATAACGTCACGTGGTAGGATAGTAAAGGAAGAGGTCTCGTGACCTGGCACACAGCGGTGTAGGAAAAGTTTTTGGGTCATCCCATGATATGACGGAGCAGAGGGGTGTGTGCAATCCAGAGCATGTGTAGTTTAGTCCATGCTGTTTTGACGGATCCTATGTATGTGAAACACTAAGCTTTTTAATAAGGAAGGACGTAACAGTTTTCTTTCTGACACAGGGAGTCCACGGTTCATTAGTAAATACTATTGGGAATATCTAGTGTTTCAGTGATGATATCACTAAAGCACTTATAAGATGCGCCTAGGATAGGTATTACAAAGATTAGTGATGAAAAAAGTAAATGAACTGTAAAGATAAAAATAATTTTATATAAATATATATAAAATAACAATAACAGTATTATAATATTAGTATCAGAACATTGCTTGTAATGACACTCAAAAGTAAAAGTAACAATAAAACCTGTAAAGTTCAATGTATGTATTCTGATACAGAGTCCAAGAATACACAATGGCAATTCCAGAAGCTGATAGACAGGTGAGGGTATTCCAAGATGGTATAGGCTGCTCCTCCAGGGTGTTGTGCCGCAACACGGATGATATATCTAGGAAGGAAAGGATAGAGGGTGCCACATAGTGCAGATCATAAAAATAAATAAAAAACAGCAGCAAATGGATCACAAGAATCCTACTAACACAGTGTAAAGCACCAATGTGCAGTATTCGCAGTCCGGAACCACACGTCGTCCGGTAGACCTTTTAAGGGATGTCGTCAGGTGGGATTCCTCGTCTCACCAGGGAGAGTCCAGGGAAATCCAAAATGGTGTGATTGGAGCAAGTCAATGTCCAATATGGTTCATACCAGAAAATTCCAAAAAAAAACAAATGGATGGTGGTGATATAAAATTGGCCTAGGCCAAAATGATGCAGCAGATAGAGAGTTAAAAAGTAATAAAATTTATTCCAAATTAAAAACAGCAACGCGTTTCAGTGTTCAACACTGTTTCATCAGGCTATACAAACATACTCTCAACTGCCATATTTAAAATAAACAGGAACCAATCAACAATCTGAACAGAGTCCACACCCTAATTGGGGTATACCATTATACACTTAATGTGGTGAACAACAGTTTTTATTTATAACATTGTTTCAAATAAAACTATAAATTCTCTGAAAATCTGCAGAACCTGTTATAGTATGCTATATAAACAATCAATTACCAAAGACAACAAAAACAGAATTTATGCTTACCTGATAAATTGCTTTCTCCAACGGTGTGTCCGGTCCACGGCGTCATCCTTACTTGTGGGATATTCTCTTCCCCAACAGGAAATGGCAAAGAGTCCCAGCAAAGCTGGTCACATGATCCCTCCTAGGCTCCGCCTACCCCAGTCATTCGACCGACGGACAGGAGGAAATATATATAGTAGAAACCATATGATACCATGGTGACTGTAGTTAGAGAAAATAATTCATCAGACCTGATTAAAAAACCAGGGCGGGCCGTGGACCGGACACACCGTTGGAGAAAGTAATTTATCAGGTAAGCATAAATTCTGTTTTCTCAAACATTGGTGTGTCCGGTCCACGGCGTCATCCTTACTTGTGGGAACCAATACCAAAGCTTTAGGACACGGATGAAGGGAGGGAGCAAATCAGGTCACCTAAACGGAAGGAACCACAGCTTGCAAAACCTTTCTCCCAAAAATAGCCTCCGAAGAAGCAAAAGTATCAAATTTGTAAAATTTGGCAAAAGTGTGCAGTGAAGACCAAGTCGCTGCCTTACATATCTGGTCAACAGAAGCCTCGTTCTTGAAGGCCCATGTGGAAGCCACAGCCCTAGTGGAGTGAGCTGTGATTCTTTCAGGAGGCTGCCGTCCGGCAGTCTCATAAGCTAATCGGATAATGCTTTTAAGCCAAAAGGAAAGAGAGGTAGAAGTCGCTTTTTGACCTCTCCTTTTACCAGAATAAACAACAAACAAGGAAGATGTTTGTCTGAAATCTTTAGTAGCCTCTAAATAGAATTTTAGAGCACGGACTACGTCCAAATTGTGTAACAAACGTTCCTTCTTTGAAACTGGATTCGGACACAAAGAAGGTACAACTGGTTAATATTTTTGTTAGAAACAACTTTCGGAAGAAAACCAGGCTTAGTACGCAAAACCACCTTATCTGCATGGAACACCAGATAGGGCGGAGAACACTGCAGAGCAGATAACTCTGAAACTCTTCTAGCAGAAGAAATTGCAACTAAAAACAAAACTTTCCAAGATAGTAACTTAATATCTATGGAATGTAAAGGTTCAAACGGAACCCCTTGAAGAACTGAAAGAACTAGATTTAGACTCCAGGGAGGAGTCAAAGGTCTGTAAACGGGCTTGATCCTAACCAGAGCCTGAACAAATGCTTGAACATCTGGCACGGCTGCCAGTCTTTTGTGAAGTAAAACAGATAAAGCAGAGATCTGTCCCTTTAGAGAACTTGCAGATAATCCTTTCTCCAAACCTTCTTGTAGAAAGGATAGAATCTTAGGAATTTTTATCTTGTTCCATGGGAATCCTTTGGATTCACACCAACAGATATATTTTTTCCATATTTTATGGTAATTTTTTCTAGTTACAGGCTCTCTAGCCTGAATCAGAGTATCTATTACAGAATCTGAAAACCCACGCTTTGATAAAATCAAGCGTTCAATCTCCAAGCCGTCAGTTGGAGGGAAACCAGATTTGGATGTTCGAATGGACCCTGAACAAGAAGGTCCTGTCTCAAAGGTAGCTTCCATGGTGGAGCCGATGACCTATTCACCAGGTCTGCATACCAAGTCCTGCGTGGCCACGCAGGAGCTATCAAGATCACAGAGGCCCTCTCCTGATTGATCCTGGCTACCAGCCTGGGAATGAGAGGAAACGGTGGGAATACATAAGCTAGGTTGAAGGTCCAAGGTGCTACTAGTGCATCTACTAGAGTCGCCTTGGGATCCCTGGATCTGGACCCGTAGCAAGGAACCTTGAAGTTCTGACGAGACGCCATCAGATCCATGTCTGGAATGCCCCATAATTGAGTTATTTGGGCAAAGATTTCCGGATGGAGTTCCCACTCCCCCGGATGGAATGTCTGACGACTCAGAAAATCCGCTTCCCAATTTTCCACTCCTGGGATGTGGATTGCAGACAAGTGGCAGGAGTGATCCTCCGCCCATTGAATTATCTTCGCCAGGGAACTCCTTGTTCCCCCCTGATGATTGATATATGCAACGGTCGTCCTGTTGTCTGATTGAAACCTTATGAATTTGGCCTTTGCTAGTTGAGGCCAAGCTCTGAGAGCATTGAATATCGCTCTCAGTTCCAGAATGTTTATCGGGAGAAGAGACTCTTCCCGAGACCATAGACCCTGAGCTTTCAGGGATTCCCAGACCGCGCCCCAGCCCACTAGACTGGCGTCGGTCGTGACAATGACTCACTCTGGTCTGCGGAAGCTCATTCCCTGTGACAGATTGTCCAGGGTCAGCCACCAACGGAGTGAATCTCTGGTCTTTTGATCTACTTGAATCATCGGAGACAAGTCTGTATAATCCCCATTCCACTGTCTGAGCATGCACAGTTGTAATGGTCTTAGATGAATTCGTGCAAAAGGAACTATGTCCATTGTTGCAACCATCAATCCTATTACTTCCATGCACTGCGCTATGGAAGGACGAGGAACAGAATGAAGTACTTGACAAGAGCTTAGAAGTTTTGATTTTCTGACCTCTGTCAGAAAAATCCTCATTTCTAAGGAATCTATTATTGTTCCCAAGAAGGGAACTCTTGTTGACGGGGACAGAGAACTTTTTTCTTTGTTCACCTTCCATCCGTGAGATCTGAGAAAGGCTAGGACGATGTCCGTATGAGCCTTTGCTTTTGACAGGGACGACGCTTGAATTAGGATGTCGTCCAAGTAAGGTACTACTGCAATGCCCCTTGGTCTTAGAACCGCTAGAAGGGACCCTAATACCTTTGTGAAAATCCTTGGAGCAGTGGCTAATCCGAATGGAAGTGCCACAAACTGGTAATGCTTGTCCAGAAAAGCGAACCTTAGGAACTGATGATGTTCCTTGTGGATAGGAATATGTAGGTACGCATCCTTTAAATCCACGGTAGTCATAAATTGACTTTCCTGGATGGTGGGTAGGATCGTTCGAATAGTTTCCATTTTGAACGATGGTACTTTGAGAAATTTGTTTAGGATCTTCAGATCCAAAATTGGTCTGAATGTTCCCTCTTTTTTGGGAACTATGAACAGATTGGAATAAAATCCCATTCCTTGTTCTCTTATTGGAACTAAATGTATCACTCCCATCTTTAACAGGTCTTCTACACAATGTAAGAATGCCTGTCTTTCTTTGGTTTGAAGATAAGTGAGACCTGTGGAACATTCCCCTTGGGGGTAGTTCCTTGAATTCCAGGAGATAACCTTGAGAAACTATTTCTAGCACCCAAGGATCCTGAACATCTCTTGCCCAAGCCTGAGCAAAGAGAGAGAGTCTGCCCCCCACTAGATCCGGTCCCGGATCGGGGGCTATCCCTTCATGCTGTTTTGGTAGCAGTGGTAGGCTTCTTGGCCTGCTTACCCTTGTTCCAGCCTTGCATTGGTTTCCAGGCTGGTTTGGGTTGTGAAGTATTACCCTCTTGCTTAGAGGATGCAGAATTAGAGGCTGGTCCGTTTCTGCGAAAGGGACGAAAATTAGGCTTATTTTTAGCCTTAAAAGACCTATCCTGTGGGAGGGCGTGGCCCTTTTCCCCCCCAGTGATGTCTGAAATAATCTCTTTCAAATCTGGTCCAAATAATGTTTTACCTTTGAAAGGAATGTTAAACAATTTTGTCTTGGAAGACACATCCGCTGACCAAGACTTTAGCCAAAGCGCTCTGCGCGCCACGATAGCAAACCCTGAATTTTTCGCCGCTAATCTAGCTAATTGCAAAGCGGCATCTAAAACAAAAGAGTTAGCCAATTTAAGTGCTTGAACTCTGTCCATAACCTCCTCATACGAAGATTCTTTACTGAGCGACTTTTCTAGTTCCTCGAACCAGAAACACGCTGCCGTAGTGACAGGAACAATGCATGAAATTGGTTGTAGAAGGTAACCTTGCTGTACAAAAATCTTTTTAAGCAAACCCTCTAATTTTTTATCCATAGGATCTTTGAAAGCACAACTATCTTCGATAGGAATAGTAGTGCGTTTGTTTAGAGTAGAAACCGCCCCCTCGACCTTGGGGACTGTCTGCCATAAGTCCTTTCTGGGGTCGACTATAGGAAATAATTTCTTAAATATAGGGGGGGAACAAAAGGTATGCCGGGCTTTTCCCACTCTTTATTTACTATGTCCGCCACCCGCTTGGGTATAGGAAAAGCGTTGGGGGGCACCGGAACCTCTAGGAACTTGTCCATCTTACATAATTTCTCTGGAATGACCAAATTGTCACAATCATCCAGAGTAGATTACACCTCCTTAAGCAGTGCGCGGAGATGTTCTAATTTAAATTTAAATGTCACAACATCAGGTTCAGCTTGATGAGAAATTTTTCCTGAATCTGAGATTTCTCCATCAGACAAAACCTCCCTCATGGCCCCTTGAGATTGGTGTGAGGGTATGTCAGAACAGTTATCATCAGCGCCCTCTTGCTCTTCAGTGTTTAAAACAGAGCAATCGTGCTTTCTCTGATAAGTAGGCATTTTGGATAAAAGATTTGCTATGGAGTTATCCATTACAGCCGTTAATTGTTGCATGGTAATAAGTATTGGCGCACTAGATGTACTAGGGGCCTCCTGTGTGGGCAAAACTGGTGTAGACACAGTAGGGGATGATGTAGTATCATGTTTACTCCCCTCATTTGAGGAATCATCTTGGGCAATATCATTATCTGTGGCATTACTGTCCTTACTTTGTTTGGACACTATGGCACAATTATCACATAAATTTAAATGGGGAGACACATTGGCTTTCATACATATAGAACATAGCTTATCTGATGGTACAGACATGTTAAACATTCTTAAACTTGTCAACAAAGCACAAAAAACGTTTTAAAATAAAACCGTTAATGTCTTTAAATTTCAAACTGAAAACACTTTATTACTGAATATGTGAAAAAGTATGAAGGAAGGCAGGTTTCTGCTTTCAAGATTTTCTTCAGACCAGACAGAGGCGTTCTTACACTGCGTAAGAGACCTTTCCAACCTGGGAGTGATTTGTTCTGGTAAAGTAACAGGGTCTAGGATTTTATTCCAGTCCGTGGTTTCCAACAAAAGAGGGAACCTTCAGGCCGTTTTTAGCTCTCAAGAGTCTAAACAAATTTCTCAGAGTGCTGTCCTTCAAGATGGAAACTATTCGTTCCATTCTCTCTTGGACCCAAGAGGGTCAATTTATGACAACAGTGGATTTAAAGGACGAGTACCTGCATGTTCCTTTTCACAGGGATCATTTTTTAAATGGCGTCACTTGCGTTCCTATTGGCTGATTTGGATCTTCAAATTCAAATCAGCCAATAGGATGAGAGCTACAGAAATCCTATTGGCTGTTCTAATCATTTTTGGGTGGGGGCTTTTTTATTTTCATAGGGATTAGGTTTAATTTCTTTCATGTAATTAGCAAGAGTCCATGAGCTAGTGACGTATGGGATATACATTCCTACCAGGAGGGGCAAAGTTTCCCAAACCTCAAAATGCCTACAAATACACCCCTCACCACACCCACAAGTCAGTTTTACAAACTTTGCCTCCTATGGAGGTGGTGAAGTAAGTTTGTGCTAGATTCTACGTTGATATGCGCTCCGCAGCAGGTTGGAGCCCGGTTTTCCTCTCAGCGTGCAGTGAATGTCAGAGGGATGTGAGGAGAGTATTGCCTATTTGAATTCAATGATCTCCTTCTATGGGGTCTATTTCATAGGTTCTCTGTTATCGGTCGTAGAGATTCATCTCTTACCTCCCTTTTCAGATCGACGATATACTCTTATATATATATATATACCATTACCTCTGCTGATTTTCGTTTCAGTACTGGTTTGGCTTTCTACAACATGTAGATGAGTGTCCTGGGGTAAGTAAGTCTTATTTTCTGTGAGACACTAAGCTATGGTTGGGCACTTTTTTATAAAGTTCTAAATATATGTATTCAAACATTTATTTGCCTTGACTCAGGATGTTCAACATTCCTTATTTACAGACAGTCAGTTTCATATTTGGGATAATGCATTTGAATATAACAATTTTTCTCTTACCTTATCAATTTGATTTTCCCTGTGGGCTGTTAGACTTGCGGGGGCTGAAAATGCTTCATTTTATTGTGTCATTCTTGGCGCAGACTTTTTTGGCGCAAATTTTTTTTTTCTTTTTTTTTTCTTTCTGTTTCCGGCGTCATACGTGTCGCGGGAAGTTGCGTCATTTTTTTGACGTTCTTTTGCACCAAAAATGTCGGCGTTCCGGATGTGGCGTCATATTTGGCGCCAAAAGCATTTAGGCGCCAAATAATGTGGGCGTTTTATTTGCCGCTAAAAAAATATGGGCGTCACTTTTGTCTCCACATTATTTAAGTCTCATTTTTTATTGCTTCTGGTTGCTAGAAGCTTGTTCACTGGCATTTTTTCCCATTCCTGAAACTGTCATTTAAGGAATTTGATCAATTTTGCTTTATATGTTGTTTTTTCTATTACATATTGCAAGATGTCCCATGTTGAAGCTGAGTCAGAAGATACTTCTGGAAAATCGCTGCCTGGTGCTGGAGCTACCAAAGCTAAGTGTATCTGCTGTAAACTTTTGGTAGCTGTTCCTCCAGCTATTGTTTGTATTGAATGTCATGACAAACTTGTTAATGCAGATAATATTTCCTTTAGTAAAGTTACATTACCTGTTGCTGTTCCATCAACATCTAATACTCAGAGTGTTCCTGATAACATAAGAGATTTTGTTTCTAAATCCATTAAGAAGGCTATGTCTGTTATTCCTCCAAGTAAACGTAAAAAATCTTTTAAAACTTCTCATTTTTCAGATGAATTTTTAAATGAACATCATCATTCTGATACTGATATTGGTTCTTCTGATTCAGAGGATTCTGTCTCAGAGGTTGATGCTGATAAATCTTCATTTCTCCAACATTGGTGTGTCCGGTCCACGGCGTCATCCTTACTTGTGGGAATATCTCTTCCCCAACAGGAAATGGCAAAGAGTCCCAGCAAAGCTGGCCATATAGTCCCTCCTAGGCTCCGCCCCCCCCAGTCATTCTCTTTGCCGTTGCACAGGCAACATTTCCACGGAGATGGTTAAGAGTATGTGGTGTTTAGTTGTAGTTTTTTATTCTACTATCAAGAGTTTGTTATTTTAAAATAGTGCTGGTATGTACTATTTACTCTGAAACAGAAAAAGATGAAGATTTCTGTTTGTGAGAGGAAGATGATTTTAGCAGACAGTAACTAAAATCAATTGCTGTTTCCACATAGGACTGTTGAGATGAAGTAACTTCAGTTGGGGGAAACAGTTAGCAGACTTTTCTGCTTAAGGTATGACTAGCCATATTTCTAACAAGACTGTGTAATGCTGGAAGGCTGTCATTTCCCCTCATGGGGACCGGTAAGCCATTTTCTTAGTCTCAAACAGAATAAAGGGCTTAATATGGGCTATAAAACTGGTAGACACTTTTATGGGCTAAATCGATTGCTTTATTTGGACATTTTATACATGTTTATGCTGATAATTCACACTTATAAACTTGGGGAACGTTTTTTAACGTCAGGCACTATATTAGACATCTTTTCCAGTCAGGAAGGGCCTTCCCAGTTGTAGGCTGAGCCTCATTTCCGCGCCATTACTGCGCAGTTGTTTTTGAGAGCAAGACATGCAGATGCATGTGTGAGGACCTGAAAGTAGTTGGAAAAGTTCCTAGAAGGCGTCATTTGGTATCGTATTCTCCTGTGGGCTTGGTAAAGTCACAGCAAAGGCTGTAGCTGGGACTGTATAGGGGTTAAATCTGTAACCGGCTCCGGTTTCGTTATTTTAAGGGTTAAAGCTCTGAAAATTGGTGTGCAATACTTTTAATGCTTTAAGACACTGTGGTGAAATTTTGGTAAATTTTGAACAATTCCTTCATATTTTTTCACGTATTCAGTAATAAAGTGTGCTCTGTTTAAAATTTAAAGAGACAGTAACGGTTTTGTTTTAAAACGGTTTTTGTGCTTTATTGACAAGTTTAAGCCTGTTTAACATGTCTGTGCCTTCAGCTAAGCTATGTTCTATATGTTTGAAAGTCAATGTGTCTCCCCCTTCAAAATTGTGTGAGAATTGTGCCATAGCGTCCAAACAATGTAAGGACAGTACTGTCACAGATAATGAAGTTGCCCAAGATTATTCATCAGATGAAGGGAGTAGACATGGTTCTACATCATCTCCTTCTGTGTCTATACCAGTTTTGCCCACGCAGGAGGCCCCTAGTACTTCTAGCGCGCCAATGCTTATTACCATGCAACAATTGACGGCTGTAATGGATAACTCCATAGCAAATATTTTATCCAAAATGCCTGCATATCGGAGAAAGCGCGATTGCTCTGTTTTAAACACTGAAGAGCAGGAGGGCGCTGATGATAATTGTTCTGTCATACCTTCACACCAATCTGAAGGGGCCATGAGGGAGGTTTTGTCAGATGGGGAAATTTCAGATTCAGGAAAAATTTCTCAACAGGCTGAACCTGATGTTGTGACATTTAAATTTAAATTCGAACATCTCCGCGCACTGCTTAAGGAGGTGTTATCTACTCTGGACGATTGTGACAATTTGGTCATTCCAGAAAAATTATGCAAGATGGACAAGTTCCTAGAGGTTCCGGTGCACCCCGACGCTTTTCCTATACCCAAGCGGGTGGCGGACATAGTGAATAAGGAGTGGGAGAAGACCGGCATACCTTTTGCTCCCCCTCCTATATTTAAGAAATTATTTCCTATGGTCGACCCCAGAAAGGACTTATGGCAGACAGTCCCTAAGGTCGAGGGGGCAGTTTCTACTCTAAACAAGCGCACTACTATTCCTATCGAGGATAATTGTGCTTTCAAAGATCCTATGGATAAAAAATTGGAGGGTTTGCTTAAAAAGATTTTTGTACAGCAAGGTTACCTTCTACAACCCATTTCGTGCATTGTTCCTGTCACTACAGCAGCGTGGTTCTGGTTCGAGGAACTAGAAAAGTCGCTCAGTAGAGAGACTCCATATGAGGAGGTTATGGACAGAGTTCACGCACTTAAGTTGGCTAACTCTTTTATTTTAGATGCCGCTTTGCAATTAGCTAGATTAGCGGCAAAAAATTCAGGGTTTGCAATTGTGGCGCGCAGAGCGCTTTGGCTAAAGTCTTGGTCAGCGGATGTATCATCCAAGACAAAATTGCTTAACATCCCCTTCAAGGGTAAAACTCTCTTTGGACCAGAATTGAAAGAGATTATCTCAGACATCACTGGGGGAAAGGGCCACGCCCTCCCACAAGATAGGCCTTTCAAGGCCAAGAATAAGTCTAATTTTCGTTCCTTTCGTAATTTCAGGAACGGACCGGCCTCTAATTCTGCATCCTCTAAGCAAGAGGGCAATGCCTCACAGTCCAAACCAGCCTGGAAACCGATGCAAGGCTGGAACAAGGGTAAGCAAGCCAAGAAGCCTGCTACCGCTAACAAAACAGCATGAAGGAATAGCCCCCGATCCGGGACCGGATCTAGTGGGGGGCAGACTCTCTCTCTTTGCTCAGGCTTGGGCAAGAGATGTTCAGGATCCCTGGACGCTAGAAATAGTTTCTCAGGGTTATCTTCTGGAATTCAAGGAACTACCCCCAAGGGGAAGGTTCCACATGTCTCATTTATCCTCAAACCAAATAAAGAGACAGGCGTTCTTACATTGTGTAGAAGACCTGTTAAAGATGGGAGTGATACACCCAGTTCCAATGACGGAACAAGGAATGGGATTTTACTCAAATCTGTTCGTAGTTCCCAAAAAAGAGGGAATCTTCAGACCAATTCTGGATTTAAAGATCCTAAACAAATTTTTCAGGGTACCATCGTTCAAAATGGAAACCATTCGAATGATTCTACCCACTATCCAGGAAGGTCAATTTATGACTACCGTGGATCTAAAGGATGCGTACCTACATATTCCTATCCACAAAGAACATCATCAGTTCCTAAGGTTCGCCTTTCTGGACAAACATTACCAGTTTGTGGCCCTCCCATTCGGATTAGCCACTGCTCCAAGGATTTTCACAAAGGTACTCGGGTCCCTTCTAACGGTTCTAAGACCGAGGGGCATTGCAGTAGTACCATACTTGGACGACATTCTAATACAAGCGTTGTCCCTTTCAAAAGCAAAGGCTCATACAGACATCGTTCTGGCCTTTCTCAGATCTCATGGATGGAAGGTGAACATAGAAAAAGTTCTCTGTCTCCGTCAACAAGAGTTCCCTTCTTGGGAACAATAATAGATTCCTTAGAAATGAGGATTTTTCTGACAGAAGTCAGAAAGTCAAAACTTCTAAGCGCTTGTCAAGTTCTCCATTCTGTTCCACGTCCTTCCATAGCTCAGTACATGGAAGTAGTAGGGTTGATGGTTGCAGCAATGGACATAGTTCCTTTTGCGTGAATTCATCTAAGACCATTACAACTGTGCATGCTGAAACAGTGGAATGGGGACTATACAGACTTGTCTCCAGTGATTTAAGTAGATCAGAAGACCAGAGATTCACTCCGTTGGTGGCTAACCCTGGACCACCTATCCCAGGGAATGAGCTTCCGCAGACCAGAGTGGGTCATTGTCACGACCAACGCCAGTCTAGTGGGCTGGGGCGCGGTCTGGGAATCCCTGAAAGCTCAGGGACTATGGTCTCGGGAAGAGTCTCTTCTCCCGATAAACATTCTGGATGCGTATATTAATCATCAGTGGGGAACAAGGAGTTCCCTGGCAATGAAAGAAGTGACCAAGATAATACAATGGGCGGAGGATCACTCCTGCCATCTATCTGCGATCCACATCCCAGGTGTGGAAAACTGGGAAGCGGATTATCTGAGTCGTCAGACATTCCATCCGGAGTGGGAACTCCACCCGGAGATCTTTGCCCAGTTGACTCAATTATGGGGCATTCCAGACATGGATCTGATGGCGTCTCGTCAGAACTTCAAGGTTCCTTGCTACGGGTCCAGATCCAGGGATCCCAAGGCGACTCTAGTAGATGCACTAGTAGCACCTTGGACCTTCAACCTAGCCTATGTGTTTCCACCGTTTCCTCTCATTCCCAGGCTGGTAGCCAGGATCAAACAGGAGAGGGCCTCGGTGATCTTGATAGCTCCTGCGTGGCCACGCAGGACTTGGTATGCAGACCTGGTGAATATGTCTTCGGTTCCACCATGGAAGCTACCTTTGAGACAGGACCTTCTTGTTCAGGGTCCATTCGAACATCCAAATCTGGTCTCCCTCCAGCTGACGGCTTGGAGATTGAACGCTTGATTCTATCAAAGCGTGGGTTTTCAGATTCTGTGATAGATACTCTGGTTCAGGCCAGAAAACCGGTAACTAGAAAGATTTACCATAAAATATGGAAAAGATATATCTGCTGGTGTGAATCAAAGGGATTCCCATGGAATAAGATAAAAATTCCTAAGATTCTTTCCTTTCTGCAAGAAGGTTTGGATAAAGGATTATCTGCGAGTTCTCTAAAGGGACAGATTTCTGCTTTATCTGTCTTACTACTCAAACGATGTTCAAGCATTTGTTCAGGCTCTGGTTAGGATCAAGCCTGTTTACAGACCTTTGACTCCTCCCTGGAGTTTAAATCTAGTTCTTTCAGTTCTTCAAGGGGTTCCGTTTGAACCTCTACATTCCATAGATATTAAGTTGTTATCTTGGAAAGTTTTGTTTTTGGTTGCTATTTCTTCTGCTAGAAGAGTTTCAGAGTTATCTGCTCTGCAGTGTTCTCCGCCCTATCTGGTGTTCCATGCAGATAAGGTGGTTTTGCTTACTAAGCCTGGTTTTCTTCCAAAGGTTGTTTCTAACAAAAATATTAATCAGGAGATAGTTGTACCTTCTTTGTGTCCGAATCCTGTTTCAAAGAAGGAACGTTTGTTACACAATTTGGACGTAGTCCGTGCTCTAAAATTCTATTTAGAAGCTACAAAAGATTTCAGACAAACATCTTCTCTGTTTGTCGTCTATTCTGGTAAAAGGAGAGGTCAAAAAGCGACTTCTACCTCTCTTTCCTTTTGGCTTAAAAGCATCATCCGATTGGCTTACGAGACTGCCGGACGGCAGCCTCCTGAAAGAATCACAGCTCACTCCACTAGGGCTGTGGCTTCCACATGGGCCTTCAAGAACGAGGCTTCTGTTGATCAGATATGTAAGGCAGCGACTTGGTCTTCACTGCACACTTTTGCCAAATTTTACAAATTTGATACTTTTGCTTCTTCGGAGGCTATTTTTGGGAGAAAGGTTTTGCAAGCTGTGGTTCCTTCCGTTTAGGTAACCTGATTTGCTCCCTCCCTTCATCCGTGTCCTAAAGCTTTGGTATTGGTTCCCACAAGTAAGGATGACGCCGTGGACCGGACACACCAATGTTGGAGAAAACAGAATTTATGCTTACCTGATAAATTACTTTCTCCAACGGTGTGTCCGGTCCACGGCCCGCCCTGGTTTTTTAATCAGGTCTGATGAATTATTTTCTCTAACTACAGTCACCACGGTACCATATGGTTTCTCCTATTTTTTCCTCCTGCCCGTCGGTCGAATGACTGGGGTGGGCGGAGCCTAGGAGGGACTATATGGCCAGCTTTGCTGGGACTCTTTGTCATTTCCTGTTGGGGAAGAGATATTCCCACAAGTAAGGATGACGCCGTGGACCGGACACACCGTTGGAGAAAGTAATTTATCAGGTAAGCATAAATTCTGTTATTTATTTAAAATGGAATTTATTCGTTCTTTACTTAAAGAAGTCCTAATTGCATTAGAAATTGAGGATTCTGGTCCTCTTGGTACTAAATCTAAACGTATAGATAAGGTTTTTAAAACTCCTGTAGTTATTCCAGAAGTTTTTCCTGTTCCTGGTGCTATTTCTGAAGTAATTTCCAGGGAATGGAATTATTTGGGTAATTCATTTACTTCTTCTAAACGTTTTAAGCAATTATATCCTGTGCCATCTGACAGGTTAGAATTTTGGGACAAAATCCCTAAGGTTGATGGGGCTGTCTCTACTCTTGCTAAGCGTACTACTATTCCTACGGCAGATGGTACTTCCTTTAAGGATCCTTTAGATAGGAAAATTGAATCCTTTCTAAGAAAAGCTTACTTGTGTTCAGGTAATCTTCTTAGACCTGCTATATCTTTGGCGGATGTTGCTGCAGCTTCAACTTTTTGGTTGGAAGCTTTAGCGCAACAAGTAACAGATCATAATTCTCATAGCATTATTATTCTTCTGCAACATGCTAATAATTTTATTTGTGATGCCATCTTTGATATAATTAGAGTTGATGTCAGGTATATGTCTCTAGCTATTTTAGCTAGAAGAGCTTTATGGCTTAAAACTTGGAATGCTGATATGTCTTCTAAGTCTACTCTGCTTTCCCTTTCTTTCCAGGGTAATAAATTATTTGGTTCTCAGTTGGACTCTATTATCTCAACTATTACTGGAGGGAAAGGAACATTTTTACCACAGGATAAAAAATCTAAAGGTAAATTTAGGTCTAATAATCGTTTTCGTTCCTTTCGTCACAACAAGGAACAAAAGCCTGATCCTTCATCCTCGGGAGCGGTATCAGTTTGGAAACCATCTCCAGTCTGGAATAAATCCAAGCCTTTTAGAAAATCAAAGCCAGCTCCTAAGTCCACATGAAGGTGCGGCCCTCATTCCAGCTCAGCTGGTAGGGGGCAGATTACGTTTTTTTAAAGGAATTTGGATCAATTCCGTTCACAATCTTTGGATTCAGAATATTGTTTCGGAAGGGTACAGAATTGGCTTCAAGATAAGGCCTCCTGCAAAGAGATTTTTTCTTTCCCATGTCCCAGTAAATCCAGCGATGGCTCAAGCATTTCTGAAATGTGTTTCAGATCTAGAGTTGGCTGGAGTAATTATGCCAGTTCCAGTTCTGGAACAGGGGCTGGGGTTTTATTCAAATCTCTTCATTGTACCAAAGAAGGAGAATTCCTTCAGACCAGTTCTGGATCTAAAAATATTGAATCGTTATGTAAGGATACCAACATTCAAGATGGTAACTGTAAGGACTATCCTGCCTTGTTCAGCAAGGGCATTATATGTCTACAATAGATTTACAGGATGCATATCTGCATATTCCGATTCATCCAGATCACTATCAGTTTCTGAGATTCTCGTTCCTAGACAAGCATTACCAGTTTGTGGCTCTGCCGTTTGGCCTAGCAACAGCTCCAAGAATTTTTACAAAGGTTCTCGGTGCCCTTCTGTCTGTAATCAGAGAACAGGGTATTGTGGTATTTCCTTATTTGGACGATATCTTGGTACTTGCTCAGTCTTCACATTTAGCAGAATCTCATACAAATCGACTTGTGTTGTTTCTTCAAGATCATGGTTGGAGGATCAATTTACTAAAAAGTTCATTGATTCCTCAGACAAGGGTAACCTTTTTGGGTTTCCAGATAGATTCAGTGTCCATGACTCTATCTTTGACAGACAAGAGACGTCTAAAATTGATGTCAGCTTGTCAAAACCTTCAGTCACAATCATTCCCTTCGGTAGCCTTTTGCATGGAAATTCTAGGTCTTATGACTGCTGCATCGGACGCGATCCCCTTTGCTCGTTTTCACATGCAACCTCTTCAGCTCTGTATGCTGAAGCAGTGGTACAGGGATTACACAAAGATATCTCAATTAATATCTTTAAAACCGATTGTACGACACTCTCTGACGTGGTGGACAGATCACCATTGTTTAGTTCAGGGGGCTTCTTTTGTTCTTCCGACCTGGACTGTAATCTCAACAGATGCGAGTCTTACAGGTTGGGGAGCTGTGTGGGGGTCTCTGACGGCACAAGGGGTTTGGGAATCTCAGGAGGTGAGATTACCGATCAATATTTTGGAACTCCGTGCAATTTTCAGAGCTCTTCAGTCTTGGCCTCTTCTAAAGAGAGAATCGTTCATTTGTTTTCAGACAGACAATGTCACATCTGTGGCATACATCAATCATCAAGGAGGGACTCACAGCCCTCTGGCTATGAAAGAAGTATCTCGAATTCTGGTTTGGGCGGAATAAAGCTCCTGTCTAGTTTCTACGGTTCATATCCCAGGTATAGACAATTGGGAAGCGGATTATCTCAGTCGCCAAACGTTGCATCCGGGCGAATGGTCTCTTCACCCAGAGGTATTTCTTCAGATTGTCCAAATGTGGGGGCTTCCAGAAATAGATCTGATGGCCTCTCATCTAAACAAGAAACTTCCCAGGTATCTGTCCAGATCCAGGGATCCTCAAGCGGAAGCAGTGGATGCATTGTCACTTCCTTGGAAGTATCATCCTGCTTATATCTTTCCGCCTCTAGTTCTTCTTCCAAGAGTAATCTCCAAGATTCTGAAGGAATGCTCGTTTGTTCTGCTGGTAGCTCCAGCATGGCCTCACAGGTTTTGGTATGCGGATCTTGTCCGGATGGCCTCTTGCCAACCGTGGACTCTTCCGTTAAGACCAGACCTTCTGTCACAAGGTCCTTTTTTCCATCAGGATCTCAAATCCTTAAATTTAAAGGTATGGAGATTGAACGCTTGATTCTTAGTCAAAGAGGTTTCTCTGACTCTGTGATTAATACTATGTTACAGGCTCGTAAATCTGTATCTAGGGAGATATATTATAGAGTCTGGAAGACTTCTATTTCTTGGTGTCTTTCTCATCATTTTTCCTGGCATTCTTTTAGAATTCCGAGAATTTTACAGTTTCTTCAGGATGGTTTGGATAAAGGTTTGTCTGCAAGTTCCTTGAAAGGACAAATCTCTGCTCTTTCTGTTCTTTTTCACAGAAAGATTGCTAATCTTCCTGATATTCATTGTTTTGTACAAGCTTTGGTTCGTATAAAACCTGTCATTAAGTCAATTTCTCCTCCTTGGAGTTTGAATTTGGTTCTGGGGGCTCTTCAAGCTCCTCCGTTTGAACCTATGCATTCGTTGGACATCAAATTACTTTCTTGGAAAGTTTTGTTCCTTTTGGCCATCTCTTCTGCCAGACGAGTTTCTGAATTATCTGCTCTTTCTTGGGAGTCTCCTTTTCTGATTTTTCATCAGCATAAGGCGGTGTTGCGAACTTCTTTTAAATTTTTACCTAAGGTTGTGAATTCTAACAACATTAGTAGAGAAATTGTGGTTCCTTCATTGTGTCCTAATCCTAAGAATTCTAAGGAGAGATCATTGCTTTCTTTGGATGTAGTTAGAGCTTTGAAATATTATGTTGAAGCTACTAAGAATTTCCGAAAGACTTCTAGTCTATTTGTTATCTTTTCCGGTTCTAGGAAAGGTCAGAAGGCCTCTGCCATTTCTTTGGCATCTTGGTTGAAATCTTTAATTCATCATGCTTATGTCGAGTCGGGTAAAACTCCGCCTCAAAGGATTACAGCTCATTCTACTAGGTCAGTTTCCACTTCCTGGGCATTTAGGAATGAAGCTTCGGTTGATCAGATTTGCAAAGCAGCCACTTGGTCTTCTTTGCATACTTTTACTACATTCTACCATTTTGATGTGTTTTCTTCTTCTGAAGCTGTTTTTGGTAGAAAAGTACTTCAGGCAGCTGTTTCAGTTTGAATCTTCTGCTTATGTTTTCAGTTTTTTCATCATAAAATTTAAACTTTATTTTGGGTGTGGATTATTTTTCAGCGGAATTGGCTGTCTTTATTTTATCCCTCCCTCTCTAGTGACTCTTGCGTGGAAAGATCCACATCTTGGGTAGTCATTATCCCATACGTCACTAGCTCATGGACTCTTGCTAATTACATGAAAGAAAACATAATTTATGTAAGAACTTACCTGATAAATTCATTTCTTTCATATTAGCAAGAGTCCATGAGGCCCACCCTTTTTGTGGTGGTTATGATTTTTTTGTATAAAGCACAATTATTCCAATTCCTTATTTTTTATGCTTTCGCACTTTTTTCTTATCACCCCACTTCTTGGCTATTCGTTAAACTGATTTGTGGGTGTGGTGAGGGGTGTATTTGTAGGCATTTTGAGGTTTGGGAAACTTTGCCCCTCCTGGTAGGAATTTATATCCCATACGTCACTAGCTCATGGACTCTTGCTAATATGAAAGAAATGAATTTATCAGGTAAGTTCTTACATAAATTATGTTTTTTTTATTTTGCTTTATTTTGTAATTTTAGCCTTTTTTTTTTATTTTAGATTTAATTATTGTAATTTTAATCTTAGGTTTAAATTAATGTTAGGATTTTTATTTTATTTGTAATTTAGGATTTTTTAAATTAATGTAATGTGGGTTAATTAAGGGGATGTTAGGTTAATTAAGGGGATGTTAGGATAGGGGGCTAAGTAATTTAATTTGTTTGCGTTGTGGGGGGTTTGGCGGTTTAGGAGTTAATAGCTTAATTAGGTTAATTGCGTTGTGGGGGTTTGGCAGTTTTGGGGTAAATAGATTTATTAGGTTAATTGCAATGTGGGTAATGGCAGATAAGGGGTTAATAGTTTAATTAGGTTAATTGCGATGTGGGTGAATGGCGGATTAGGGGTTAATAGTTGAAATGGCTAGATTGCGTTTTGGGAGATGGCGGTTTAGGGGTTAATAGCTTTGATAGATACTTTGCGATATGGGGGTTGGCGGATTAGGAGTTAATACATTAGTTGTTGCGGTTGAGGTAGATATTGCGCATGCGTTAGGTGTTTGATTTTATTTTAACAGTGAGCGGCGGGGAACATATATACGCGCTGTATATGCGATCAAGTGTAGTGTAAGGTCAGGTTACCATAGTAACCTATTAATGTTTTAGAAATCTGGCATCGGATGGAAGCGTTAACACAACCCTAACTTACACCTACACGAAAAGAGCGAAAAGAGGAAACTTTTTCAATGGAAACCTGGTACTAAAACGGAGCAGTAAATTACTTTTAGTTGTCGGCCGCTTCAGTAGCTTACGGCTCCATTTTTAACGGCTCAATGGAAGCGAGCTCTAAGAAAGCCATACAGATTAATTTCTTTCTAATGACACGGTGTGCCAACGGATCATCAGTAATTACTATTGGGAATATCACTCCTGGCCAGCAGGAGGAGGCAAAGAGCACCACAGCAAAGCTGTTAAGTATCACTTCCTTCTCACAACCCCTAGTCATTCTCTTTGCCTGCGTTGCAAGGAGGTAGTAAAGTTTAGGTGTCTGATAGAAACTTTTTAATCAAGATTTTTTTTATTTTAAAGCAGAGCAGGTTGGCTCTGATCTTTCCTGGGGTTTAGCCGTAGTCCACTTCAGTCTCTTCAGTAGAGCAGTGGTGGCTTTTAAGCAATTGGGAACTTGTGGGGTATAATACTCACTGCGCCTCCCAAACAGTTGTTGCTGCCCTGTCTTGAAAGCCTGAGTAGGATTATTCAGTCTCTTTGCTTTTCACAGGTCCATGTGAGGAGGTTTGCCTCTCAAACAAAGTGAGCCGCCCTACTGCTGGGCAGTGTTGAATTCAGGTAAGTGTCTAATTTTATTGGGTCAGGAGAATATAAATGCACTTTTACAGTTAAATCTGTATGGGACTTTTTATATTTACAATCCTATTTAGGCTTAATGGGATTAAGGTAGGTAGTTTATGCAGGCACTGGGGGCTTGAGGAGCAGTAGCATATTTACAGGTATTGCTGCTGTTATGTGTGTTTTTGAGAGGTAACTCGTTATAAGAGGCTCAGCTCTGGTTTAATTCCGAACGTTGTGGAATGTGTTTGTATGTTTTACTTATGTGACGGCTACAGGGAGGCTAATGGCGACCGGGAGTTCAGTTTAGACACGCCCACAATTATTGGGCGGGCTTTTCTGAGGCGTCAAGATAGTGTTGCGCACATCTGGTTTCTCCTTCTGTGCGGTCCGGTATAGAGGGGTTTGTTGCGGCTCTTCTAGCAAGGAACTTGTCGTCTGGTAGCCTGTTTGAGCAGCTCTGGGTCCGGATTGTTGAAATTTCTTTCCGTTTTCCAGCAGGACAGGTAGGCACCTCAGCAAAGAGTGCTGAGGTGAAGAGGCTGTCTGAGGTTGCGAGTTGAATATAAAGTTTAATTTTAAAATTTAAATTGACTAACGTTTTTTGATAATTATTTTAAAAATTAAATAAGGACATATTTTATTTAATTTGGTTTGTTTTTTGGGTAAAGATGGACCAAGAGGCCCAGCAAAATGTTACATGTAGCTTGTGTTTTGATTCCAATGTTGAACGACCAATCCCTTTTTGTTCCTCATGTATTGAGAGAACATTACATTACAGGGATAGACTTTTTGATTCTGAGCCATCATTATCTAAGGCAGATGCTGTTCAGGGGTCTCCTGTTCAAGATATGCCGCAGCTTTCTCCTCAAGTGTCCCAAACATCGTCCCCACATGCAGCGCCCTGCGCTTACTTTTACACTCCGGTTGGAGTTACCTTGCTAGACATTGCTACCCACATATCCTCTGCGGTAAATGATGCGCTGTCTGCTTTTCCCATGCTGCAGGGAAAGCGCAAGAGGAAATGTAAAGAATCAGTGAGTAAGGTTTCTGACAGTTGTGGCTATTACGAATGTTCCCTCCCAGAAGTCTGAGGAGAAAGATACTTCAGTAGCATCTGAGGGTGAAATCTCAGACAGTGTAATTCCTTCTGATGCTGAAGTTGTATCCTTCAGGTTTAAGCTAGAACACCTCCGTTTGTTACTTAAGGAGGTTTTGGCCACCTTGGACGACTCCGACACGACTGTCGTCAATCCTTAGTCTAGTAAGCTAAACAAATACTTGTACCTTCCACGGTAGGTACCTTCCACAGTGGAGGTTTTTCCTGTACCAGACTGGGCTACAGAGATTATTGCTTGGGAATGGGAGAGACCTGGTATCCCTTTATCTCCATCCCCAATTTTTAAGAAGATGTTTCCAATAGCTGACTCTATCAAGGAGTCTTGGCAGACGGTCCCCAAGGTAGGTGGAAGGGGCAATTTCCACTTTGGCTAAGAGAACCACTATCCCTGTAGAGGAAAGCTGTTCTTTTAAGGATTCTATGGATAAGAAGTTGGAAGGGTTACTTAAAAAGATGTATGTACACCAGGGTTTACAATGGCAACCTGCAGTATGTATTGTTACCGTCACCAGTGTGGCAGCATACTGGTTTGATGCGTTGTCTGATTCTATTCAGACAGATACCCCTTGAAATGATCCAGGATAGGATTAAGGCCTTAAAGTTGGCCAATTCCTTTATTACGGATGCTTCTTTACAAGTTATTAAGTTGGAAGCAAAGATTTCTGGCTTTGCCATACTGGCCCGCAGAGCTTTATGGTTGAAGTCCTGGTCTGTGGGTGTGTCATCTAAGCTTTTGGCGATTCCCTACAAGGTTAAGACCTTGTTTGGGCCGGGCTTGGCTGAAATTTTTCCAGACATTACGGGAGGAAAGGGTCATTTCCTCCCTCAGGATAAGAGGAATAAGCAGAAAGGATGTCAGAGTAATTTTCATTCCTTTTGAAATTTTAACCCCTTAACGATATGAGTCGTATAGGGTACGTCGCACACAACCTGGTCTTTAAAGACCAGCGACGTACCCTGTACGACGTTGGGGTTGAAAGCGGCTGGAAGCGATCCTGATCGCTTCCAGCCGGTTTCCGGTTATTGCAGTGATGCCTCGATATCGAGGCATCACTGCAATAACATTTTACCCCATCCGATGCAGAGAGAGCCACTCTGTGGCCCTCTCTGCACCGGACATCGATGGCCCGCAATCGTTGGTGTGTGGGAGGCGGGTGGGCGGCCATCGGTGGATTATTGTGCAGAGGTGGGCTGGATCGTGGACAGAATCGCTGGGGGCGCGTGCACGTGGGAGGCGGGCGGCCGCGTGCACGGGGAGGGAGCGGGTGGGAACCATTACACTATGGAACAGATTTAGTTTAAATTTAGAGGGAGAGAGGGGGGGATATAAAATTTAATATAGATAATTGAAGCGATTTGGTGGGGGGAAGCTACACTACAGAAAAGTGGGGGGGAAAAATAAAAAATATATATTTTTTGTAAACTGGGTACTGGCAGACAGCTGCCAGTACCCAAGATGGCTCCCAATAATGTAGAGGGGGAGGGTTAGAGAGCTGTTTTTGGGGATCAGGGAGGTTTGGGGCTAAGGGGGATCCTACACAGCAGCATATGTAAATATGCTTAAAAAAATTAAGGATTAAAAAAAAGATACCTTTTATTTTAGTACTGGCAGACTTTCTGCCAGTACTTAAGATGGCGGGGACAATTGTGGGGTGGGGGAGGGAAGAGAAGAGAGCTGTTTGGGAGGGATCAGGGGGTCTGATGTGTTAGGTGGGAGGCAGATCTCTCCACTAAAGCTAACATTAACCCTGCAAGTTCCCTACAAGATCCTTAATTAACCCCTTCACTGCTAGACATAATACACGTGTGATGTGCAGCGGCATTTAGCAGCCTTCTAATTACCAAAAAGCATCGCCAAAACCATATATGTCTGCTATTTCTGAACAAAGAGGATCCCAGAGAAGCATTTACAACCATTTATGCCATAATTGCATAAGTTGTTTGTAAATAATTTCTGTGAGAAACCTAAAATTGCGAAAAAATTTACGTTTTTTTAAAATTTGATCGCATTTGGCGGTGAAATGGTGGCATTAAATATACCAAAATGGGCCTAGATCAATACTTTAGGTTGTCTACTACACTAAAGCTAAAATTAACCCTACAAGCTCCCTACATGCTCTCTAATTAACCCCTTCACTGCTGGGCATAATACACGTGTGGTGCGCAGTGGCATTTAGCAGCCTTCTAATTACAAAAAGCAAAGCCAAAGCCATATAAGTCTGCTATTTCTGAACAAAGGGGATCCCAGAGAAGCATTTACAACCATTTATGCCATAATTGCACAAGTTGTTTGTAAATAATTTCTGTGAGAAACCTAAAGTTTGTGAAAAAATTTGTGAAAAATTGAACAATTTTTTTTTATTTGATCGCATTTGGCAGTGAAATGGTGGCATGAAATATACCAAAATGGGCCTAGATCAATACTTTGGAATGACTTCTAAAAAAAATATATACATGTCAAGGGATATTCAGGTATTCCTGACAGATATCAGGGTTCCAATGTAGCTAGCGCTCATTTTGAAAAAAAGTGGTTTTGAAATAGCAAAGTGCTACTTGTATTTATTGCCCTATAACTTGCAAAAAAAAAGCAAAGAACATGTTAACATTGGGTATTTCTAAACTCAGGACAAAATTTAGAAACTATTTAGCTTGGTTGTTTTTTGGTGGTTGTAGATGTGTAACAGGTTTTGGGGGTCAAAGTTAGAAAAAGTGTGTTTTTTTCAATTTTTTCCTTATATTTTATAATTTTATTAATAATAAATTATAAGATATGATGAAAATAATGTTATCTTTAGAAAGTCCATTTAGTGGCGAGAAAAACGGTATATAATATGTGTGGGTACAGTAAATGAGTAAGAGGAAAATTACAGCTAAACACAAACACCGCAGAAATGTAAAATTAGCCCTGGTCTTTAAGGGAAAGAAATTGAAAAATGGCCTTGGTCCTTAAGGGGTTAAAGGTAAGCCTTTCTCTCCCTAGCAGGAACAGTCCAAGTCTTCCTGGAAGTCCAATCAGTCTTGGAACAAGGGGAAGCAATATAAGAAGCCCGTTAATGACTCAGTCAGCATGAAGGGTCTGCCCCCGATCCGGAAGCGGATCTTGTGGGTGGCAGACTTTCTTTCTTTGCTCAGGCCTGGGTTCGGGATGTTCCGGATCCCTGGGCGGTGGACATCATGTCCTAGGGATACAAACTAGAGTTCAAGACCTTTCCTCCCAGGGGCAGGTTTCTGTTCTCAAGATTATCTGTAGACCAGATAAAAAGAGGCATTCTTACACTGTGCCTGGGACCTTTCCGTCCTGGGAGTAATAGTTCCCATTCTAGTACAGGGACAGGGTCTGGGATTCTACTCCAATCTGTTCGTAGTTCCCAAAAAAGAGGGAACTTTCAGACCGATTTTAGATCTCAAGAGTCTAAACAGGTTCCTCAGAGTACCGTCCTTCTAGATGGAAACTATTCGTTCCATTCTTCCCTTGATTCAAGAGGGTCAATTCATGACAACAGTAGATTTAAAGGATGCATACCTGCATGTTCCCATCCACAGGGATCATCATAAGTTTCTGAGGTTCGCCTTTCTAGACAAACACTTTCAGTTTGTGGCTCTTTTATTTGGCCTTGCTCCGGTTGTGGGGAATTGCAGTGGCGCCTTATCTGGACTACATTCTCGTTCAGGCTCCATCTTTTCAACAAGCAAACTCCCACACAGAGATGTTATCTTTTCTGCACTCTCACAGATGGAAGGTGAATTTGGGAAAGAGTTTCTTGATTCCAGCTACAAGGGTAGTGTTCTTGGGGACCATAATAGATTCCTTATCAATGAAGATATTTCTAACAGAGGTCAGAAAGACAAAGATCTTCGACTCTTGTCTTGCCCTTCAGTCCTCTCCTCGACCGTCAGTGGCCCAATGTATGGAGGTGATTGGTCTGATGGTAGCTGCCATGGACGACATTCCATTTGCCCGGTTATATCTCAGACTTCTGCAGTCATGCATGCGCAAACAATGGAACGGGGATTATGTTTCCGCGATTACAACTGGATCAGGCGACAGGAGATTCTCTTCCATGGTGGTTGTCTCAGGAACAGCTCTCCCAGGGAACCTGCTTCCGCAGACCTACCTGGGTGATTATGACCACCGATGCCAGCCCACTGGGATGGGGATTCGCTTAAGGCTCAGGGGAATATGGACTTGGCAGGAGTCAGTTCTCCCCATAAACATCCTAGAGCTGAGGGCAATCTTCAATGCTCTTCTGACCTGGCCTCAGCTTCAGCCCAGTTTATCAGGTTCCAGTCGGACAACATAACTTCAGTGACTTACATCAATCATCAGGAAGGAACGCTGAGTTCCGTGGCCATGACAGAGGTAGCCAAGATTATTCAGTGGATGGAAACCCACAACTGCTGTCTATCTGCAATCCACATTCCAGGAGTGGACAATTGGGAAGCGGATTTTCTGAGCAGACAGACCTTTCATCCGGGGGAGTAGGAACTCCACCCGGAGGTTTTTTCCAGCTTGATTCTCAAATGGGAACAGCCGGAGCTGGATCTCATGGCATCTCAACAGAATGTCAAGGTCCAGAGGTATAGGTCTAGGTCGAGGTATCCTCAGGCTGTACTGATAGATGCTCTGGCAGTTCCTTGGTATTTCATTCTAGCATACCTATTTCCTCCATTCGCTCTCCTTCCACGGGTCATTGCTCAATTCAGTACAGGAGAAGTCGTCGGTGATCCTCATTGCACCTGCATGGCCTCGCAGGATCTGGTATGCAGACCTAGTGGAGATGTCTTCTCTTCCACCTTGGAGACTTCCACTGAGGAAGGACCTTCTACTTCAAGGCCCCTTCCTTCATCCAAATCTTGTTTCCCTGAAGCTGACTGCTTGGAGATTGAACGCTTAATTCTATCTAAGCATGGGTTCTTGGAGTCGGTCATTGGGCCCTTGATTCAGGCTCGTAAGCCTATGACGAGAAAGATTTACCACAAGATATGACATATCTGTTCTGATGTGAATCCAAGGGGTTCTCGTGGAGTAGAGTCAGGATTACTAGCATTTTGTCCTTTCTCCAGGAGGGTCTGGAGTTGGGTTTGTCTGCAAGTACTTTGAAGGGTTAAATATCTGCCTTATCTATGTTGTTACATAAATGTCTGGTGGATGTACCAGATGTGCAATCCTTTTGTCAGGCCTTGGTCAGAATCGGGTCTGTGTTCAAATCTGTTACTCCTCCCTGGAGTCTTAACCTTGTTCTTACAGTTCTTCAGCAGGCTTCGTTTGAGCCTATGCATTCCTTAGATATTAAGATGTTATCTTGGAAAGTTTTTTTTCTTGTTGCAATTTCCTCTGCTCGTAGAGTCTCTGAACTTTCGGTGTTGCAGTGCAAATCCCCTTACCTTGTTTTTCATTCGGATAAGGTAGTTTTGCATACGAAGTTGGGTTTCCTTCCTAAAGTGGTTTCGGATAGGAACATTAATCAAGAAATGGTTGTTCCTTCCCTGTGTCCTAACCCTTCTTCTCATAAAGAGCGTTTACTGCACAACCTAGATGTAGTGCGTGCGTTGAAATACTATTTACAGGCGACTAAGGATTTTCGCTAGTCTTCCGTCTTGTTTTTTTGTCGCTTTCTCTGGGAAACGCAAGGGTCAGAAAGCTACGGCTACTTCTCTTTCTTTGTGGCTGAGGAGTATAATTTGTTTGGCCTATGAAACTGCTGGACAGCAGCCTCCTGAGAGAATCACAGCTCATTTCACGAGGGCTGTTTCCTCCTCCTGGGCATGCAAAAATGAAGCTTCTGTTGAACAGATTTGTAAGGCTGCAACTTGGTCCTCTCTACACACTTTTTCAACATTTTATAAGTTTGCTACTTTTGCCTCGGCTGAGGCTTCTTTTGGGAGAAAGGTTTATCAAGCAGTGGTGCCTTCTATTTAGGTTCCCTTATCATCTGTGTCCTCTAGCTTGGGTATTGATTTCCAATAGTAATTACTGATGATCCGTGCACTGATTTATTTATTTCTTGACTCGGTGAGTCCACTGCCTGCCCTGTATTTTTCAGACAGTTTTTTTGTTGTGTAAACCTCAGGCACCTCTGCACCTTGTGTTGCTTCCTTTCTCTCCTTTTCCTTCGGTTGAATGACTGGGGGTTGTGGGAAGGGAAGTGATACTTAACAGCTTTGCTGTGGTGCTCTTTGCTTCCTCCTGCTGGCCAGGAGTGATATTCCCAATAGTAATTACTGATGATCTGTGGACTCACCATGTCAAGAAAGAAATACATTTATCAGGTAAGCATAAATTTTGTTTTTTTTTAAACTTAAGATGTAATTGCCCAGACTGGGATACCTTTAAACTGAGGGCCAAATGTTTACGTGCAAGACTTCAAGGCTACTCAACAAAATTAAATAAGGGGGCATATCAAAAATCTATCCACACCTCTAAGAATAATTTGCTAGCAACAAATTAAGACAAGGTTTATTACTACTTGTAATACTAATCACCACCAAATCACTCACATTTTGAATAAACAATATCCTACATACTGATGAGGATTTGCAGAAAAGCATTGCAGACAGGATCTTTGAGTTAGAGAAGAGTACCAATACTTGGAGACAGATTGACGATGAGTCATTTCATTAAGAGGACCCCGATAAGGAAGGATATTCTGAATGGTACGTATCCATGCGAGTCCTGTTCATTTTGTAATATATGTGTAATATGAAGAGGATGGAAGTCATTCCTAAAGGAACAAAACACATTTTTTTGAGTACACAACTGTAGGACTAACAACATTATCTATTGCTTGGCGTGTATATGTAAACAGATATATGTAGGTATGTCCAGTTGGACTTTCTACCAATGCCTAGGCCCTAGGGGAACATATCGACAATATAAAAAATGGTCAGAAAGATTCCAAAGCTGTTAAAAAAAAAAAAAAAAAAATATTACAGCTGTTGCACAACATTTCTTTTTGGTTAAACATAGTGGCAGACCAAATCTCAAAGCCTGGATATTACAAAGATTTGAAAAGGCATATGGGGAGGGGGATGTGGAAAGGATACTGCTACAGACAGAGAGCATATAGATCTTTTCCAGATGGCATGAATGAGCAGATTGCTTTTAGCTCTTTTCTGTGATTTATTTCACTATACCTGTTAGTGTGTATATATATATATATATATATATATATATATATATATATATATATATATATATATAATTTAAAAAGGACATAATGGGGAGAATTTGACTTTAGCGAGTTATACTTACAAAAAAAGCTCCAGTTGAGATTAAATTAATCCCATTATAAAAAGGTGACCTATTTAACACAAGCAATCATATCCCTGAATTCTGTTTCTAGACAGAAATGTATCTAAACCGGGGGACTTCCAGGCGGCGGCCATCTTACTGGTCGCACTGAGCTTCTGCTCCTGACTTATTCATCATTTTTATCCAGATTTAGATTGAAATCTTGGTGTCAGACCAGCCAAATAGATGGAAAAGCTTGACTGAAGACACCCTGACCCAAAGGACGGGGTTTGGGACCGTGGTGTGGCCACCTAGCCCTCAGTACCGGACTTTTTACTCTGAGGCCTTCCCCTAGCTCTGAAGCCTCATCTGTCCTCAAAATTGCTGCGCCACTGTTGCGCTGCCAGCACTCTACGAAGCAAGCTATTTTACAGTCTAACATATATCGAGTTAGAAAGAGCAAGCTACTTGTATATAAAATCATAATGGATAGTGGAGAAGAATCGCTAGTAGCTATTATTGCTGGACTTTTAGAAGTTCAACTCAAATGTATCTCTGAACATCTGGCCAGAGACCGGAGTAGTGTTTGTACTGAGCCTATACTAACTGCCTCAAAGACGCCAGAAACTGTGCTCACATTGGGAGAGGAAATAAGCTCTGAAACACACAGCTACCTGGAAGTAACAACTGCTACTCCTCTTGCCTCCGGGCTCCGGAGTGAACGCGGAGCTATACTTGACAATAGCGCTCGGAACGAGAGCTTCAAAGTCAGTGCTCTACTCACCACGTTTCAAGAACCGTCTACAGCGATCTGTAGGTCGGAATTCGGCAACTGATTCCACTTTGCCTTCCGTGGTTCCCCAGAACCCTTTTGTCGGCAACAGAGGAGAGGGTGGCAGCGCTCTGGAGACCCGACGTATGCCGCCAATTGTGTTCTTGACTTATCAGGAGCTGTTGGGGAAACCCCAGCTGGGAAATGATTATGATGCGAGAGTACTCTCCAACTTCAATGGGGCCATTTGTACAGCTGTCCGGCCTGGCGACAGAGAGCTGACCTCTGCTGAGCCTGCTTATGAAGCGGAGAAGTTTTGTGCAATGATCCTTGCCGTCTCGGCACGGGTGGACTGGGACCCTGGGGGATCTGGAGCCTCCAGCAGTGCGCTCAGAGCGGTTTCAGCTTCAGTGTTGGATCTGGACCAAGAGCTGGGATCGATCTGGAAGCAGAGCCTGTTCCGTGATACCGGTGTGGGGTAAGGTGCTATGCCCCAAGCCGGCGTCATTCTAACAGCTGGGAGGTTTGTGGGAGCTCTTTGATTCACCTCCCCATAACATATGGAACTGAGCTAATGTGGCGATTGTACAACAGACATTGGGTAATCTTTATTATATTTCAGGCTCCGATGTCTCCTATATAGCTATTAATTTACTTCAGAGACTTTTTCATACACTAGAAACTTCAGCATATGGAGCCAACAAGTACAAGTTTGAGTTTATACCATATAAGAATATTATCATATAGAGCTGTTGCTTTGTGCAGGACTTCATCTTGAAAACGTTAGTGAGGCAAGTCTGACTGTCAGTAGTTTGTAAAATCTAGGCGTGTTTTTCCCAGTCCATAAAATATCTGTCTTTATTATTATTTTTTTTATTCTGTTGGTTCTGTTTCAGGGATCTGTGTAATGTGATGCTGAGTGTGGATTTAATTATGGAACTTCCTTTTAACACCCACAACACATTCTTGCTACTCATACTATGAAGAGTGCCACTGACATTCTGCTGTAAACGTTTACCTGTTTTATGGTGCTCTTGTTTCCAGAATTTATTATGCTGTTGTCCCTAGACTTCTGATTTTTCACTTCAGGGGCATATATGTTTTATTATGTGTGTTCAACCTAGAGACATATAACTTTATACATAGTTTTAGGTATCTGCTTGTGAGTGACCATAAATGGGCTCTAAGATCATTAAGATCCTCTCCCCCTACTACTTCACAGTATATAATTGATACCTCAAGTATTCCCTCTCACTAATACTCTAAAGTATATAACCTATCCTTCAATCCCCTAGACTTGCGGCTATATTATCCCCACATCACTACTATAGGCCCTCCAATATACCTTATTTTAAAATAGATCCCCCAGTTAATAGTTAGTCTTTGGATGCTTGCTTATTAATTCTCCTAAGCTATATATTTCATCCATATGTAATGATCTACAATTATATGAATCCTTTTTTTTTCCTTTATAAAAACTGAGGTTTTCATAATGGGACCCAAAAGTGGTCTCCTCAATTCATTACACCTTCTTCTATATATGTTAACTTTAAACATTTGAGGCCCAAGAGTGGCCTTCTAAGACCATTTGGAAGGTTCCCCTGTGTTCAGGCACTTTGAACTAATGCTTCCATCATTACTAGTTAATTATTTCTTTGCTGAGCTGTGCAATTAATAAGGTACTAGGGTGGAATGTATACTTTGCTTTGTGTGCTGTATTGCAAATTTCTTTGTATATTTGTTTACTGTTTTGTAAGCCTGATTTCAATACCTCAATAAAAACAAACTTAAAAAAAAAAAAAAAATATGTATCTAAACCATTTTTAAATGTATGCCTTTACTATCTCCTCAGGTAATGGGTTCCACAATTTGATTGCTCTTACAGTTAAAGTTTATGTTGCAGCCTTAAATTGTGACCTCTTGTTACAAACAATTTGGTATAAACAGAGCTTCTGCCATCTCTGTATATGGGCCTTAAATATATTTATGTAAAGTAATTACCTTTCAAGCACCTTTCTTTCTAGTGAAAACAGACCCAGTTTGGCTAACCTCTCCTCATAGAGGCTAGGTGATATGAAAATAGTCAGACTATTGGGAGAATGCTGAATGAGAGGAGTAGCTCAATTAACCTTTTCATAGAAAACAATGAGAGAATTAACCCTCGGAAGGAATTTGTTTTCTAATACCAAAGAGAATGAGAAACCGTAATACTATATATTACTATATATATCAGATATATATTATCTGATATAAGTGGCTGGTTGCTGGATATATATGTATTGAAATTGCATCATTATACCTGTATATACAAGTTATGGGAGTCAATGAAGAATGAAATTGCTATTCTGTTATGTATAATAATATGTGAGTCTTGTGATTGGCTGTGGGCATGTTAATCCTGATACTATTAAAGATGATTGACAATATTAATATTATGTAGAAGATAGGGAATAACAAGGGGGCTGCCGAGGACTTGTTTTTTGTAATTGTTTTTTGTATTGAATGATAGTGTGATTGTGGTAATGATTTGCTGAAGCCGGGGGAAGGATGGAGTGTGTACATATTAGGGATAGACCGATATATCGGAGCAGCCGATTTTTAGGGCTGATGTTTAGAATTTCTGACATATTGGTATCAGCCAGAAACTTACTAATATTACCGATATGGAGCAAATGACAAGAAATTTAGCTATGTGTACTTCAGGGAAACAATGTTGTTTTAAGTGACACAAATCATCTATAGCACATATAATATGGACAAAGAGCCGGTGCTAGGATTTTTGGCTACACAGGCAAAGACACATTTTTGTGCCAAAGTGGTGGTTCAGTTCAACATAGCAGGTGACAAAATGTACCTACATAAATACTCACACATACATACTCAGACAATTTTACACATGCATACATATTCACATACATATTTTCACACACACACATTTACACATACACACACACACATTTACACATACATACACACACATTTACACATACATTTACACATACATACACACACACATTTACACATACATACATATATATATATATATAATATATATTTATATATATATATATATATACACACACACATTTACGCACATTTACACATACACACACATATTTACACATATATACAAACATATTTACACATACATACACACACACACACATTTACACACATATATATATATATATATATATATATATACACACACACACACACACATTTACGCATACACACACATATATATTTACACATACATACATACATACATACACACACACACACACATTTACACATATATACACACACATATTTACACATACATATTTATACATACATACATACATACATACATACATACACACACATACACACACACATTTACACATATATACACACACATGTTTACACACACACATTTACACATACACACACACACACACATATTTACACATATATACACACACATATTTACACATACATACACACATTTACACATATATATATATACACACACGCACAAACACATATTTATACATACATACATACACACACACATATTTACACATACATACACACACACACACACACACACACACATTTATACATATACATACATATACACACATATATACACACATATTTACACATACATATACACACACATATTTACACATACATATACACACATATTTACACATACATATACACACACATATTTACACATATATACACACACACACACGCACAAACACATTTACACATACATACACACACACACACACACACACACATATATTTACACATACATATACACACACATATTTACACATACATACACACACACACATATTTACACATACATACACACACACATATTTAGTTGAAATAATTTTTTTTGTCGAAGATCTCAACAAATACAACATATTATTACAGTATGTTTGTTTACAGTAGCATGTTCTTCAATAACAAAATAGGGTACCATAACCATTAATCTACTATTTCATACTGTCCCATTTTTTTTTCTCCCCAACTCCCTCCTTCCCCTCTCCCCCCTCCCCTCAACCTGAACTTCTTAGCTGAATATAACAATTAACTTTTAACTTTTCCCGTCGAGCAGCGACTTTATCTTAAAGGGACACTGAACCCAATTTTTTTCTTTTGTGATTTAGATAGAGCATGTAATTTTAAGCAACTTTCCAATTTACTCCTATCAAATTTTCTTCATTCTCTTGGTATCTTCATTTGAAAAGCAAGAATGTAAGTTTAGAAGCTGGCCCATTTTTGGTGAACAACCTGGGTTGTCCTTGATGATTGGACAGCACCAATAAACAAGTGCTCTCCAGGGTTCTGAAACAACAATTGGCTGGCTCCTTAGCGTAGATGCCTTCTTTTTTAAATAAAGATAGCAAGAGAACGAAGAAAAATTGATAATAGGAGTAAATTAGAAAGTTGCTTAAAATTGCAAGCTCTATATGAATCACGAAAGAAAAAATTTGGGTTCAGTGTCCCTTTAACCCCTTAATGACCACAGCACTTTTCCATTTTCTGTCCGTTTGGGACCAAGGCTATTTTTACATTTCTGCGGTGTTTGTGTTTAGCTGTAATTTTCCTCTTACTCATTTACTGTACCCACACATATTATATACCGTTTTTCTCGCCATTAAATGGACTTTCTAAAGATACCATTATTTTCATCATATCTTATAATTTACTATAAAAAGAATTATAAAATATGAGGAAAAAATTGAAAAAAAACACACTTTTTCTAACTTTGACCCCCAAAATCTGTTACACATCTACAACCACCAAAAAAACAAAACACCCATGCTAAATAGTTTCTAAATTTTGTCCTGAGTTTAGAAATACCCAATGTTTACATGTTCTTTGCTTTTTTTGTAAGTTATAGGGCCATAAATACAAGTAGTAGCTATTTCCAAACCATTATTTTTCAAAATTAGCGCTAGTTACATTAGAACACTGATATCTTTCAGGAATCTCTGAATATCCATTGACATGTATATATTTTTTTTTAGTAGACATCCCAAAGTATTCATCTAGGCCCATTTTGGTATATTTCATGCCACCATTTCACCGCCAAATGCGATTAAATACAAAAAATCGTTCACTTTTTTACTAATTTTTTCACTGAAATTATTTACAAACAGCTTGTGCAATTATGGCTTAAATGGTTGTAAATTCTTCTCTGGGATCCCCTTTGTTCAGAAATAGCAGACATATATGGCTTTGGCGTTGCTTTTTAGTAATTAGAAGGCTGCTAAATGCCACTGCGCCCTACACGTGTATTATGCCCAGCAGTGAAGGGGTTAATTATGGAGCATGTAGGGAGCTTTTAGGTATAATTTTAGCTTTAGTGTAGTGTAGTAGACAACCCCAAGTATTGATCTAGGCCAATTTTGGTATATTTCATGCCACCATTTCACCGCCAAATGCGATCAAATGAAAAAAAAGTTAAATTTTTCACAATTTTAGGTTTCTCACTGAAATCATTTACAAACAGCTTGTACAATTATGGCACAAATGGTTGTAAATGCTTCTCTGGGATCCCCTTTGTTCAGAAATAGCAGACATATATGGCTTTGGCGTTGCTTTTTGGTAATTAGAAGGCCGCCAAATGCTGCTGCATTTCACACGTGTATTATGGCTAGCAGTGAAGGGGTTAATTATGTAGCTTGTAGGGAGCTTGCAAGGTTAATTTTAGCTTTAGTGTAGAGCTCAGCCTCCCACCTGAAACATGAGACCTCCTGATCCCTCCCAAACAGCTCACTTCCCTCCCCCACCCCACAATTGTCCCCGCCATCTTAAGTACTGGCAGAAACTCTGCCAGTACTAAAATAAAAGCTATATTTGGGCTTTTTTTGTGGGGGTTTTTTAGCATATTTACATATGCTGCTGTGTAGGATCCCCTCTTAGCCCCCAACCTCACTGATCCCCCACTAAACAGCTCTCTAACCCTCCCCCTCTGCCTTAATGGGCGCCATCTTGGGTACTGGCAGCTGTCTGCCAGTACCCAGTTTAGTAAAAAATTTGCCTTTTTTTTAAAAAAAAATCCCTTTTCTGTAGTGTAGCTTCCCCCCCCCCCAAGACCAACCCCCCACCCCTTCCAGATCCCTTAGCTGTTTATTTAGAAGTTTTAAAACTTTTTGTTTGGTGCTTTTTACAGCTTTATTTTTCTGCAGTGTAGCGGTTCCCTCCTGCCCCGTGCACGCGCCCGCCCGCCGCCCCCCGTGCACACGCGCGCTCCCGTGCGCGCTCCCGACTGTCCCGCCCCCGATCCCGCCCCCCTTCCCTCTACTCGGCACATCGATGGCCGCCCACCCGCCTCCCAGGCTTGCTCCCACCCACCAACGATACCGGCCACCGATGTCCGGTGCAGAGAGGGCCACAGAGTGGCTCTCTCTGCATCGGATGGCCATGGGGGGTTATTGCAGGATGCCTCGATATCGAGGCATCACTGCAATAACCGGAAAGCAGCTGGAAGCGAGCAGGATCGCTTCCAGCTGCTTTCCAGACCAAGGACGTACGCCACACGTCCTCGGTCATTAACTGTCTTTTTTTTGAGGACGTGTGGCGTACGTCCTTGGTCATTAAGGGGTTAAGGAATCTTTGTTAATACCTTATACACATTTATGGAAATAGGACTTTTTAATGACCTAAAAGAGCCCTATTGATCACATTGGGCTTCAATTATATTTGATCTATTAAGCACTTCGTATCTCTGTTTATTCAAAATCCAATGCATCCATATGCTCTGAAATCGCTCCGAAGTACCATGCAGCCATGCCGCAGATTCAGACATAATATATATATCTTCAATTTGGTAATTACTTCAGACCATTCTGGAGCCCCTACCTTCCATTTTCTAGCTATACATATTCTGATAGCTGTGCACACACACATATTTACACACACACACACACACACACACACACACACACACACACACACACATATATATATATATATATATATATATATATATATATATATATATATAGTCCATATGTAGAAAGTAACAGCACCACTGCATCAATATTCTTAAAGGTGAATTATTTCTTTATTGGAGATATCACAACAATAAAACAGCGACGTTTCGGACCTACATGGTCCTTAATCATGCATAGTTAAAACACAGTAAAACACACGTTTAAAAAGGGTGGTTTGACCAATCAGATTTCAGCTCACATTCTTAATTGAATTAACCCATGCCTATCCAGGCATGATAATATGCATATTACTTTTTCTATTAGTGGCCTCTAGTGGTACCATATTGAATGACACCCTATAAAAATTTATAAAAACAAATACAGATCATAGTCCCTATTCAGACCATAAGGGTACAATGTATTTAATTTCTTGATCCACCAAACTTCCTTTTGTTTTAGTTTAAGTTCTCTGTTACCCCCTCTTCTATGTGTGGGGATATGATCGATTACTTGGAAGCGCAGCTGGCTAACAGTGTGTCCCATTTGGGTAAAATGTGCAGATACTGGCAGAGACATATCTTTAGATTTAATTGATGCCTTATGCTGACTAAACCTATCCCTGGCGGCTTGGGTGGTCTCTCCGATATAACAGAGGCCACATGGACATTTGAGTAGATAGATTACATAATTGGTTTGACAAGTGTATAGACCATTGATAGTATACTGTTTACGTTTGTCGTTTTGGGCCAAATATTTACCTCTAATGACTGAATTACATTGTGCACAGTGCAGACAAGGATAGCATCCTTTATTGGGAGTAGTCAAATAGTTAATTTCAGATTGTTTAGTTGTCCCCACATCTGCTCTGACTAGATTATCCCTTAGATTTCTCACCCGTCTATAGGATGGCATTGGTGGTAATTTGAAGGACTCGACTTCAGGATTAAATTTTGTTAATAGATGCCAGTGTTTTCTTACTGCTTTAAAAATATGTTGACTTCGCTGACTATATTCCATAGTGAGCACCAATCTATTTACATCATTTCTGGTTTTAGGTTTAGCTTTACTTTTATCAAGATCCATGATATTTTTATTTATAATCTCCTGAGGATAACCTCTTTGGATAAACTTATTACCCATAGATTGTAGCCTAAGGGGCAGTCTGTCCTGATCACTCACTATCCTCTTAGTGCGTAATAACTGGCTTCTTGGGATAGAATTGAACACTGTCTCAGGATGGAAACTTTCATATCTCAAAAGGGTGTTTCTGTCTGTGGGTTTAGTGAAGAGATCAGTGTTCAATTTATCATTTTGTATATAAACAGTGGTGTCCAAAAAGTTAATCTCATGTGATGAATATGTAAGTGTAAACTTGATGTTTGTCATTGAGGCATTAATTTCATCCACAAACTGTGTCAAAGACTCCAATGAGCCCCCCCATATGCCAAAAATATCGTCTATATACCTTAGCCATAGCTTACAACAGGAATTGAATGACTTATTGATGTAAACAAATTTATTTTCAAAGCCACTCATGAACAAATTGGCATATGAGGGGGCTACATTGGAGCCCATGGCCGTACCCCTCTTCTGCATATAATAGGTGTCCTGAAACAAAAAATAGTTGCAGTATAGAACAAGTCTTAACAGATCATCAATAAAATCTATCTGTGTTAGGTCATATAATTTACAATTGTTCAAAAAACTTTTCACAGTATCAAGGCCTGCCTCATGAGGGATAGAGGTATACAAATTAACCACATCTAGAGAAAAGATAAACCAACTTTCTTCCATTTTTACTTTTTCTAGTTTTATCAGAAAATCATTGGTGTCTTTTATAAAAGACTTCTGTTCTTTAACCATTGGGAAAAGAATTCTATCCAGAAAAATTGACACATTTGAAAAAATGGACTCTGTGCATGCCACAATGGGCCGCCCTGGTTGGGATGACATATTCTTGTGAACCTTGGGCAAGGTATAAAAAACTGGTGTTATAGGGTGTTTCTTATATAAAAAATCAAATACCTGTTTAGTTATAGTGTTACATTGAACTGCCCTATCAAGAATTGTTTTTAATTCTTTTTGTATTTCAACAAGAGGATTGTGATCTAATACTTCATATACCCCTCCATCAGAGAGTTGGTGTAAAATTTCTTGAATATAATACTTAGTGTCTAGTATTACAACAGCTCCGCCCTTATCGGCATTCTTTATTGTAATATCTTTATTGTTTTTTAAGGACAACATAGCTTCATATTCTTCTCTTGTAAGATTATAATTTTTCATCTCTGGATTTAAATTAAACTTTTTCATTAAATTATTGATATCCTGTTGTACAAACCTAATAAAAGTTTCCACACCAGAATTACTGGTAGGTGGTATGAATGAAGACTTTTTATGTAAATTGAGGCATTTCAGATCAAGGGGATTTGTTTGCATAACACCTTCATTTATTTTGCTTTCAACACACACATTATTTGTATTTATATTATTGTTACCATACATAGCTTTCAGCCTGAGCATCCTGAAAAATTTGTACAAGTCTTTATCGACTTCAAATTCATCACAGTCCTTAGTAGGGCAGAAGGAAAGTCCTTTCATTAGCAAGCTGTGTTCCGTCTCGGTTAGCTCGTATTCCGAGATATTAATTACTAGACTCTCCTTGTCCTGTATGGGGGAAATGTGGTCAGGCTGTTCGTTTACCTTCATTTCCGCATACCCCGTCGGAACCTCCCTCCTTGTTGACGTCTCGGCATCTGCCGGTTTCGGTTCCAGGAGCTCCGCGTGTACATCCGTTGTTCTTTGGGATCGGCGGTGCTTCCGCCCTCCCCTCCGGTGTCTCCTTCTGAGCCGGAATCTAAAAAACTTTCCCCAGAAGATGATCCTTCAGCTAGTCTGTCCTGCTCCGTTGACGCTCTCGGCATTCTTCTCCAGTGTGGTGTATCACGTATTTCGCGTTGTCTTGACGTGTGGTCACGTGACCAGTTGTACACCCGGTGATTGGTGTAATCAAGCTCATCACGTACAAACTTAGATCTTTTCCTCTCCTCAAGATCTGAACGGTATTGAGCCAACAATGTATCAATTTCTTCTTTAGTAGTTTTCAACATTTCCAAAGTGTACTTTGTTTCCATTCCCCGCTCAGCTTCCAGCACCAATCCTTTTTGCTTGTCAATCTCTAACTGCAGACATTCTACAGTGAGCACAATTAAATCAAAAGAGCACTTGTTAAGTATACTCTCAAATCTTGTTCTGTACAGTTCATGGTTAGCCAGTATGGTGGGTCTCAATTTTATCCTTAGGCCTCTAGGAATTCTTTTAATGCGGTAATATTCTGCTAGCGTAACTGAGTGCAGCTCCAGAGAAATCAATCTCCTCTTTGTTTTTTCGTATTCCTTTTTTGAATCCACTTCAGCAGAATTTCTTAGAAAGTTCCTTGAGCCCAAGGCCAATGAAGTGATGCGTGCTGCATCAATGTCAGAATAGGAAAAAGTAGCAGGTTGGATATCCTCCATAGTACCTTCACTCACTGGTAGTGCACGTAACTCTGCTGATTCCATGTATGCAAAATAAACAGATAGAGTCCAGCACTTATTGAATTACTTAAACCTGGCTATGTGCTCGTTACAATGGGCTATCAGCAAAAACCCAAACAGATACAGTCCATATGTAGAAAGTAACAGCACCACTGCATCAATATTCTTAAAGGTGAATTATTTCTTTATTGGTGATATCTCACCATATCTGGTGAATCTACCTTTAAGAATATTGATGCAGTGGTGCTGTTACTTTGGATTGGTTTGGGTTTTTGCTGATAGCCCATTGTAACGAGCACACAGCCAGGTTTAAGTAATTCAATAAGTGCTGGACTCTATCTGTTTATTTTGTGTATATATATATATATATATATATATATATATATACACACACACACACATATTTACACATACATATACACACATACATACATATTTACACATACATACACACACATATTTACACATACACACACACACACATATATATATATATATATATACACACACACATATTTACACATACATATACACACACATTTACACATACATACACAAACATAGTTACACATACATACACACACATATACATATTTACACATACATACATATTTACACATACATACACACATATACACACAAACACACACATATTTATACATACACACACATTTACACACAAACACACACATATTTACACAGACATACACACATTTACACATACATACACACACATATTTACACATACTTACACATACATACATATTTACACATACTCATGCACACATATTTACACACACATTTGTACACACACAACCACATACACATGTATATACACATACATACACATTTATATACACATACATACACACACAAACATATACAAAAACACACACGCATGAGTGACAACCACAACACTGAGTATAGCAAGATACTTAAATATACATTTATAAAACAAATTGTTGCTATTACATGTTATTTCACAGATCACAGGCTAGAAGGCTTATTCCCACCTCTTCTGTATTGTGTAAACTAATATAGTATAATGTTTAATGTCTGCCATCACCCATAGTTTTGCCATATTAATTTACAACATGCCACAACTGCCTAAAGCCAGTAGCATACTTCAGGTGTTATCAAGCAAATGGGGGTTGTTGCAGATATCTAGTGCAGCATAAGTGTCATGTCACTCACTTACTGAAATCACATCTTATATCCCCAAGTTGAGCTGAACTAGACACAGCCGAGCAAAACTCTCTGCCTACCCAAACCCCTCTCCTGTCTGCCTCCCCTTTGCTTACCATGAGGGGCTTGTGTTCCCAGTTACATTGTGACCTCCCTCTGCATGAACAGCTCCCTTGCTTATTAATGTGGTTTAACAGTTACAGAGCACAGTATCGCTGCACAGAGCTCGGGCTGCATTAAGCAGATACTCCCACAAATGGCACTAAGGTTTAAAACACGGCGCTCCCCATAAATCAGAAAACATATATAGATTTAAAAAACAAAGCCTCTTTAAATGAAAGTCTTTGTTGAAGCATTTAAAAACAGTTGAGAACGTGCAGCATGGAAAATAGTTTAGACAGTGGAGTAAAAGTAAACTTGCACTTATTTGTTGCATTCGGTTAAATTTTACACATTTGCAAAACATTTCATTAAAGCTGCTATATTTGACAATTTTTTTTTAATTTAAATATTTTATTTTCCCCTTTCATGGGCATAGAATTTTTTTTAAAAAAAATGATAGTTCAGGCACATCAATTAAATGTCCACAACAACAAACCTTGAGTTGAAAGCTATGCAATATAGGAGACTAGTATCATTCTCTAGCAGTGGATAACAATGCTCTGACCATTAGGTGGAGCTGTTACACAAGTAAAAAAATTTGCCCATAAGTGACATAATAAAGAAATTTATAGTCCACTCCTCAGTACCAGGCAAGGTATTTGCAATCCAGTAAATATATGAGCATATTAAAAATTAAAGCAAATAAATAAATCTAGCACTGATATTCCAGCATGTCCTTTCTTTCTCTGTCAAGTGGCAGTATTTCAGAACATGCTGAAATATTATGCTTTCTTTCATGTAATTGGCAAGAGTACATGAGCTAGTGACCTATTGGATATGGAGGTGGTGAAGTAAGTTTGTGCTAGATTTCTACGTTGATATGCGCTTCTCAGCATGCTGAAGCCCGGTTCCTCTCAGAGTGCAGTGAATGATAGAGAGATGTGAAGGAAGTATTACCTATTGAATACAATGGTCATCCTAACGGGGATCTATTTCATAGGTTCTCTGTTATCGGTCGTAGAGATTCATCTCCTACCTCCCTTTTCAGATCGACGATATACTCTTATATACCATTACCTCTACTGATTCTCGTTTCAGTGCTGGTTTGGCTATCTGCTTTATGTAGATGAGTGTCTTTTGGTAAGTATGTTTTCTTTTATTTATGCCACTCTCAGCTATGGTTTGGCACTTTATATGTAAAGTTATAAATATATGTTTTATACTTATATTTGCCATGATTCAGGTTAATCAGTATATTTCCTTCTTACAGACTGTCAGTTTCATTTTTGGGAAATGCATGTGAAAAAAGAAAAAAATTATTTCTTACCTGAAAATTTTCCAAATTGACTTTCTTTTCTAAATTGCGGACTGTTAGGCTCGCAGGAGCGCAAAATGCTATAATTTATTGCGTCATTTTTGGTGCAAGACTTTTTTGACACGAGAATTACGTTTGTTGACGTAATGTCGTCATTTCCGGCGTCTTACTAGGTGCCGAGAGTTTTCACGTAGTTGCGTCATCTATGACGCTCGTGTTTGTTGCAGATGTTCTTGGCGCCAAAAAATATTTTGTCAGTTGTGGGCGTCATACTTGGCCAGATTTTTGACATTATTTAAGTCCTTATTTCATTTTGCTTCTGGTTTCCAGAGGCTTATTCTGTTTGCATTTTTTCCCATTCCTGAAATTGTCATATAAGGAAATTGATCATTTTGCTTTATATGTTGTTTTTTCTATTACATATTGCAAGATGTCTCAATCTGACTCTGTCTCAGAATCTACTTCTTGAATGCTGTTGCCTGATGTTGGTTCTATCAAAGCTAAGTGAATTTGTTGTAAACTTGTGGTAACTGTTCCTCCGGCTGTAGTTTGTGTTAGACAATATTTCCATTAGTAGTAATACATTACCTGTTGTTCCTTCAACATCTAATGTTCAGGATATTCCTGTTAATGTGAGAGAATTTGTTTCTAATTCTATTCAGAAGGCCCTGTCTGTTTTACCACCTTCTAATAAACGTAAAAGGTCTTTTAAAACTTCTCATAAATTCGATTAATTTTTAAATGACCGACAGCATTCTGATTTATCTATCTCTGATGAGGATCTATCTGGTTCAGAAGATTCTGCCTCAGATATTGACACTGACAAATCTTCATATTTATTTAAAATGGAGTATATTCGTTCTTTATTAAAAGAGGTGTTGATTGCATTAGATATGGAGGAGACTAGTCCTCTTGATATTAAAACCAGTAAATGTTTAAATTCGGTTTTTAAACTTCATGTAGTTATTCCAGAGATTTTTCCAGTTCCTGATGCTATTTCAGATGTAATTTCTAGGGAATGGAATAGTCTTGGGTACTTCATTTACTCCTTCTTCAAGGTTTAAGAAACTGTACCCTTTGCCGACTGATAGATTGGAGTTTTGGGAACATATCCCCAAAGTTGATGGGGCTATCTCTACTCTTGCTAAGCGTACTACTATTCCTATGGCAGATAGTACTTCTTTTAAAGATCCTTTAGATAGGAAGCTTGAATTTTATCTAAGGAAGGCTTATTTATGTCCAGGTCATCTTCTTAGGCGTGCTATTTCTCTAGCTGATGTTGCTGCGGCTTCAACTTTTTGGTTGGAAACTTTAGCGCAACAAGTACCAGATCCTAATGTGTATAGCATTGTTAATTCAACATGCTAATAATTTCATTTGTGATGCCATTTTTGATATCATTGATGTCAGGTATATGTCTATTTTACATACAAAGAGAGAAGCGCTCTACCAGGAACGAACAACAGCTCAGTGGCTTGTTCTATGGCGATTTACCACCCGGAGGCAGCCTCTTTTAGACCAGTGTGCTTTTCACAGAAGAAAACTTTCCTGAAGTATATCAGTCTGATCCCGCCAAGTAAGGTCAGTCCAGCCCCGAAATACCAGGCAATTCTCCTCTGAACAAGGAACATGACAACCCCAGACGATCGTTTCGGCCTCCTATGGGCCTCGTCAGTGAGGTGCAGCCACATTCCTCTAAGCACACTGGGCAAAGAGTCCACGTCTGGTTTCCCCCATCACCCATAGGGAGACTTCCCCAGGGTCATAATAATTTGCATACAAAGAGAGAAGCGCTCTACCAGGAACGAACAACAGCTCAGTGGCTTGTTCTATGGCGATTTACCACCCGGAGGCAGCCTCTTTTAGACCAGTGTGCTTTTCACAGAAGAAAACTTTCCTGAAGTATATCAGTCTGATCCCGCCAAGTAAGGTCAGTCCAGCCCCGAAATACCAGGCAATTCTCCTCTGAACAAGGAACATGACAACCCCAGACGATCGTTTCGGCCTCCTATGGGCCTCGTCAGTGAGGTGCAGCCACATTCCTCTAAGCACACTGGGCAAGGAGTCCACGTCTGGTTTCCCCCATCACCCATAGGGAGACTTCCCCAGGGTCATAACAAGGAACATGACAACCCCAGACGATCGTTTCCGGGTGGTAAATCGCCATAGAACAAGCCACTGAGCTGTTGTTCGTTCCTGGTAGAGCGCTTCTCTCTTTGTATGCAAATTATTATGACCCTGGGGAAGTCTCCCTATGGGTGATGGGGGAAACCAGACGTGGACTCCTTGCCCAGTGTGCTTAGAGGAATGTGGCTGCACCTCACTGACGAGGCCCATAGAAGGCCGAAACGATCGTCTGGGGTTGTCATGTTCCTTGTTCAGAGGAGAATTGCCTGGTATTTCGGGGCTGGACTGACCTTACTTGGCGGGATCAGACTGATATACTTCAGGAAAGTTTTCTTCTGTGAAAAGCACACTGGTCTAAAAGAGGCTGCTTCCGGGTGGTAAATCGCCATAGAACAAGCCACTGAGCTGTTGTTCGTTCCTGGTAGAGCGCTTCTCTCTTTGTATGCAAATTATTATGACCCTGGGGAAGTCTCCCTATGGGTGATGGGGGAAACCAGACGTGGACTCCTTGCCCAGTGTGCTTAGAGGAATGTGGCTGCACCTCACTGACGAGGCCCATAGAAGGCCGAAACGATCGTCTGGGGTTGTCATGTTCCTTGTTCAGAGGAGAATTGCCTGGTATTTCGGGGCTGGACTGACCTTACTTGGCGGGATCAGACTGATATACTTCAGGAAAGTTTTCTTCTGTGAAAAGCACACTGGTCTAAAAGAGGCTGCTTCCGGGTGGTAAATCGCCATAGAACAAGCCACTGAGCTGTTGTTCGTTCCTGGTAGAGCGCTTCTCTCTTTGTATGCAAATTATTATGACCCTGGGGAAGTCTCCCTATGGGTGATGGGGGAAACCAGACGTGGACTCCTTGCCCAGTGTGCTTAGAGGAATGTGGCTGCACCTCACTGACGAGGCCCATAGAAGGCCGAAACGATCGTCTGGGGTTGTCATGTTCCTTGTTCAGAGGAGAATTGCCTGGTATTTCGGGGCTGGACTGACCTTACTTGGCTGGATCAGACTGATATACTTCAGGAAAGTTTTCTTCTGTGAAAAGCACACTGGTCTAAAAGAGGCTGCTTCCGGGTGGTAAATCGCCATAGAACAAGCCACTGAGCTGTTGTTCGTTCCTGGTAGAGCGCTTCTCTCTTTGTATGCAAAATATGTCTATTTTAGCTAGAAGAGCTTTATGGTTTAAATTTTGGAATGCGGATATGACTTCTAAGTCAACGTTGTTATCTCTTTCTTTCCTCGGTAATAAATTATTTGGTTCCAGTTGGATTCTATTATTTCAACTGTCACTGGGGGGAAGGAGCTTTTTTGCCTCAGGATAAAAAAATCTAAGGGTAAATTTAGGGCTGCTAACTGTTTTTGTTCCTTTCGTCAGAATAAGGAACAGAAACCTGACCCTTCCCCTAAAGGAACGGTTTCCAATTGGAAGCCTTCTCCAGTCTGGAATAAATCCAAGCCTTTTAGAAAATCAAAATCAGCCCCCAAGTCCGCATGAAGGTGCGGCCCTCATTCCAACGCAGCTGGTAGGGGGCAGACTAAGATTTTTCATGGATGTTTGGATCAATTCAATCCAAAATCATTGGATTCAGAACATTGTTTCTCAAGGGTACAGAATAGGTTTCAAAGTAAGACCGCCTGTGTGAAGTTTCTTTCTCTCACGCATTCCAGTGTACCCAGTAAAGTCTCAGGCTTTTCTGAAGTGTGTTTCAGACCTGGAGTTATCCAGGGTAATTGTGCCAGTTCCCTTTCCGGAACGGGGTCTGGGGTTTTATTCAAATCTGTTCATTGTTCCAAAGAAAGAGAATTCTTTCAGACCAGTTCTGGATCTAAAAATTTTGAATCGTTATGTAAGAATACCAACATTCAAGATGGTGACTATAAGGACTATTCTGCCTTTTGTTCAGCAAGGGCATTATATGTCCACAATAGACTTACAGGATGCATATCTTCATATTCCGATTCATCCAGATCACTATCAGTTTCTGAGATTCTCTTTTCTAGACAAGTATTACCAATTTGTTGCTCTTCCTTTTGACCTAGCAACAGCTCCAAGGATCTTTTCAAAGGTTCTCGGTGCCCTACTCTGTAATCAGAGAGCGGGGTATTGCGGTGTTTCCTTATTTGGACAATATCTTCGTACTTGCTCAGTCTTTACATTCTGCAGAATCTCACACGAATCAACTAGTGTTGTTTATTCAAAGACATGGTTGGAGGATCAATTTACCAAAAAGTTCCTTGCTTCCTCAGACAAGGGTAACCTTTTTAGGATTCCAAATAGATTCAGTATCCATGACTTTGTCTCTAACAGACTAAAGACGTCTGAAATTGGTTTCAGCTTGTCGGAACCTTCAGTCTCGGTCATTCCCTTCAGTAGCTATGTGCATGGAGGTTTTAGGTCTCATGACTGCAGCATCGGACGCAATCCCCTTTGCTCGTTTTCACGTGAGACCTCTTCAGCTTTGTATGCTGAGCCAATGGTGCAGGGATTATACAAAGATATCACAATTAATATCCTTAAATCCCAATATTCGACTATCTCTGACTTGGTGGTTAGATCACTATCGTTTAGTTCAGGGGGCCTCTTTTGTTCGTCCAACCTGGACTGTGATTACAACAGATGCAAGTCTTTCAGGTTGGGGAGCTGTTTGGAAATCTCAAGAGTCGAGATTACCAATCAATATTTTGGAACTCTGTGCGATTCTCAGAGCTCTTTAGTTTTGGCCTCTTCTGAAGAGAGAACCATTTATTTGTTTTCAAACAGACAATGTCACAACCATGGCGTATGTCAATCATCAAGGTGGGACTCACAGTCCTCAAGCTATGAAAGAAGTATCTCGGATACTTGCATGGGCGGAATCCAGCTCCTGTCTAATCTCTGCGGTCCATATCCCAGGTATAGACAATTGTGAAGCGGATTATCTCAGTCGCCAGACTTTACATCTGGGAGAATGGTCTCTTCACCCAGATGTGTTTCTTCAGATTGTTCAGATGTGGGGGCTTCCAGAAATAGATCTAATGGCTTCTCATCTAAACAGGAAACTTCCCAGGTATCTGTCCAGGTCCAGGGATCCTCAGGCGGAAGCAGTGTATGCGTTGTCACTTCCTTGGAATTATCAACCTGCTTATGTCTTTCCGCCTCTAGTTCTTCTTCCAAGAGTGATTTCCAAAATCATAATGGAGCGTTCATTTGTACTGCTGGTGGCTCCAGCATGGCCACACAGGTTTTGGTATGCGGATCTTGTTCGGATGTCCAGTTGCCAACCTTGGCTACTTCCGTTAAGGCCAGACCTTCTATCTCAAGGCCCATTTTTCCATCAGGATCTCAAATCATTAAATTTGAAGGTATGGAGATTGAATGCATAGTGCTTAGTCATAGAGGTTTCTCTGACTCAGTGATTAATACTATGTTGCAGGCTCGCAAATCTGTGTCTAGAAAGATTTATTACCAAGTTTGGAAGACTTACATTTGATGGTGTTCTTCTCATAAATTCTCTTGGCATTCTTTTAAAATTCCTAGAATTTTACAGTTTCTTCAGGATGGTTTGGATAAGGGTTTTTTCTGAAAGTTCCTTGAAAGGACAAATCTCTGCTCTTTCTGTTCTGTTTCACAGAAAAAATTGCTAATCTTCCTGATATTCATTGTTTTGTACAGGCTTTGGTTCGTATCAAGCCTGTCATTAAGCCAATTTCTCCTCCTTGGAGGGCTTTACAGGCTCCTCCGTTTGAGCCTATGCATTCTCTGGCCATTAAATTACTTTCTTGGAAAGTATTGTTCCGTTTGGCCATCTCTTCTGCTAGAAGAGTTTCTGAATTATCTGCTCTTTCTTGTGAGTCTCCTTTCATGATTTTTCATCAGGATAAGGCGGTTTTGTGGACTTAATTTAAATTTTTACCTAAAGTTGTGAATTCCAACAACATTAGTAGAGATATTGTTGTCCCTTCGTTGTGTCCTAATCCTAAGAATTCTTTGGAAAGATCTTTACATTCTTTGGATGTGGTAAGAGCTTTGAAATATTATGTTGAAGCTACTAAAGATTTCAGAAAGACTTCTAGTCTATTTGTTATCTTTTCTGGTTCTAGGAAAGGTCAGAAGGCTTCTGCCTTTTCTTTGGCGTCTTGGTTAAAGCTTTTGATTCATCATGCTTATTTGGAGTCGGGTAAATCCCCGCTTCAGAGGATTACGGCTCATTCTACTAGGTCAGTTTCTACTTCCTGGGCTTTTAAGAATGAAGCTTCTGTTGATCAGATTTGCAAAGCAGCAACTTGGTCTTCTTTGCATACTTTTACTACATTCTACCATTTTGAAGTTTTCTCTTCTTCAGGAGCAGTTTTTGGTAGAAAAGTACTTAAGGCAGCTGTTTCAGTTTGATTCTTCTGCTTATAATTTCATTTTTTTTCATTATAAAGATTCAAACTTTTGATTTGGGTTGTGGATTCTTTTTTCAGCGGAATTGGCTGTCTTTATTTTTATCCCTCCCTCTCTAATGACTCTTGCGTGGAGTTCCACATCTTGGGTATTTGCTATCCCATAAGTCACTAGCTCATGGACTCTTGCCAATTACATGAAAGAAAACATAATTTATGTAAGAATTTACCTGATAAATTCATTTCTTTCATATTGCCAAGAGTCCATGAGGCCCACCCTTTTTATGGTGGTTATGATTTTTTTGTATAAAGCACAATTATTCCAATTCCTTGTTGATGCTTTTGCTCCTTTCTTATCACCCCACTTCTTGGCTATTCGTTAAACTGAATTGTGGGTGTGGTGGGGGGTGTATTTATAGGCATTTTGAGGTTTGGGAAACTTTGCCCCTCCTGGTAGGAATGTATATCCCATACGTCACTAGCTCATGGACTCTTGCCAATATGAAAGAAATTAATTTATCAGGTAAATTCTTACATAAATTATGTTTTCTGCACTATAATGTTTTTCTACTTAACTGGGAGTACTGAAGAAATCGTGTAGTATCTAGCTTTGCAGTAGTGACTTATAATTCATTTTTTATCAGTGTGCAGTTTTAAAGGGATTTATGCAATTTTTCTATGTTTTGGGAAGCAATTTAATAAGTTAATTTTCAAGCACTTTATTTTTCCCAGTTGTTTACGTTTAATGTTTAAAATTTTAAGACGCATGTTCTTCATGAACCCCTGCCTGGGTTGGGCAAATCAAGAAATAAACTCTTGTTCTTTATCTGTACATTAGTCTGATTAACTATACCTCAATACTGGAAGTCAATAGTCCCAACCTTTCATATTATTTTGAACAAAATAGCCTACTACTACCAAATGAGCAGTAATGCTGCAGACCTTTTAGACACTAAAGAACGGTTCATCTCCATATGGAAACCGTGGATTATGTACTCAGAGTCTAGCACTAGAAGGCAATAAAGCACAAATACATTTTACCACATTGGTTTGCCTGTGCTACGTATTAGTTACTATGAGTTAGATAAGATTGTCGCTACCATACTGGAAGCACTGCTCAAAAGCAGATGCTAAAGCTGTATTCATAAGGTTTTGGTATCATGGATGTTCATCATAGTAGTAGAATTGAAGGTTTGATTAGTGGAAACCCCCTTTGGGTCAGGACAGCAATGATGTGAAGGAGGCACTTTACTCTCTGACCTGGAGTGCATATTGTGATGACTAACTATTTTTCCTTCCATATGCCCTTGGCTGTGATCTATAATCTATGACTGTGACCTGTACCTGTAAGATTAATTTACTGTTATATTACTGTTGTGATGTATACTTGAGGAACAAAATAATAAAAATATTTTTCAATTAAAGAAGATATAGCTTCATCTACCTTAGGTATTGTACCCTATAACTCCAAATTAACCTCAGAAACAGGAAAAACCTTCTTAAACGTTGGAAATGGACTAAATGGAACTCCAGATTTATCCCACTCCTTGGAAATTATATCTAATACTAAGGAGGGGACAGGAAAGGATTCAGGGGTCCACAACTTAGGTCTAAAGATTATGTCTAATTTATGCACTGGCTTAGTTTCCTTTACTTCAAACATTTTAAGGATTTCCTTAAGTAAATACCTAAGATGTTTCATCTTGAATCTAAAAGTAAGGTCTTCAGATTCCTTATCAGGTTCCACACAGGAATCCTAGGACACCTGAACTCGATGGTGATTTGTCCAAATCAGATTCCTGAGACTTCCTGATAGAGGAAGGCCCAGCAGAACTACCACCCTTAGGACCCGGAGAACGTTTAGGCTTGCACTTACGCTTACTTGCAGGCAGCATAGCCTAAAGAGACTCAGAAATTGGGATTTAAAATCTGGGGTCAATTCAGATACACCACCCTGATTAATGAAAACAGGGGCACACCCCACAGTAGTATGTGCAGTCGAACCCTGAGAATGAGACTGCAAGACATTGCCAAAACAAGAGCTGCTGAGCAGGAGGGCATACCATTTCTGCCTTTCATAAAAGGCATTTGTTTATAGGAAATTAAATGACAGGGAATGCACCCTAAGCAGACAAATAAATGTGCTCCGTAGGCTCAGATTGTTCCATCTTAACCCAATTTAAAATAATAGAAAAGTGACAAGATTGCCTAAACTTGCCCTGAAGTGTAAGAAGTAATATCCCTTGTACTCCCTAAAGATCTGTCCTACGCTAACCTAGCAAATAAAGTGTGTCTAAATGTGACTAATGCCTAGCACTAGAGCTCAAACTAGCTGTATGCACCCCCTGTGTGCTCCGGTTTAGGGACTTACCCCCCTTGAAGGCTTAGGGATGTCTGATGCAGCAATGCGGTAACAGAAGACCTGCGTCTCTGGCTACTGTGCTGTAAAATGAAGAAAGGGAGGTGGGGAGTGCGCCTAAGCTGTCGTGTGGTGGGAAAGAACTGTTAACTCTTTCCTTGACCAGAACAGACACAGCACACTGCTTAATCTCCATCCGACACCGGCAATTCCTTTCCTGCACCAGAGTAACTATCGCATGACTGGAGCCTGACCGAAGCTGAAATTACTTAAAGGGGCCAAACTGTAATAAATATTAACACCCCAGAGCCAACCAAAACTTAACACAAACAGCACACAGTCCACATAAAGCAATCTGAACTTGCCCCAGAGAAAAACCTATGTGCAGATGGTTACACTTGGTTAGGATGTGCACAAACTTCCAACTGCGCATAACCTCACTTAAGGTTTGATGCTACTAGCATGAAACCAAACAAGGGCAGAGAGACAAGCTGGGTGACTCACCAGGTACCCAGTGATACCATCCTGAGGAAGCTGATCCCTTACCTCTATCTGTCCTGCATTCTACACCTGCTGACATACCCTGAGTGGTATATTCTCAGTCTGTACTGTAACTAGCAGCTTAGACCTCAGTGGGAAGTAAATGTTTGGCCAACAGGAGGAGGCTTGGGAACTTCGCAGCGACACTCATTTTTTGCAAAACACCTCTATCCATGCTTTCTCCTAGACGAGGCAAAGAACTACTGTGAGGGAAGGGGAAGTAGGAGGGATAGTTAAAGGGACAGTCAACACCAAAATTGCTATTGTTTAAAAAGATAGATAACAGCTTTACTACCTATTCACCAGCTTTGCACAACCAACATTGTTATATTAATATACTTTATAACCTTTAAACCTATACATTTCTTCCTGTTTCTAAGCCACTATAAACAGTCTCTTATCATATGCTTTTGTATTAGCTTTTCACAACAGGGAACTACTAGTTCATGTGAGCCATATAGATAACATTGTGCTCACGGCCATGGGTTGTGGATGATATTGCACTAATTGCACTAAAATGCAAGTCAGTAGATAATAAATAAAAAGTTGTGATCAGGGGGCTGTCAGAAGAGGCTTAGATACAAGGTAATTACAGCGGTAAAAAGTGTATTAAAGGGACAGTCTAAACCAGAATTTTTATTGTTTTAAAAGATAGATAATCCTTTTATAACCCATTCCCCAGTTTTGCATAACCAACACAGTTATATTAATACACTTTTTACCTCTGTGATTATCTTGTATCTAAGCCTCTGCAAACTGCCCCTTTATTTCAGTTATTTTGACAGACTTGCAGTTAAGCCAATCAGTGCCTGCTCCCAGATAACTTCACGTGCATGAGCACAGTGTTATCTATATGAAATACGTGAACTAACACCCTCTAGAGGTGAAAAACTGTTAAAATGCATTCTGAAAAGAGGTGGCCTTCAAGGTCTAAGAAATTAGCATATGAACCTCCTAGGTTAAGCTTTCAACTAAGAATACCAAAAGAACAAAGCACAATTGGTGATAAAAGTAAATTGGAAAATTGTTTAAAATTACATGCTCTATCTGAATCATGAAAGTTTATTTTGGCCTAGACTGTCCCTTTAATATAACCATGTTGGCTGTGCAAAACTGGGGAATGGGTAATAAAGGGATAATCTATCTTTTTAAACAATAAAAATTCTATTGTAGACTGCCCCTTTTAAAGCCACAGTTAGAGAGTATATTTATTATCCTGGCAAATATAGTCAATAATATTCTTACTTAACCAATATTATAGCGGTTTCAGATGATATGTATCAGATGGTTATGGATGGAGGGGACACAATTGATATAATATCCTACCTGGAAATACCAGATTTGGTGAAATATTATCTTTTCCTGCTACCAAGAATCAAACATTTGCACCAAAACACAAGTTAAATCACACAATATATTCAGAAGTATAATAATCATAAGGGACATACTGAACATTATATTTGTGTGTAAGCCATATATGAGTACTATTGTTTTTAATAGTATACCCACTTTTAATAAAGAAAGAATAAAGTATAATGTTTAATAAATAAACCACGCACCATACAAAAGCGATTAATAGAGTGCTTAAAAAGTATCCTTTTGTCAGTCCTTTAGACTGATTTAGTAAATAAGGTATATGGAATTAAACAGTGAGTCTAACGTTTAGTGATTAGCAATGGCTGCGACAGTTGAGTTTACTTATTTTTGCTAATAATCCCCTCACTTGTGTGGAATTTTGAGTAAGGATTTGTGGACTCTATATAAAGAAACAAAACATATGCTTACCTGATAAATTCATTTATTTCATGATGGTGGGAGTCCCAAACTTCACCCTTTTTGTTCAGGTGGCTGCAGTACTTCACACTTATTTTACCCCGCTTTATCTCTCCAGCTTGTCTCATCTACTTGGCTATATGTATGACTGAGGATCATGGGGAATGGGAGGGATTTTAAGCTCCTGATTGCAGTGTGTGTGTGGGGGGGGGTCCCTTCTCCTCCTAGTGGCCAGGAGGAGAATTCCCACATGTGATGACTCATGGACTCTCACCATCATGAAAGAAATGGATTTATCAGGTAAGCATAAATTTTGTTATCAAACAAAAACTGAAAATCTTATTTAAAATGACATCCTGACACAGACTCAAATTAAGGGGACATTGGAGTGATTTTTCTTGCTGTACCTGAAATAGGACATTTCAATATGCATTCAAATTTTTAATTTAATTAAAAAAGAAAATGTTTGTGGGGAATGTTACTTTCACATAAAAATATTGTGTTAAAAACAGCAAACACCTTACTTGTTTTCTTGCAAAAAGAGAACATAGAAATTCTCAGTGTAGCCACTCCCTGCAGGAAGTGAAGGGAGCTGCCATTATGGGATACTGTTGCTCCCTGTAACATGGTTTTTACAACAAATGTCCTCTACTGAGCATGGGCAAGAAACTTTTGTTTGTTAGTGCACGTGTATCCTGTGAAAGCAGCTCAGTTAATTACTTTTTGCTATTTTTGTTTTTTTAACCACATTTACTGATAGACAATTCAAAGTAATGACTACAACTGAAAATAAAAATCTTAATGGTAGCAAGAATCTCTATAATAATAAAAAATTGTAAACAATTATTTTTACTATCTATTCTGATGGATAGGCAGTTCAAGGTAATGACTACTACTGTAAATGTTATCAAGAATCAGAAAATCAGAATACTAGGTGACATGATATTAAAGGTCATATGATTTTTGCAACTAGTGTAGGTCTCCTAGAAACCACTTAAAGGGACAGTCTAGTCCAAAATAAATGTTCATGATTCAGATAGGGCATGCCATTTTAAACAACTTTCCAATTTACTTTTATCACTAATTTTGCTTTGTTCTCTTGGTATTCTTAGTTGAAAGCTAAACCTAGGAGGTTCATATGCTAATTTCTTAGACCTTGAAGTCCGCCTCTTATCTGAATGCATTTTGACAGTTTTTCACCACTAGATTGTGTTAGTTCATGTGTGCCATATAGATAACACTGTGCTCACACATGTGGAGTTGCCTAGGAGTCAGCACTGATTGGCTAAAATGCAAGTCTGTCAAAAGAACTGAAATAAGGGGGCAGTTTGCAAAGGCCTGGATATGAGATAATTAAAGAGGTAAAACGTGTATTAATAATAATAATTAAAACTAGGGAATGGGTAATAAAAGGTATTATCTATCTTTTAAAACAATAACAATTCTGGTGTAGAATGTCCCTTTAAGAAAGGGGAAGCTCCTCCTTCCTGTAGAGACAACAGCCCCCTCCCGGGGCTGTGAAAGAAAGTAATGGACCCTGCAAAGATGAAGTAAAAAATAAAAATAAAGTAAAATCCTTTGCAATATATATTATTTATAATTTTAAATTATTCCTATTAAGTATGACCCACTGCTTTGTTTGTTTTTTTATTTCAACCTTGAATCAGACTGTTCTATATCCCTTCTTATCATCCTATTATTAATACATCTCCTTAATGGCTGTGCAAATAAAACTTTTTCTAAGGAAAAAATCTATTCACAAACCTAAATCCCTCCAAGGCACTACTGTAAAGACCACTCCAGATATCTTTCAACAATTCCACCAATATTACTCCTCTCTATATAATATAACCAATGGTTCTGACTCACAAGATGTTGGCGACAGCACAAACTTAGATGTCTATTTAGACACTTGTAAAATGCCTACTCATCGTTTTACCCAAACCCGGCAAACCCCCAAAATTACCCTCAAATTTTCTTCCAATCTCCTGGCTCAATATCGATATTAAACTATTCACCAAGATCCTAGCAACCCGTATGAATAAAATACTCACAACTTATTCACACCAACCAAGTAGGCTTTAAAAACCCTTATAGAGTGGCACAAGACATTACCTTAAAAATCATCCACCTTTTAGCATTAGCAACAAAGACTAAACTTCTGTCTAACTCAATGGATGCAGAAAAACACTTCGACAGGTTAGATTGGAGGTTCCTCAAAAAAATATTAACTAAATTCGGATTCCCAGATTCCTTTATAACAAATATTTTTGCCCTATATAACAAACCTAACACTAAAATAAAGTTAAACAATTCCTTATCACTCTCTTTTACCATATATAATGGCACCCGTCAGGGATGTCCACTCTCCCCTTTGCAGTTTGCACTAGCAATGGAGATCTTGGCAGAAAGAATCCGACAAAATGAAAAGATATCGGGCATCAAACTCAACACATTGGAATCTCCCTTTACGCTAATGATGTTTTCTTGACACTAACTAACCCTATATTATCTTTGTGGGAATTGAACTCAGAACTTCAATTATATGGCAAATATTCCAATTTTAAAATCAATGCTTCAAAACCAGAATTCCTGAGTTTAGACATTCCTAATACAGAAATTCACCAAATAGTGACCGATTATACATACTCATATTGTAAAACTTCTATAAAATACTTAGTAGTGCAATTATGTTTAGACTCAAAAGCACTATACTTATTAAACAATCTCCCCTTAGCAAAGAGCATTCATCAAGAACTACACTCTTGGCAAAATAAAACCTTATCTTGGCTAGGGAGATTAAGCGCTATAAAAATGTCTATTCTACCTAAAATCCTATATCTCTTTCAAACCGTCCCAATCCCATTCCTGATCACCTGTCTCAGTAAACTCCAAAGTACCTTCAATACCTTTCTTTGGCAAAATAAACGCCCCCGGACTGCAAGAGCCACCATATATCGGCCTAAACACAGGGGGGACTTGGCATGCCTAACTTGAGTTATTGCCAATTGGCAGCAGCATTAGTACGCATTATAGATTGGTGCAAAAAAATGGGTATACAAAGAAACATAGATATTGATGGCAGATAAGAGTCATAAATCAATCACTCTTTCTGTAAAGAAGTGCTTCCTCAAATTACTGCTGAATCTACTACCCTTCAGCTTGAGATCATGACCCCTTGTTCTTGAATTTTCCATTTTATATAAAAACAAAATTTATGCTTACCTGATAAATTTCTTTCTCTTGTGGTGTATCCAGTCCACGGGTTCATCCATTACTTGTGGGATATTCTCCTTCCCAACAGAAAGTTGCAAGAGGACACCCACAGCAGAGCTGTCTATATAGCTCCTCCCCTAACTGCCACCTCCAGTCATTCGACTGAAGACAAGCAAGAAAAAAGGAGAAACTATAGGGTGCAGTGGTGACTATAGTTTAAAAATAAAAAACACCTGCCTTAAAGTGACAGGGCGGGCCGTGGACTGGATACACCACAAGAGAAAGAAATTTATCAGGTAAGCATAAATTTTGTTTTCTCTTGTAAGGTGTATCCAGTCCACGAGTTCATCCATTACTTGTGGGATACCAATACAAAAGCTTTAGGACACGGATGAAGGGAGGGACAAGGCAGGAACTTAAACGGAAGGCACCACTGCCTGCAAGACCTTTCTCCCAAAAATAGCCTCCGAGGAAGCAAAAGTATCAAATTTGTAGAATTTAGAAACAGTATGAAGCGAAGACCAAGTCGCCGCCTTACAAATCTGTTCAACAGAAGCCTCATTTTTAAAAGCCCATGTGGAAGCTACCGCTCTAGTGGAATGAGCTGTAATTCTTTCAGGAGGCTGCTGGCCAGCAGTCTCATAAGCTAAACGGATTATGCTTCTCAGCCAAAAAGAAAGAGAAGATGCCGAAGCCTTTTGGCCTCTCCTCTGTCCAGAGTAGACAACAAACAATGCAGATGTTTGACGAAAATCCTTAGTAGCTTGTAAATAAAACTTTAAAGCACGAACCACGTCAAGATTGTGTAATAGACATTCCTTCTTTGAAGAAGGATTAGGACACAGTGACGGAACAACAATCTCCTGATTGATATTCTTATTAGATACCACCTTAGGAAGAAACCTAGGTTTGGTATGCAAAACTACCTTATCTGCATGGAAGATCAGATAAGGGGAATCACACTGTAAGGCAGATAACTCTGAAACTCTTTGAGCCGAAGAGATAGCTACCAAAAACAGAACTTTCCAAGATAAAAGCTTGATATCTATGGAATGCAGAGGTTCAAACGGAACCCCTTGAAGAACTTTAAGAACTAAATTTAAACTCCATGGCGGAGCAACAGGTTTAAACACAGGCTTGATTCTAACTAAGCCTGACAAAATGCCTGAACGTCTGGAACATCTGCCAGATGGTTTCGCAGAAAAATAGACAGAGCAGAAATCTGTCCCTTTAAGGAACTAGCTGACAATCCCTTCTCCAATCCTTCTTGGAGAAAGGATAATATCCTAGGAATCCTGACCTTTCTCCATGAGTAACCCTTGGATTCACACCAATGAAGATATTTACACCATATCTTATGATAGATTTTCCTGGTGACAGGCTTTTGAGCCTGAATCAAGGTATCAATGACCGACTCGGAGAAACCACGTTTTGATAAAATCAAGCGTTCAATCTCCAAGCAGTCAGCCACAGAGAAATTAGATGGACCTTGGAGTAGAAGGTCCTTCCTCAGCGGCAGAGTCCATGGTGGAAAGGATGACATGTCCACCAGATCTGCATACCAAGTCCTGCGGGGCCACGCAGGTGCTATCAAAATCACTGAAGCTCTCTCCTGCTTGATCTTGGCAATCAGACGAGGGAGGAGAGGAAATGGTGGGAACACATAAGCCAGGCTGAAGGACCAGGGCATTGCTAGAGCATCTATCAGCGCTGCCTGGGGATCCCTTGACCTGGACCCATAACAAGGAAGCTTGGCGTTCTGACGAGACGCCATCAGATCCAGTTCTGGTTTGCCCCATAGTTGAATCAGCTGGGCAAAAACCTCTGGATGGAGCTCCCACTCCCCCGGATGAAAAGTCTGCCGACTTAGAAAATCCGCCTCCCAGTTCTCTACTCCTGGGATATGGATAGCTGAGAGATGGCAAGAGTGAACCTCTGCCCATAGAATTATCTTTGAAACCTCCAACATTGCCAGGGGGCTTCTTGTTCCCCCCTGATGGTTGATATAGGCTACAGTCGTGATATTGTCCGACTGAAATCTGATGAACCTGACCGCAGCTAGTTGAGGCCAAGCATGAAGAGCATTGAATATCGTTCTCAGTTCCAGAATGTTTATCGGAAGGAGGGCTTCCTCCTGAGTCCACGAACCCTGAGCCTTCAGGGAGTTCCAGACTGCGCCCCAGCCCAGAAGGCTGGCATCTGTCATCACTATAGTCCACTCTGGCCTGCGGAAACTCATTCCCCTGGACAGATGGACCCAAGATAACCACCAGAGAAGAGAATCCCTGGTCTCTTGATCCAGATTTAGCAGAGGGGACAAATCTATGTAGTCCCCATTCCACTGATTGAGCATCCAAAGTTGCAGTGGTCTGAGATGTAGGCGGGCAAACGGAACTATGTCCATTGCCGCTACCATTAGGCCGATTACTTCCATACTCTGAGCCACTGACGGCCGAGAAGTGGAATGAAGAGCACGGCAGGAAGTTAGAAGCTTTGATAACCTGACCTCTGTCAGAAAAAATTTCATTTCTACTGAATCTATCAGTGTTCCTAGGAAGGAAACTCTTGTGAGAGGGGAGAGAGAACTCTTTTCTTCGTTCACCTTCCACCTGTGAGACCTCAGGAATGCCAGTACAATGTCCGTATGGGACTTGGCGATTTGAAAAGTCGATGCCTGTATCAGAATGTTGTCTAGGTAAGGAGCCACCGCTATGCCCCGTGGCCTTAGAACCGCCAGTAGGGACCCTAGAACCTTCGTAAAGATTCTTGGTGCCGTGGCTAACCCGAAGGAAAGAGCCACAAACTGGTAATGCCTGTCTAAGAAGGCGAACCTGAGGAACTGATGATGATCTCTGTGAATCGGAATGTGGAGATAAGCATCCTTTAAGTCCACGGTAGTCATATATTGACCCTCCTGGATCATAGGTAGGATGGTTCGGATAATCTCCATCTTGAAGGATGGGACCCTGAGAAATTTGTTTAGGATCTTGAGATCCAAGATTGGTCTGAAAGTTCCCTCTTTTTTGGGAACTATAAACAGATTTGAATAGAAGCCCTGCCCCTGTTCCTCCCTTGGAACTGGGTGGATCACTCCCATAACCAGTAGGTCTTGAACACAACGTAAGAATGCCTCTCTCTTTATCTGGTTTACAGATAATTGTGAGAGATGAAATCTCCCCTTTGGAGATGAAGCTTTGAAGTCCAGAAGATATCCCTGGGAAACAATCTCTAATGCCCAGGGATCCTGGACGTCTCTTGCCCAAGCCTGGGCGAAGAGAGAAAGTCTGCCCCCTACTAGATCCGGTCCCGGATCGGGGGCTACTTCTTCATGCTGTCTTAGAGGCGGCAGCAGGTTTTTTTGGCCTGCTTCCCCTTGTTCGGTCTCCAGACTGGTTTGGACTGGGCGAAATTTCCCTCTTGTTTTGCATTAGAGGAAGCTGAAGCTGCGCCACTCTTGAAGTTTCAAAATGAACGAAAATTATTCTGTTTGGTTCTTAATTTATTGGACCTATCCTGAGGAAGGGCGTGACCTTTTCCTCAAGTAATATCAGAAATGATCTCCTTCAAGCCTGGCCCGAATAGGGTCTGTCCTTTGAAGGGGATGTTAAGAAGCTTAGACTTTGAAGTAACGTCTGCTGACCAGGACTTAAGCCATAGCGCCCTGCGCACCAGAATGGCAAAACCTGAATTCTTAGCCGTTAGTTTGGTTAGATGAAAAACGGCATCAGAAATAAAGGAAAAAGCTAACTTGAGAGCTTTAATCCTGTCTAAAATATCATCTAACGGGGTCTCCACCTGTAGAGCCTCCTTAAGAGACTCGAACCAAAAAGCCGCTGCAGCAGTAACTGGGGCAATGCATGCAAGAGGCTGGAGAATAAAACCTTGATGGATAAAAATTTTCTTAAGGAGACCCTCCAATTTTTTATCCATAGGATCTAAGAAAGCACAACTGTCCTCGACGGGGATAGTTGTACGCTTATCTAGGGTAGAAACAGCACCCTCCACCTTAGGGACTGTCTGCCACGAGTCCCGTATAGCGACATCTATGGGAAACATCTTTTTAAAAGCAGGAGGGGGAGAGAACCGAACACCTGGTCTATCCCATTCCTTAGTAACTACAATGGGGTCACAGTCATCCAGAGTCGCTAAAACCTCCCTGAGCAATAAGCGGAGGTGTTCAAGCTTAAATTTAAAGGCTATCATTTCAGAATCGGACTGAAGTAACGTCTTCCCTGAATCTGAAATCTCACCCTCAGATAGCAACTCCCTTGCCACGGCTTCGGAGCATTGTGAGGGTATATCGGACATAGCTACTAAAGCGTCAGAAAGCTCTGTATTTGTCCAAGCCCCAGAGCTGTCTCGCTTTCCTTGTAACCCTGGCAGTTTGGACAATACCCCTGTGAGGGTATTAGTCATAACTGCCGCCATGTCTTGTAAGCTAAACGCATTGGACGCGCTAGATGTACTTGGCGTCACTTGAGCGGGAGTTATAGGTTCTGACACGTGGGGAGAGCTAGATGGCCTAACCTCCCTTTTGTCAGTCTGAGAAACCTCTGGTGATAAATCTTTAAATGCCATAATATGGTCTTTATAATTTATAGAAATTTCAGTACATTTGGTACACATTCTAAGAGGGGGTTCCACAATGGCTTCTAAACATATTGAACAAGGAGTTTCCTCTATGTCAGACATATTTAACAGACTAGTAATGAGACCAGCAAGCTTGGAAAACACTTTAATAAATGTGAAACAGCAATTAAACAAAAAACGGTACTGTGCCTTTAAGAGAAAAAAAACTATCACATAAACTGCAAAACAGTGTTAAAAAGTAGTAAACTCTTCGAAATTTTTACAGTGTGTATAAGGGACTAAAGCAGCATTGCACCCACTTGCAAATGGATGATTAACCCTTTAGGCCCCAAACCGGATTTGAAAAACTTTAAAAAACGTTAATAAACAGTTAAACACCTTGCCACAGCTCTGCTGTGGCTCCTACCTGCCCTCAAATACGATTTAGGAAAGAAATAAGCCCTCTATAGTGGTCCTCAGATGCCAGAGGACTCCTTTAGGGAAGCTGGATGTCTCAGTCTGAATATGAACTGCGCATCTAGAGCGTGGAAATAGGCCCCTCCCACCATGCACTCGATGTCAGAGGGCCTTAAGAAAATACTCCTAGGAGTATCTGACTAGCCATGTGGAAACTAGGCCCCAAAAAAACAATTTTTTCACCCTCAGAGAAAAAACGTTCTTTCTATATAACATGTAAACGTTTTGTCACTAAGAAATATGAGTATTAACATGAATATTACCCTTTTTTGTAAGCATGATCCCAGTCATTGTTAAATCACTGCATCAGGCTTACCTCAATTATACAAGGCTCTGTCAGCATTTTCTAGATCTTATCATCTCTCTAGAAATAAATATACTGAACATACTTCAAAGCAGGTAATCTGCAGACCGTTCCCCCAACTGAAGTCTTTCCCATACTCTTCAGTTATGCGTGAGAACAGCAATGGACCTTAGTTACAAACCGCTAAGATCATCAACCTCCAGGAAAATTCTTCTTCTAATTTCTGCCTGGGAGTAAAACAGTACGACGCCGGTACCGTTTAAAAATAACAAACTCTTGATTGAAGGTAAAAACTACACTAAGTCACCACATATCTCTTATACTTCCTATCTTGTCGAGAGTTGCAAGAGAATGACGGGGGTGGCAGTTAGGGGAGGAACTATATAGACAGCTCTGCTGTGGGTGTCCTCTTGCAACTTCCTGTTGGGAAGGAGAATATCCCACAAGTAATGCATGAAACCGTGGCCTGGATACACCTTACAAGAGAAATACCCACAGCTTCAGTTTTACTAAGCCCTTTAACGTACATGAAAGTTGCTGTCATATCACCTCTTTCCCTTCTCTCCTCTAAGTTATACATATTTAGGTAATGGAGCCTATCCTGGTTTTATTTTTTCGACCATGTACCATTTTGGTAACCCTCCGTTGTACAGATTCAAGTTTGTTAATATCCTTTTGAAGATATGGCCTCCAGAACTGCACACAATACTCAAGATGAGGCCTAACTATTGAGCTATAAAGTGGCATAATAACCTTACTATTTCTGCTGCAAATACCTCTACCAATACATCCAAGCATTCTGCTAGCCTTACTCGCTGCATTACTACATTGTTTACTAAGTTTTAAATCATCTGAAATAATAATTCCCAATTCCTGTTCCTAAAAGTCAGTAAAGTGTCATTGAGTCTGTGATTAACATTTGGATATTTTTCCCCCTAAATGCATTATTTTACACTTTTCTGTGTTAAACTCTAGATCCCAGTTGTTTGTCCAATCCTCCAATTGTTGTATATCACCTCTCATTTTGTCTAAAAACCCCGCACCCTCCCCCCGCGCGGAACATCCACTCTGTTACAAATTTTTGTATCATCTGCAAACAGACATACTTTCCCCTGTAGCCCTTTGCTGATATCACAGATAAATATGTTAAACAAAACGGGCCCCAGAACTGACCCTCTGCTGAATGAACTCCATTTACTAAGACACTTTGTTTTCTGTCCTTAAGCCAGCATTCCACCCAGTTCACATTTTTTTAAGTCTAGACCAATGAGATACAGTTTGTGAATTTGTTTATTGTGTGGGGCGGTGTCAAATGCTTTGCTGAAATCTAGATATGCTACATCAACTGCTCCACTCTTGTCTTATACTTTTGTTACATAATCAAAGAAGTCAATTAGATTAGTCTGACATGATCTCCCTGAAGTAAAACCATGCTGATTTTGGTCCTCTAAATTGTTTGTCTTTATGTAGGTCATAATTCTTTCTTTTAACAGGCTTTCCATTAATTTCCCTACTACTGAAGTTAAACTAACTGGCCTGTAGTTACCAGATTCTTCACTACTGCCCTTTTTATGAAGAGGTATTACATTTGCTATTCTCCAATCATAGAGGATATTCTAGTAGACAAGAGACAACTAGGAGCCAGCTGCTGTCTTCCCCATACACAATAAAACCTGACACCTTTAACAACAGCAATATCACTAGAAACATATAAATTATGGATAAGCATATGCTTAAATTTCAAAATATATCCACAATACCATCACCACTGTCCTCATTGAGAGACGACCAAAACCTTCAGTCAATTTATCCTGTAATTTCCCAACACCTTGTAACATTACAAGATGCTATCTTATATCATTCCGTTCTAAGAAACGTCAAACTCAAACCCAAACCAGAGCTCACTGAGATATATGGAGATCCATTTAACCATGGTACAAATACTTCCAGTTGCACCACTACATCACCACACATTCGGACTATAAACAGCTTTGTAGACCTCTTACTTCTTTTGAAACACTTTGTAATTCCGAACACTCACCCTAAAGGCACTCTATCCCACTCGTACAAATTACTTATAGATTTCCACTCCCGAAACCTCCCTTCTTACACTGTAAAGTGGATGGAGGAACTGCAAACGCAGATTTCTACAAAAGAGTTGGATAAGATATTTATTAACAGGAGCAAAAACACTACCCTGGTCCATTTTGTAGAGACAAACATGAAACTCTTGTGTCGTTGGTACTATACCCCTACCAGATTAGCCTCAATCTTTCCTAACACCTCTACAGATTGCTGGAGAGAATGCGGTGGTGTAGGAGATTTTTTACATATATGGTGGCTATGCCCCAAAATCACCCACTTTTGGCATGGGATAAGGACAGCGATAGAAAGAGTTATAGGTATTCTGCTCCCACTAAACTCAGTTATTTTCCTATTTAATAACTTCCCTAGAATTAAATGTAAACTACGACTCCGACTTTTATTACTTATGATTAACTGTGCCAAACGATTAATTCTCAGAAATTGGAAATCGACTGCAGTTCCTTCAATATTGGAATGGGTACCTTTTGTTACACACACACACTACTAATGGAAAAATATAAGTATTGTTGCTACCAAATGGATAGATGATTTCTTAGACATTAACATCCTATGGGAAGAATATTGCAATACCCAACATGTCAGGCCCAGGTACTCCTGAAGCCATATAAGGCCACTTTACACTTTAACCCAGCCAAGATCTAATTAGGCTTATTGATATTATAACATAACATAATAAGCTTGATGTTATTTTCGCTGACCGTGTATAGTTTGTAAACTGTCTTGATTGCAGATTATCTTGTCCGATTGTATAACTTGTTTTTTTTCTTCTTCAATAAAAAACATAATTTATGCTTACCTGATAAATTACTTTCTCTTACGGTGTATCCAGTCCACGGATTCATCCTTACTTGTGGGATATTCTGATTCCCTACAGGAAGTGGCAAAGAGAGCACACAGCAGAGCTGTCCATATAGCTCCCCCTCAGGCTCCGCCCCCCAGTCATTCGACCGACGGTTAGGAGAAAAAGGAGAAACCATAGGGTGCAGTGGTGACTGTAGTTTTACAAAAATAAATTTGAACCTGACTTAATTGCCAGGGCGGGCCGTGGACTGGATACACCGTAAGAGAAAGTTATTTATCAGGTAAGCATAAATTCTGTTTTCTCTTACATGGTGTATCCAGTCCACGGATTCATCCTTACTTGTGGGATACCAATACCAAAGCTTTAGGACACGGATGAAGGGAGGGAACAAGTCAGGTAACCTAAACGGAAGGCACAACTGCTTGCAAAACCTTTCTCCCAAAACCAGCCTCCGAAGAAGCAAAAGTATCAAATTTGTAAAATTTGGCAAAAGTATGCAGTGAAGACCACGTCGCTGCCTTACAAATCTGTTCAACAGAAGCCACATTCTTGAAAGCCCATGTGGAAGCCACAGCTCTGGTGGAATGAGCGGTAATTCGTTCAGGAGGCTGCTGTCCAGCAGTCTCATATGCCAATCGGATGATGCTTTTCAGCCAGAAGGAAAGAGAGGTAGTAGTTACTTTTTCACCTCTCCTCTTACCAGAATAGACAACAAACAAGTATGATGTTTGTCTGAAATCTTTAGTTGCTTTTAAATAGAATTTTAAAGCACGAACCACATCAAGATTGTCTAACAGTCGTTCCTTCTTAGAAACTGGATTAGGGCACAGAGAAGGAACAATGATTTCCTGGTTAACATTCTTATTAGAAACCACTTTTGGAAGGAAACCAGGTTTGGTACGCAAAACAACCTTATCTGCATGGAACACCAGATAGGGTGAATTACACTGCAAAACAGACAATTCGGAAACTCTTCGAGCAGAAGAAATAGCTACCAAAAACAAAACTTTCCAAGATAATAACTTAATATCTATGGAATGTAAAGGTTCAAACGGAACCCCTTGAAGAACTGAAAGAACTAAATTTAGACTCCATGGAGGAGCCACAGTTTTATAGACAGGCTTGATTCTAACTAGAGCCTGTGCAAACGCCTGAACATCTGGTACTGCTGCCAGACGCTTGTGTAACAGGATAGACAGAGCAGATATCTGTCCCTTTAAAGGGACACTGTACCCAATTTTTTTCTTTTGTAATTCAGAAAGAGCATGCAATTTTAAGCAACTTTCTAATTTACTCCTATTATCAATTTTTCTTCGTTCTCTTGCTATCATTATTTGAAAAAGAAGGCATCTAAGTTTTTTTTTTGCTTTCAGTACTCTGGACAGCACTTTTTTATTGGTGGATGAATTTATCCATCAATCAGCAAGGACAACCCAGGTTGTTCACCAAAAATGGGCCGGCATCTAAACTTACATTCTTGCATTTCAAATAAAGATACCAAGAGAATGAAGAAAATTTGATAATAGGAGTAAATTAGAAAGTTGCTTAAAATGTCATGCTCAATCTGAATCACAAAAGAAAATTTTTGGGTACAGTGTCCCTTTAAGGAACTAGCTGACAATCCTTTCTCCAATCCTTCTTGGAGAAAAGACAATATCCTTGGAATCCTAATCTTACTCCACGAGTAACCCTTGGATTCACACCAACAAAGATATTTCCGCCATATCTTATGGTAAATTTTCCTGGTGACAGGCTTTCTGGCCTGGATCAGAGTATCTATAACTGATTCAGAGAACCCACGCTTAGCTGGAATTAAGCGTTCAATCTCCAAGCAGTCAGTTGCAGAGAAACTAGATTTGGATGCTTGAATGGACCCTGTATTAGAAGATCCTGCCTCAATGGCAGCTTCCATGGTGGAACTGATGACATGTCCACTAGGTCTGCATACCAAGTCCTGCGTGGCCACGCAGGCGCTATCAGAATTACCGAAGCCTTCTCCTGTTTGATTCTGGCTACTAGCCAAGGGAGAAGAGGAAACGGTGGAAAGACATAAGCTAGACTGAAGGACAAGGCGCTACTAGAGCATCTATCAATGCCGCCTTGGGGTCCCTGGACCTGGATCCGTAAAGGGGAAGTTTGGTGTTCTGACGGGACGCCATCAGATCCAATTCTGGAATGCCCCATAGCTGGGTCAGCTGAGCAAAAACCTTCATCGCTAGGGAACTCTTTGTTCCTCCCTGATGATTGATGTACGCTACAGTCGTGATGTTGTCCGACTGAAATCTGATGAATTTGGCCTCCGCTAGTTGAGGCCATGCCTGGAGCGTATTGAATATCGCTCTCAGTTCCAAAATGTTTATCGGGAGAAGAGAGTCTTCCCGAGACCATAGGCCCTGAGCTTTCAGGGAGTCCCAGACCGCACCCCAGCCTAACAGACTGGCATCGGTCGTGACAATGATCCACTCCAGTCTGCGGAAGCACATTCCCTGAGACAGGTGATCCTGAGACAACCACCAGAGAAGAGAGTCTCTGGTTTTCTGGTCCATTTGTATTTGAGGAGACAAATCTGCATAATCCTCATTCCACTGTTTGAGCATGCACAGTTGCAGTGGTCTGAGATGAATTCGGGCAAAAGGGACAACGTCCATTGCCGCAACCATTAATCCGATTACCTCCATGCACTGAGCCACAGAAGGCCGAGGAATGGAATGAAGAACTCGGCAAGTAGTTAAAAGCTTTGACTTCCTGACCTCTGTCAGAAATATTTTCATTTCTACCGAGTCTATTAGTGTTCCCAGGAAGGGAACCCTTGTGAGCGGGGACAGAGAACTTTTTTCTACGTTCACCTTCCACCCGTGAGACCTTAGAAAGGCCAGAACAATGTCCGTATGAGCCTTGGCTCTGTGAAAAGACGACGCCTGTATTAAGATGTCGTCTAGGTAAGGTGCTACTGCAATGCCCCGCAGTCTTAGTACCGCTAGAAGGGACCCTAGCACCTTTGTGAAAATTCTGGGAGCGGTGGCCAACCCGAAAGGAAGGGCCACGAACTGGTAATGCGTGTCCAGAAAGGCGAACCTTAGGAACTGATGATGACCTTTGTGGATAGGAATATGTAGGTACGCATCCTTTAGATCCATGGTAGTCATATATTGACCTTCCTGGATCATCGGTAAGATTGTCCGAATGATTTCCATTTTGAATGATGGAACTCTGAGGAATTTGTTTAGAATTTTTAGATCCAGGATTGGCCTGAAAGTTCCTTCCTTTTTGGGAACTACAAACAGGTTTGAGTAAAAGCCCAGTCCTTGTTCTGCAATTGGAACTGGGTGTATCACTCCCATCTTTAGAAGATCTTCTACACAGCGTAAGAACGCCTGTTTCTTTGTCTGGTCTGAAGACAAACGAGAAATGTGGAACCTTCCCCTTGAAGGAGAGTCCTTGAACTCTAGAAGATACCCCTGAGCAACAATTTCTAATGCCCAGGGATCTGGAACATCTCTTGCCCAAGCCTGAGCAAAGAGAGAAAGTCTGCCCCCTACCAGATCTGGTCCCGGATCGGGGGCTACCCCTTCATGCTATCTTAGTAGCAGCTGCAGGCTCCTTGGCCTGTTTACCCTTGTTCCAGCCCTGCAAAGGTTTCCAGGTTGCCTTGGGCTGTGAAGAGTTACCCTCTTGCTTTGCGGTCGTAGAGGTTGAAGCAGGACCGCTCCTGAAGTTGCGAAAGGAACGAAAATTAGCCTTGTTTTTAGCCTTAAAAGGCCTATCTTGCGGGAGGGCATGGCCCTTTCCCCCAGTGATATCCGAAATAATCTCTTTCAATTCGGGCCCGAAAAGGGTCTTTCCCTTGAAAGGAATATTAAGTAACTTTGTCTTAGACGACACATCGGCCAACCATGATTTAAGCCATAGCGCTCTGCGTGCCATAATGGCAAAACCAGAATTTTTCGCTGCTAACTTAGCTAGTTGAAAAGCGGCATCTGTGATAAAAGAATTAGCCAGCTTTAACGCCTTAATTCTATCCATAATTTCGTCATATGAGGTCTCCGTCTGGAGCGACTCCTCCAGCGCCTCAAACCAAAAAGCCGCTGCAGTAGTTACAGGAATAATGCAGGCAATAGGTTGGAGAAGGAAACCTTGTTGAACAAATATTTTCTTTAGTAAACCTTCTAATTTTTTATCCATAGGATCTTTGAACGCACAACTGTCTTCAATTGGTATGGTTGTGCGCTTAGCTATGGTTGAAACTGCCCCCTCTACCTTAGGGACCGTCTGCCATGCGTCCCACCTGGGATCAGTAATGGGGAACATTTTCTTAAAGATAGGGGGGGAACAAAGGGTACACCTGGTCTCTCCCACTCCCTATCCACAATATCCGCCATCCTCTTCGGGATCGGAAACGCATCAGTGTATACAGGGACTTCTAGATATTTGTCCATTTTACACAATTTCTCAGGGACCACCATGGGGTCACAATCATCCAGCGTAGCTAATACCTCCTTAAGCAGCACGCGGAGGTGTTCCAGCTTAAATTTAAATGCTAAGGAATCTGATTCCGCCCGCTGAGAAACCTTTCCAGTGTCAGAAATTTCTCCCTCGGACAGCACATCCCTCACCGACACTTCAGAGTGTTGTGAGGGTACAACAGATAAATCCTCCAAAGCTTCTGATTGCTCATCCTCTGTTCTCAAAACTGAGCTATCACGCTTTTTAGGAAAAACTGGCAGTTTGGATAAAAATGCTGCAAGGGAATAATCCATGACTGCTGCTAATTGTTGTAAGGTAATAGGGGCCAATGCGCTAGAGGTACTAGGCATCACTTGCGCGGGCGTAACTGGTGTCGACACATGGGGAGAGGAAGGAGGACTATCCTTGTTACCTTCCGTTAAAGAATCATCTTGGGCTACATTTTTAAGTGTCACTGCATGGTCTTTAAAATGTTTAGATACATTAGCACACTTTAAACACAAATGTAAAGGGGGTACCGCCATGGCTATTAAACACATAGAATAAGGTCTATCTGTAGGCTCAGACATGTTAAACAGACTTAGACAGCACTCAAATACAGTAAAATACAATTTTTGAAAAAACGGTACTGTTCCTTTAAATAATAAAAAGCGCACACTTTTTTACTAAATCTCCAAAAATCATCCAATCTTTATGAAATTTTCACCATATGATCCTAATGCTTTGAAATGATTGCACAGTAAATTTCAAGTCAATTAACCCCTTGTTAGAGCATCATGCCACAGCCTCTGCTGTGGCCCTACCTTCCTTGGGGATTAGTTTTGATCGAAAATAAGCCTCTCTGAAGTCCTCAAACAATCTCTGGACTCTTCACATGGAGATGCATGAAGCTGTCTGTAAAATCAACTGCGCAACTGAGGCGCGAATTTCAGGCCCCCTCCCTCTTCACTCTGGAGATGTGGGGCCTTCCCAAGCCAAAATAGGTGCCTAAATAGATGCCATGCGGAATAAACCCCAAAAAAGTGTTTCAAATGTAATATAAACTTGTATAAATATCAGATTTTTGTAAAAAAATAATCGATTGCCCCTGAACTGTGTCCACCAGTGTTTGAGCCCTTTCAAATAAGCCTTCCTTCTAAACTAAGTCTCAGAATATGGCTTACCTTTCCCACATGGGGATTCTTGTCAGTCTTCTAGCATTACTAAGTCTTGACTAGAAAAAATGACAACATACCTTAAAGCAGTTAAGCCTGCAAACTGTTCCCCCCAACTGAAGTTTTCTGGTACTCAACAGTCCTGTGTGGGAACAGCAATGGATTTTAGTTACAACATGCTAAAATCATTTTCCTCTCAGCAGAAATCTTCATCAATTTCTGCCACCGAGTAAATAGTACAAACCGGCACTATTTTAAAATAACAAACTCTTGATTGAAGAAATAAAAACTACAAATCTAACACCACATTCACTTTACCCTCCCGTGGAGATGCTACTTGTTAGAGCGGCAAAGAGAATGACTGGGGGGGCGGAGCCTGAGGGGGAGCTATATGGACAGCTCTGCTGTGTGCTCTCTTTGCCACTTCCTGTAGGGAATGAGAATATCCCACAAGTAAGGATGAATCCGTGGACTGGATACACCATGTAAGAGAAAAAGGTTTAAAAAAAAAAACTTAACAACTTTTTCTAAGAAGTGTACATTATTACAGCTCAACATTTAGATCTATGATACCAAATGGAACGTTTCCAGTGTCTGTAAATCTCTGTATGTGACATAAAATTATGTTAATACTGAGTTTTGTTACATTTATAGAACTGGTTTATGCAGAGTATAATTTTAGACTTCATTAGAGGGGAAAAAAATCCCTTATGTCAAACATACAGATCGTTAATCGTTCCTCTTAGCAGGACAGTGTTGCAATGATATTTGAATTTAGTTTATTGAAAAAGCTCAAACTCAAATACTGCACAACCAAGGTTAATAAATGTGTAGAACACAGCTACTTGTGTTACAAATGTTTTCAAGTCAACTGACAACACTGTTACGTGCCCTCTATCCCCTTGAGTATTAATGTACTTTTGCTTGTGATACAAGAAAAAAAAAAACAAAACATTTTGTGACCACATATAAAGTCTGCTCCTCAGGTGTTCACGTACAACAGATTTGGTTCAAGTGTCCATGCACAGTATACATTTTTGTTTTTAATTTTCTTTAACTATTCCTTTTTGTTTTTTTCTCTCACTTTATATGAGATTTTAAACTGGCAAGAGGCCATAAAAGTCCTATCTTTAAAATTACAAAATTAGTTAGCCCCAATCTTCTTGAGTTATTTCAAGTGCTGAAGAAAAGTCTTTGCCGCTATAAAAACTCCCTGGAAGCTTTCTCTGTCAGAGATTCGTTTAATATTGAACTAATAACTTTGTCTCCTGCAAATTTTTTTTTAAACCTACGTTCCCTTTGCTGATAGAGTTTAATTATCTTGTGGGAAAGTTCCAGGTTTCTTTCAAGTTCACATATTTTCCTTTTAATTTCTTTGGGGCTAGGGAGGCAGTAAGTATGGTCAATGCATAAGTCTTTTTGTTTTTCTGTTTCTTTACTGGAATTAGCTGGAGGATCCTCTTCTGTATTTAACGCTCTGGCCTTTTTCAGAAGGGAAATCTGAAAAAATAAATAAATACATAATAATTTTATATATAGATAGTGAAAATACATAATATATAATTAGAGAGTGTTATGACCCTGCTTTACAAAAAGTGCATTGCATATCATGTCACAGGATGTAAATTGGACATTAAAAAGCTTTTATTTTGCTTTTTTGTAAAAACGTGTTCTTTGTCCCACGCTCCCTAGAGGCCAAAAAATAAAACCTGTAACCAAGGTTTTTCAAATGATGCAAATTCCATAAGCCTGTATCATTTGCAAGTTGTAGAATTAGCTTTTTGGCCTCTTTAGGGGACGTGGTACAAAACACAATTTTTACACAAAAGGCACAGTAAACACCTTGTAATTACAAAACATATCTGTTATAGAATAACATATCTGCTGAGTCTTAACACTTTTAAAACAAATTAACATCTTTTTCACTGCAATTAGTTTTCAATTGGCAAAATTTATCCACCAGTTGTCTTATTTGGAGGAGCCAATCTGGGCTTTAGTCTGCAGACAACAAGGCTACAGTCAAAATGTTAGTATAAAGTACTATGTTTTGCAGTTGTTATCAGTTAAAGCCAATTAATGATAAGATATTTAGTAGGGTGCTTTTCATATTCTGAGAAGTATACATTACCTAATTTTCAGAGCTAAATTACAAGAAAAAAGGGGCAAAATAAATAATGACAATATTACAATAAATGTGCTAAAAATCACAAAAACAGAATTTATGCTTACCTGATAAATTACTTTCTCCAACGGTGTGTCCGGTCCACGGCGTCATCCTTACTTGTGGGAATATCTCTTCCCCAACAGGAAATGGCAAAGAGTCCTAGCAAAGCTGGCCATATAGTCCCTCCTAGGCTCCGCCCACCCCAGTCATTCGACCTACGGACAGGAGGAAAAATATAGGAGAAACCATATGGTACCGTGGTGACTGTAGTTAGAGAAAATAATTCATCAGACCTGATTAAAAAACCAGGGCGGGCCGTGGACCGGACACACCGTTGGAGAAAGTAATTTATCAGGTAAGCATAAATTCTGTTTTCTCCAACATTGGTGTGTCCGGTCCACGGCGTCATCCTTACTTGTGGGAACCAATACCAAAGCTTTAGGACACGGATGGAGGGAGGGAGCAAATCAGGTTACCTAAACGGAAGGCACCACGGCTTGCAAAACCTTTCTCCCAAAAATAGCCGCCGAAGAAGCAAAAGTATCAAATTTGTAAAATTTGGCAAAAGTGTGCAGTGAAGACCAAGTCGCTGCCTTACATATCTGGTCAACAGAAGCCTCGTTCTTGAAGGCCCATGTGGAAGCCACAGCCGTAGTGGAGTGAGCTGTGATTCTTTCAGGAGGCTGCCGTCCGGCAGTCTCATAAGCCAATCGGATGATGCTTTTAAGCCAAAAGGAAAGAGGTAGAAGTCGCTTTTTGACCTCTCCTTTTACCAGAATAGACAACAAACAAAGAAGATGTTTGTCTGAAATCTTTTGTAGCCTCTAAATAGAATTTTAGAGTACGGACTACGTCCAAATTGTGTAACAAACGTTCCTTCTTTGAAACTGGATTCGGACATAAAGAAGGTACAACTATCTCCTGGTTAATATTATTGTTAGAAACCACCTTTGGAAGAAAACCAGGCTTAGTACGCTAAACCACCTTATCTGCATGGAACACCAGATAGGGCGGAGAACACTGCAGAGCAGATAACTCTGAAACTCTTCTAGCAGAAGAAATAGCAACCAAAAACAAAACTTTCCAAGATAGTAACTTAATATCTATGGAATGTAAAGGTTCAAACGGAACCCCTTGAAGAACTGAAAGAACTAGATTTAGACTCCAGGGAGGAGTCAAAGGTCTGTAAACAGGCTTGATCCTAACCAGAGCCTGAACAAATGCTTGAACATCTGGCACAGCTGCCAGTCTTTTGTGTAGTAAGACAGATAAAGCAGAGATCTGTCCCTTTAGAGAACTAATCCTTTCTCCAAACCTTCTTGTAGAAAGGAGAGAATCTTAGGAATTTTTATCTTATTCCATGGGAATCCTTTGGATTCACACCAACAGATATATCTTTTCCATATTTTATGGTAAATTTTTCTAGTTACCGGTTTTCTGGCCTGAACCAGAGTATCTATCACAGAATCTGAAAACCCACGCTTTGATAGAATCAAGCGTTCAATCTCCAAGCCGTCAGCTGGAGGGAGACCAGATTTGGATGTTCGAATGGACCCTGAACAAGAAGGTCCTGTCTCAAAGGTAGCTTCCATGGTGGAACCGATGACATATTCACCAGGTCTGCATACCAAGTCCTGCGTGGCCACGCAGGAGCTATCAAGATCACCGAGGCCCTCTCCTGTTTGATCCTGGCTACCAGCCTGGGAATGAGAGGAAATGGTGGAAATACATAAGCTAGGTTGAAGGTCCAAGGTGCTACTAGTGCATCTACTAGAGTCGCCTTGGGATCCCTGGATCTGGACCCGTAGCAAGGAACCTTGAAGTTCTGACGAGACGCCATCAGATCCATGTCTGGAATGCCCCATAATTGAGTTAGTTGGGCAAAGACCTCCGGGTGGAGTTCCCACTCCCCCGGATGGAATGTCTGACGACTCAGATAATCCGCTTCCCAGTTTTCCACACCTGGGATGTGGATCGCAGATAGGTGGCAGGAGTGATCCTCCGCCCATTGAATTATTTTGGTCACTTCTTTCATCGCCAGGGAACTCCTTGTTCCCCCCTGATGATTGATATACGCAACGGTCGTCATGTTGTCTGATTGGAATCTTATGAATCTGGCCTTTGCTAGCTGAGGCCAAGCCCTGAGAGCATTGAAGATCGCTCTTAGTTCCAGAATGTTTATCGGGAGAAGAGACTCTTCCCGAGACCATAGTCCCTGAGCTTTCAGGGATTCCCAGACCGCGCCCCAGCCCACTAGACTGGCGTCGGTCGTGACAATGACCCACTCTGGTCTGCGGAAGCTCATTCCCTGGGATAGATGGTCCAGGGTCAGCCACCAACGGAGTGAATCTCTGGTCTTCTGATCTACTTGAATCATTGGAGACAAGTCTGTATAGTCCCCATTCCACTGTTTGAGCATGCACAGTTGTAATGGTCTTAGATGAATTTGTGCAAAAGGAACTATGTCCATTGCGGCAACCATCAACCCTACTACTTCCATGCACTGCGCTATGGAAGGACATGGAACAGAATGAAGAACTTGACAAGTGCTTAGAAGTTTTGACTTTCTGACCTCTGTCAGAAAAATCCTCATTTCTAAGGAATCTATTATTGTTCCCAAGAAGGGAACTCTTGTTGACGGAGACAGAGAACTTTTTTCTATGTTCACCTTCCATCCGTGTGATCTGAGAAAGGCCAGAACGACTGTATGAGCCTTTGCTTTTGACAGGGACGACCCTTGTATTAGAATGTCATCCAAGTATGGTACTACTGCAATGCCCCTCGGTCTTAGAACCGCTAGAAGGGACCCTAGTACCTTTGTGAAAATCCTTGGAGCAGTGGCTAACCCGAATGGGAGGGCCACAAACTGGTAATGTTTGTCCAGAAAGGCGAACCTTAGGAACTGATGATGTTCTTTGTGGATAGGAATATGTAGGTACGCATCCTTTAGATCCACGGTAGTCATAAATTGACCTTCCTGGATAGTGGGTAGAATCGTTCGAATGGTTTCCATCTTGAACGATGGTACCCTGAGCAATTTGTTTAGGATCTTCAAATCCAAAATTGGTCTGAAAGTTCCCTCTTTTTTGGGAACTACGAACAGATTTGAATAAAATCCCATTCCTTGTTCCTTTATTGGAACTGGGTGTATCACTCCCATCTTTAACAGGTCTTCTACACAATGTAAGAACGCCTGTCTCTTTATTTGGTTTAAGGATAAGTGAGACATGTGGAACCTTCCCCTTGGGGGTAGTTCCCTGAATTCCAGAAGATAACCCTGAGAAACTATTTCTAGTGCCCAGGGATCCTGAACATCTCTTGCCCAAGCCTGAGCAAAGAGAGAGAGTCTGCCCCCTACTAGATCCGGTCCCGGATCGGGGGCTACTCCTTCATGCTGTTTTGTTAGCAGCAGCAGGCTTCTTGGCCTGCTTACCCTTGTTCCAGCCTTGCATAGGCTTCCAAGCTGGTTTGGGCTGTGAGGCATTACCCTCTTGCTTAGAGGATGCAGAATTAGAGGCCGGTCCGTTCCTGAAATTGCGAAAGGAACGAAAATTAGATTTATTCTTGGCCTTGAAAGGCCTATCTTGAGGAAGGGCGTGGCCCTTTCCCCCAGTGATGTCTGAGATAATCTCTTTCAATTCTGGTCCAAATAGAGTTTTACCTTTGAAAGGGATGTTAAGCAATTTTGTCTTGGATGATACATCCACTGACCAAGACTTTAGCCAAAGCGCTCTGCGCGCCACAATTGCAACCCCTGAATTTTTCGACGCTAATCTAGCTAATTGCAAAGCGGCATCTAAAATAAAAGAGTTAGCCAACTTAAGTGCGTGAACTCTGTCCATAACCTCCTCATATGGAGTCTCTCTACTGATCGACTTTTCTAGTTCCTCGAACCAGAACCACGCTGCTGTAGTGACAGGAACAATGCACGAAATGGGTTGTAGAAGGTAACCTTGCTGTACAAAAATCTTTTTAAGCAAACGTTCCAATTTTTTATCCATAGGATCTTTGAAAGCACAACTATCCTCGATAGGAATAGTAGTGCGCTTGTTTAGAGTAGAAACTGCCCCCTCGACCTTAGGGACTGTCTGCCATAAGTCCTTTCTGGGGTCGACCATAGGAAATAATTTCTTAAATATAGGGGGGGGAACAAAAGGTATGCCGGGCTTCTCCCACTCCTTATTCACTATGTCCGCCACCCGCTTGGGTATAGGAAAAGCATCGGGGTGCACCGGAACCTCTAGAAACTTGTCCATCTTGCATAATTTCTCTGGATTGACCAAGTTGTCACAATCATCCAGAGTAGATAACACCTCCTTAACCCCTTAATGACCACAGCACTTTTCCATTTTCTGTCCGTTTGGGACCAAGGCTATTTTTACATTTTTGCGGTGTTTGTGTTTAGCTGTAATTTTCCTCTTACTCATTTACTGTACCCACACATATTATATACCGTTTTTCTCACCATTAAATGGACTTTCTAAAGATACCATTATTTTCATCATATCTTATAATTTACTTTAAAAAACATTATAAAATATGAGGAAAAAATGGAAACAAACACACTTTTTCTAACTTTGACCCCCAAAATCTGTTACACATCTACAACCACCAAAAAACACCCATGCTAAATAGTTTCTAAATTTTGTCCTGAGTTTAGAAATACAAAATGTTTACATGTTCTTAGCTTTTTTTGCAAGTTATAGGGCAATAAGTACAAGTAGCACTTTGCTATTTCAAAACCACTTTTTTTCAAAATTAGCACTAGTTACATTGGAACACTAATATCTTTCAGGAATCCCTGAATATCCATTGACATGTATATATTTTTTTTTAGAAGACATCCCAAAGTATTGATCTAGGCCCATTTTGGTATATTTCATGCCACCATTTCACCGCCAAATGCGATCAAATAAAAAAAATTGTTCACTTTTTCACAAATTTTTTCACAAACTTTAGGTTTCTCACTGAAATTATTTACAAACAACTTATGCAATTATAGCATAAATGGTTGTAAATGCTTCTCTGGGATCCCCTTTGTTCAGAAATAGCAGACATATATGGCTTTGGTTTTGCTTTTTGGTAATTAGAAGGCTGCTAAATGCCACTGCGCACAATACGTGTATTATGCCCAGCAGTGAAGGGGTTAATTAGGGAGCATGTAGGGAGCTTCTAGGGTTAATTTTAGCTTTAGTGTAGTGTAGTAGACAACCCCAAGTATTGATCTAGGCCCATTTTGGTATATTTCATGCCACCATTTCACCGCCAAATGCGATCAAATTAAAAAAAACGTAATTTTTTTCACAATTTTAGGTTTCTCACTGAAATTATTTACAAACAGCTTGTGCAATTATGGCACAAATGGTTGTAAATGCTTCTCTGGGATGTCCTTTGTTCAGAAATAGCAGACATATATGACTTTGGCGTTGCTTTTTGGTAATTAGAAAGTCGCTAAATGCTGCTGCGCATCACAGGTGTATTATGGCTAGCAGTGAAGGGGTTAATTAGGTAGTTTGTAGGGAGCTTGCAGGGTTAATTTTAGCTTTAGTGTAGATATCAGCCTCCCACCTGACACATCCCACCCCCTGATCCCTCCCAAACAGCTCCCTTCCCTCCCCCACCCCACAATTGTCCCCGCCATCTTAAGTACTGGCAGAAAGTCTGCCAGTACTAAAATAAAAGGTTTTTTGTTTTTAAAAAAAAAAAAAAAAAAAAAAAAAAGCATATTTACATATGCTGTGTTTAGGATCCCCCCTTAGCCCCCAACCTCCCTGATCCCCCCAAAACAGCTCTCTAAGCCTCCTCCTCTGCCTTATTGGGGGCCATCTTGGGTACTGGCAGCTGTCTGCCAGTACCCAGTTTGCACACAAACAAATGTTTATTTTTTTATTTTTTTTTATTTTTTTCTGTAGTGTAGCTTCCCCCCCCCACCCCCACGGACCAACCCCCACCACCTAAATGACACCTAAGGTTTTTTTTTTACATTCTAGGTCCCACTTTTATTTTGTTTTGGGACACATTTTTCTGTAGTGTAGCGGTTCCCACCCGCTCCCTCCCCGTGCACGCGCCCGCCCCCGCGTGCACGTGCGCGCGCCCGCCCCTGCCCCCGGACTCCCCCGCCCACGATCCTGCCCCCCTCCACATGACCAGGGCCATCGATGGCCGCCACCCACCTCCCACACCGGCTCCCACCCACCAACGATACCGGCCATCGATGTCCGGTGCAGAGAGGGCCACAGAGTGGCTCTCTCTGCATCGGATGGCCGTAGAAGGTTATTGCAGGATGCCTCCATATCGAGGCATCACTGCAATAACCGGAAAGCAGCTGGAAGCGAGCAGGATCGATTCCAGCTGCTTTCCACACCGAGGACGTGCAGGGTACGTTCTCAGGCGTTAACTGCCTTTTTTCTGAGGACGTACCCTGCACGTCCTCGGTCATTAAGAGGTTAAGCAGTGCGCGGAGATGCTCTAATTTAAATTTAAATGTCACAACATCAGGTTCAGCTTGTTGAGAAATTTTTCCTGAATCTGAAATTTCCCCATCTGACAAAACCTCCCTCATGGCCACTTCAGATTGGTGTGAGGGAATGACAGAACAATTATCATCAGCGCCCTCCTGCTCTTCAGTGTTTAAAACAGAGCAATCGCGCGTTCTCTGATATGCAGGCATTTTGGATAAAATATTTGCTATGGAGTTATCCATTACAGCCGTCAATTGTTGCATGGTAATAAGCATTGGCGCGCTAGATGTACTAGGGGCCTCCTGCGTGGGCAAAACTGGTGTAGACACAGTAGGAGATGACGTAGTATCATGTCTACTCCTCTCATCTGAGGAATCATCTTGGGCAATTTCATTATCTGTGGCAGTACTGTCCTTACTTTGTTTGGACGCTATGGCACAATTATCACACAAATTTAAATGGGGAGACACATTGGCTTTCATACATATAGAACATAGCTTATCCGAAGGCACAGACGAGTTAAACAGGCGTAAACTTGTCAATAAAGCACAAAAAACGTTTTAAAACAAAACCGTTACTGTCTCTTTAAATTTTAAACAGAAACACTTTATTACTGAATATGTGAAAAAGTATGAAGGAATTGTTCAAAAATTACCAAAATGTCACCACAGAGTCTTAAAGCATTAAGAGTATTGCACACCAATTTTCAGAGTTTTAACCCTTAAAATAAAGGAACCGGAGCCGTTTACAAATTTAACCCCTATACAGTCCCAGCTACAGCCTTTGCTGAGACCTAACCAAGCCCAGAGGGGAATACGATACCAAATGACGCCTTCTAGAAACTTTTCCAGCTACTTTCAGATCCTCACACATGCATCTGCATGTCTTGCTCTCAAAAACAACTGCGCAGTAATGGCGCGAAAATGAGGCTCAGCCTACAACTGGGAAGGCCCTCCCTGACTGGAAAAGGTGTCTAACATAGTGCCTGCCGTTAAAAAACGTTCCCCAAGTTTATAAATGTGAATTATCAGCATAAACATGTATAAAATGTCCAAATAAAGCAATCGATTTAGCCCATAAAAATGTCTACCAGTTTTATAGCCCATATTAAGCCCTTTATTCTGTTTGAGAATAAGAAAATGGCTTACCGGTCCCCATGAGGGGAAATGACAGCCTTCCAGCATTACACAGTCTTGTTAGAAATATGGCTAGTCATACCTTAAGCAGAAAAGTCTGCTAACTGTTTCCTCCAACTGAAGTTACTTCATCTCAACAGTCCTATGTGGAAACAGCAATCGATTTTAGTTACTGTCTGCTAAAATCATCTTCCTCTCACAAACAGAAATCTTCATCCTTTTCTGTTTCAGAGTAAATAGTACATACCAGCACTATTTTAAAATAACAAACACTTGATAGAAGAATAAAAAAACTACATTTAAACACCAAAAACTCTTAACCATCTCCGTGGAGATGTTGCCTGTGCAACGGCAAAGAGAATGACTGGGGTGGGCGGAGCCTAGGAGGGACTATATGGACAGCTTTGCTGGGACTCTTTGCCATTTCCTGTTGGGGAAGAGATATTCCCACAAGTAAGGATGACGCCGTGGACCGGACACACCAATGTTGGAGAAAATAAATGTAAATGATATGCAAAAAAAAACATAATTTATGTAAGAACTTACCTGATAAATTCATTTTTTTCATAGTGGCAAGAGTCCATGAGCTAGTCACGTATTGGATATACATTCCTACCTGGAGGGGGCAAAGTTTCCCAAACCTCAAAATGCTTATAAATACACCTCACTCATACTTCAGTTTAACGTATAGCCAAGAAGTGAGGTGTAAAAAAGGAGTAAAAAGCATACAAAAAAGAGGAACTGGAAATAATAATGTGCTTTATACAAAAAATCATAACCACAAAAAATAGGGTGGGTCTCATGGACTCTTGCCACTATGAAAGAAATTAATTTATCAGGTAAGTTCTTATATAAATTATGTTTTCTTTCATGTAAGTGGCAAGAGTCCATGAGCTGACGTATGGGATATAATACCCAAGATGTGGAAGTCCACGAGTCACTAGAGAGGGAGGGATAAAATAAAAACAGCTAATTCCAAAAAAAAACAACAATTAAGTTTTCTTAAAAAATGTCAGAAAAACTAAAAGGCATTAGAATCAAACTAAAACAATTGCCTGAAGAACCTTTCTACCAAAGGCTGCTTCTGAAGAAGCAACACACATTAAAATCGTAAAATTTAGTAAATGTAGGCAAAAAAGACTAAGGTGAAGCTTCATTCTTAAGAGCCCAAGAAGTGGCAACTGATCTAGTAGGATGAGATGTAATTCTCTGAGGCGGAGCCTGTCCTGCCTCCAAATAAGCTTTGTGAATCAAAAGTCTCAACCAAGAAGCCAGAGAAATAGCAGAAGCTTTCTGGCCTTTTCTGGAGTTATAAAAAATAACAAATAGACTAGAAGTCTTTCTAAAATCCTTAGTAGCCTCAACATAATATTTCAAGGCTCTTACCACATTCAAAGAATGTAAAGACCTTTCAAGAGTATTCTTAAGATAAGGACAGAAAGAGGGAACAACAATTTCCCTATTGATGTTGTTAGAATTCACAACTTTAGGTAAAAATTTAAATGAAGTCTTGATGCAAAATAATATAAGGAGACTCACAAGAGAGAGAAGACAACTCAGAAACTCTTCTAGCAGAAGAAAATAGCCAAAAGAAATAACACTTTCCAATAAAGTAGTTTAATATCCAAAGAATGCATAGGCTCAAAAGGAGAAGTCTGTAAAGTTTTCAAAACCAAATTAAGACTCCAAGGAGGAGAAATGTATTTAATAACAGGTTTGATACGAATCAAAGCTTGAACAAAACAGTGAATGTCAGGAAATTTAGCAATCTTTCTATGAAATAAAACAGAAAGAGCAGAAATTTGTCCTTTCAAAGTATTAGCAGACAAACCCTTATCCAAACCATCAAAGGGACAGTCAACACCAGAATTTTTGTTGTTTTAAAAGATAGCTAATCCCTTAATTACCAATTCCCCAGTTTTGCATAACCAACACAGTTATAATTATACATGTTTTACCTCTGTAATTACCTTGTATCTAAGCCTCAGCAGACTGCCCCCTTATTTCAGTTCTTTTGACAGACTTGCATTTTAGCCAATCAGAGCTGTCTCCATGGTAAATTCACGTGCATGAGCTCAATGTTATCTATATGAAACACATGAACTAATGCCCTCTAGTGGTGAAAATGCATTTAGATTAGAGGCAACCTTCATGGTCTAAGAAATTAGCATATGAACCTCCTAGGTTTAGCTTTCAACTAAGAATACCAAGAGAACAAAGCAAAATTGGTGATAAAAGTAAATTGGAAAGTTGTTTAAAATGACATGCCCTATTTCAAACATGAAAGGTATTTTTGGACTTGACTGTCCCTTTAAGCAAAGTCTCATTCAATGGAAAGGATTATTAAAATGCCAAAACTAAACACCTTAAAAACCCAAAAACCTAAATAATGGGGGGAAAAAACACGTATTTATAACAAAAATATTTAAGGTGCGCCTCTATAACCCAACCCAATATAAGGGATATACAGTCTTAAAGTAAAAGTAAATTTTTCACCATTGCCACATATAAATGTAATAAATATAAGTAATATAACATTTTCGCTATGTTTTTTTTTTACTTTATTATTATAGTTTATATTTTTATAATTTCCTTCCCTACCGTTGTCGCCGTTGCTCCTCCCACCCTCCTCTTCCTGTATTTTCTATTCATTACGTATAGAGCGGTCACACCCAAAGTATTGATCTAGGCTCATTTTGGTATATTTCATGCCACCATTTCACCGCCAAATGCGATCAAATAAAAAAAAAATTGTTCACTTTTTTTTACTAACTTTAGGTTTCTCACTGAAATTATTTACAATTAGCTTGTGCAATTATGGCACAAATGGTTGTAAATGCTTTTCTGGGATCCCCTTTGTTCAGAAATAACAGACATATATGGCTTTGGTGTTGCTTTTTAAAAATTAGAAGGCAGCTAAATGTTGCTGCACACCACACTTGTATTATGCCCAGCAGTGAAGGGGTTAATTAGGTAGCTTGTAAGGAGCTTGTAGGGTTAATTTTAGCTTTAGTGTAGAGATCAGTCTCCCACCTGACACATCCCACCCCCTGATCCCTGCCTGACCCCTCACAAACAGCTCTTTTCCCTCCCCATCCCACAATTGTCACTGCCATCTTAAGTACTAAAATAAAAGTTGTTGGGGGCGGAGCCTACAGCTATTGCGGAAGGTCATGCTCTAGAGGAGCTCCTGATTTTCACCGGGTTCTACAAAGTATTTTTTATCCAAATCTGGATTTCATTGACAGAGTTTTGCACTGCAGGCTCTTGGGAGACCCTAGGAGAGTTTGTGAGAATATCTCGTGAGATTGATGCTTCCTATGCTCCTTAGCTAAGAGACGTGGGGACGGACCGCATGGCCTGCACTAGGCCTCTGTTCACCTGCACCTCTAGGGCTGCTGCACATTCCCCCCCCAGGAATTGAACGAGCCTGGGTTTATTCGTAGTGAATAGTGCTACTCTATATATTTCTTCCCACCACCCTATTATCACATTGGGTCTATTAGCATAATTTTTATATATTTTACCATGGAGGACATTTCGCAGACACTGCAGATCATATTTACAGACTTTAAAATTGCAATGATTGAGGCCTTGGATGATATTTTACAGTGTCCCAGGGCTAAGAAGACGCCACACAGAAGTGCTGAGACAAGAGATCTTTATTGGCAAACTCTCCCAACACGCATATTTACAATTTTGGAGCGGAGGGAGCAAGAACCGTGTGAGCCACTATTAGCGAGTCACTTGTCTGTTTGGAAGGCAGTCACAGAAGAAGCACTTAGATGGGGCTCTGAATCAGAGTCAGAAGCTATTACAGCTCCCGTAGTGAAGCCTCAATATCAAGAGAAGGAGGAGATGCTGGGCACGCCTACACTGTGTAATGCTCCTACTGCACAAGACTTTGGATATACCGGGCGTGAGTACCTTGAGATACTGGAGGCACTGGAAGACAACACAGCCGCGACAGCCGCTACTCAACTTGTAGCAGAGGAGGCTGGTAAGCAGGGCATGTTCAGCCCTAGTAAATTCCCACATGGCTCTAACATTTACCTCGAGATCTATGTCCCGCGACCTACCGGCTCAGGGGTGAGAGCGGAAAATCCCTGTCCCACAGAACGGATACCTTCATGGTGGCTGGACTGCCGTACAGGGACGCAAAAGATTAAATCAGGAGTAGGTTAGATGATCCTATGGTAACGCATAGCGATGGGAAACTTCTCTATGCGAACATTTGACTATTCTTTTATAGGTTATTTTTCTGAGTTTGACAAGTTACCATAGTAGGACTCCACCAAGATCTCTTACATGAGATTGTTCTAACATACTTGGGGTCATTATGTCGTTTGATGTTTATATACTGTAGGGTAACGAGTGAATTAAAAAGTTACTGCTTTATGTACACATACTATTAACTGGATAGTGCTGATGTTAATATCTATATTGGAATGTTAGCCCTATATTTTTGCCATATACTGCTCTCCATTACTTTTCTTTCTTTTTTTTTGTTTGCCTGTTTCTGCTCCACTGCCTGAGTATACATGAGATATTTTTGGGATCACTGACTTATATATCTTAACAAATCTGTATGTGCCAGTAACAACTATATGCGTGTTAAATATTTTGTAGCTCAGTTTTATATTGTTATAGGATGCTTCAGATATCCCGACATTAATGTTATATCCTGTTTCCAGGTTAAGATTTCTTGAGCCTTTCAATAAGTGCAAATTGTGGCTCTGTATGAAACATGCTAAGATAAATGATATCTCCTATGGGAGTGAGCTGGTACTTAACCATTTAAATACACTTGATCGTGTATAAGCATCCAATAGTTGACATTTAATGTTTAATTTTTTAAAGTTAGTCCCTTCTTACATAGTCATAACCTATATTATATGTCTGAACCACAGAAAGGTTGCATAAAAAATAAAAAATGAGGTTAGCATAGTGAGATCCAAGAGTGGTCTCTCCATTCCATTATGCCTTCCCTTACTACTAGATATGTTTCCTTATTTAAGGCCCAAGAGCGGCCTATTAGTATTGTTATGTAAGGTTTCCTTATGAATAGGCGTTATGTATTTAATTTTGCAATCCATTACTGTTTTTTTGTTTGTTGTTTTTTTGTTTTTCTATGTCATTGGTGAGTTGTGCAAAATATTAACTATACTGTTATGGAACCAAGCTGGACTGTACATGTTACCTTTTGTACTGAATGACAATTTCATTTGTGATTATACTGTTTGTATGCCTAACTTAAGAACCTCAATAAAAATTATTAAAAAAAAAAAAAAATAAATAAAAAAAAAAAAAAGTTGTTTTTTTTAAAGCATTTTAAAAAAGGATATAAACAGTTTCTGCAGTTTAGGTTCCCTCCTAACCCCACAACCTCCACGATCCCCCCCCCCCAAATAGCTCTCTTAAATTCCCCCCTCTTCCTATTTGTGGCCATTTTAGGTACCAATTTTCTTAACAAATTTGCTCTTTTTATTTATTATTATTTTATCCTATTTTTCAGTAGTGTAGCTGCCCCCCCTCAAAATCCTACCCCCCTCCCTCTCCCAGATCCCATTCTAAACAATTATTTCCCCCTCTCTCTTCCTCTGGCACAGATTGGTTTCGTGCGCGTGCTCCCGCCCCCCCCTCGCAAGCTCCCACCCACCTTCCCAGGACAGCGGCCAGAACTAGTCCAGCGATGGGCCACCCTACCTCCCTGCAGCTGCTCCCACCCACCAACGACCGGTACCATTGCTGGCCGATGTAGAGAGGGCCACAGAGTGGCCCTCTCTGCATCGGTGTGCAAAAAAAGGTATTGCAGTGATGCCTCAATATCAATACCTTGGAAGAGGCTGGAAGCAATCAGGATCGCTTCCACCGCTTTAAACCCCTGTACGTCGTTGGTCGTTAATGACCAGTTTTTGCATGACGTACCCTGTACAACGTTGGTCGTTAAGGGGTTAAAGGGACAGTCTAGTCCAAAATAAACTTTCATGATTCAGATAGGGCATGTGATTTTAAACAACTTTCCAATTTACTTTTATCACCAATTTTGCTTTGTTCTCTTGGTATTCTTAGTTGAAAGCTAATCCTAGGAGGTTTGAATGCTAAGACTTTAAAGGCCGCCTCTTATCTAAATGCATTTTTACAGTTTTTCACCACTAGAGAGTTTTCGTCCATGTATGTCATATAGATAACACTGTACTCACGCATCTAGTTACATAGGAGTCAGCACTGATTGGCTAAAATGCAAGTCTGTCAAAATAACTGAAATAAGGGGGCAGTTTGCAAAGGCTTAGATACAAGGTAATTTCAGAATTAAAAAGTGTATTATTATAACTGTGTTGGTTATGCAAAACTAGGGAATGGGTAAAAGGGATTATCTATCTTTTAAAACAATAACAATTCTGGTGTAGACTGTCACTTTAAGGACCGGTCATTTCAGACAAAAACTTACCCAAAATACCTGAACATTTTTAGCATTTTTGCCATCACTACATTTAGACAGAAATAGAGCATCCTATAATCAGGGCTAGCTCAAGACATGTGCTGCCTGGGTCCGAGTTCAAAATGAGGCTGAAGTGATCCTGATTTCTTCCAGCCTCTTCCAAGGTATTGATATTGAGGCATCACTGCAATACCTTTTTTTGCACACCAATGCAGAGAGGGCCACTCTGTGGCCCTCTCTACATCGGCCAGCAATGGTGCCGGTCGTTGGTGGGTGGGAGCAGCTGCAGGGAGGAAGGGCGGCCCATCGCTGGACTAGTTCCGGCCGCTGTTCTGGGAAGGTGGGTGGGAGCTTGCGAGGGGGGGGGGCGGGAGCACGCGCACGAAACCAATCTGTGCCAGAGGAAGAGAGAGGGGGGAAATAATTGTTTAGAATGGGATCTGGGAGAGGGAGGGGGGGCAGCTACACTACTGAAAAATAGGATAAAAACACAATTTATGCTTACCTGATAAATTTATTTCTCTTGTGGTGTATCCAGTCCACGGATCATCCATTACTTGTGGGATATTCTCATTCCCAACAGGAAGTTGCAAGAGGACACCCACAGCAGAGCTGTAATATAGCTCCTCCCCTAACTGTCATAGCCAGTCATTCAACTGAAAACAAGCCGAGAAAGGAGGAACCATAGGGTGCAGTGGTTACTGTAGTTTAAATTTAAAAATTACCTGCCTTAAAATGACAGGGCAGGCCGTGGACTGGATACACCACAAGAGAAATAAATTTATCAGGTAAGCATAAATTGTGTTTTCTCTTGTAAGGTGTATACAGTCCACGGATCATCCATTACTTGTGGGATACCAATACCAAAGCTAAAGTACACGGATGAAGGGAGGGACAAGGCAGGAACTTAAATGGAAGGAACCACTGCCCGTAAAACCTTTCTCCCAAATATAGCCTCCGAAGAAGCAAAAGTATCAAATTTGTAAAATTTTGAAAAAATATGAAGCGAAGACCAAGTCGTCGCCTTGCAAATCTGATCAAAAGAAGCCTCATTTTTAAAGGCCCAAGTGGAAGCCACAGCTCTAGTGGAATGAGCTGTAATCCTTTCAGGAGGTTGCTGTCCAGCAGTCTCATAGGCTAAGCGGATTAAGCTTCTTAGTCAAAAAGAAAAAGAGGTTGCCGAAGCCTTTTGACCTCTCCTCTGTCCAGAGTAGACAACAAACAAAGCAGATGTTTGACGAAAATCTTTAGTAGCTTGTAAGTAAAACTTTAAAGCACGGACCACGTCCAAATTGTGTAACACAAGGATGGAACAACAATCTCTTGATTGATATTCTTGTTAGATACCACCTTAGGTAAGAACCCAGGTTTGGTACGCAGGACTACCTTATCCGTATGAAAAATCAGATAAGGAGAATCACATTGTAAGGCAGATAGCTCAGAGACTCTATGAGCCGAGGAAATAGCTACCAAAAAAAAGAACTTTCCAAGATAAAAGCTTGATATCTATGGAATGAAGAGGTTCAAACGGAACTCCTTGAAGAACCTTAAGAACCAAGTTTAAGCTCCATGGTGGAGCAACAGGTTTAAACACAGGCTTGATTCTAACTAAAGCCTGACAAAATGCCTGAACGTCTGGAACATCTGCCAGACGCTTAACTAGCTGACAATCCTTTTTCCAAACCTTCTTGGAGAAAAGATAATATCCTAGCAATCCTGACCTTACTCCATGAGTAACCCTTGGATTCACACCAATAAAGATATCTAAGCCATACCTTATGGTAAATTTTCCTGGTGACAGGCTTTCGTGCCTGTCTTAAGGTATCAATAACTGACTCGGAGAAGCCACGCTTTGATAAAATCAAGCGTTCAATCTCCAGGCAGCCAACATCAGAGAAATTAGCATAAATAAAAAGAGAGAAGCGCTCAACCTGGAAACGAACAATAGCATAATAGCTTGTTCTATGGCTAGTTACCACCCAAGAAGCAGCCTCTTTTTGCTCAACATGTGCCTTTCACAGAGAAAAACTTTCCTGAAGCATATCAGTCTGATCCTGACTTCACAGTACAGTCCAGCCCCGAAATACCAGGCAATCCTTCTCTGAACGAGAGAAACAGCAAAACCCCAGACGTACGTTTCGGCCTATTGTGGGCCTCGTCAGTGAGGTGCAGCCATATCCCTCTAGGCACACTGAGCAACGGGTCCACGTCTGGATTCCCGCATCACACTTAGGGAGACTTCCCAAAATGTCATAATTTGCATAAATAAAAAGAGAGAAGCGCTCAACCTGGAAACGAACAATAGCATAATAGCTTGTTCTATGGCTAGTTACCACCCAAGAAGCAGCCTCTTTTTGCTCAACATGGGCCTTTCACAGAGAAAAACTTTCCTGAAGCATATCAGTCTGATCCTGACTTCACAGTACAGTCCAGCCCCGAAATACCAGGCAATCCTTCTCTGAACGAGAGAAACAGCAAAACCCCAGACGTACGTTTCGGCCTATTGTGGGCCTCGTCAGTGAGGTGCAGCCATATCCCTCTAGGCACACTGAGCAACGGGTCCACGTCTGGATTCCCGCATCACACTTAGGGAGACTTCCCAAAATGTCATAATTTGCATAAATAAAAAGAGAGAAGCGCTCAACCTGGAAACGAACAATAGCATAATAGCTTGTTCTATGGCTAGTAACCACCCAAGAAGCAGCCTCTTTTTGCTCAACATGTGCCTTTCACAGAGAAAAACTTTCCTGAAGCATATCAGTCTGATCCTGACTTCACAGTACAGTCCAGCCCCGAAATACCAGGCAATCCTTCTCTGAACGAGAGAAACAGCAAAACCCCAGACGTATGTTTCGGCCTATTGTGGGCCTCGTCAGTGAGGTGCAGCCATATCCCTCTAGGCACACTGAGCAACGGGTCCACGTCTGGATTCCCGCATCACACTTAGGGAGACTTCCCAAAATGTCATAATTTGCATAAATAAAAAGAGAGAAGCGCTCAACCTGGAAACGAACAATAGCATAATAGCTTGTTCTATGGCTAGTTACCACCCAAGAAGCAGCCTCTTTTTGCTCAACATGTGCCTTTCACAGAGAAAAACTTTCCTGAAGCATATCAGTCTGATCCTGACTTCACAGTACAGTCCAGCCCCAAAATACCAGGCAATCCTTCTCTGAACGAGAGAAACAGCAAAACCCCAGACGTACGTTTCGGCCTATTGTGGGCCTCGTCAGTGAGGTGCAGCCATATCCCTCTAGGCACACTGAGCAACGGGTCCACGTCTGGATTCCCGCATCACACTTAGGGAGACTTCCCAAAATGTCATAATTTGCATAAATAAAAAGAGAGAAGCGCTCAACCTGGAAACGAACAATAGCATAATAGCTTGTTCTATGGCTAGTTACCACCCAAGAAGCAGCCTCTTTTTGCTCAACATGTGCCTTTCACAGAGAAAAACTTTCCTGAAGCATATCAGTCTGATCCTGACTTCACAGTACAGTCCAGCCCCGAAATACCAGGCAATCCTTCTCTGAACGAGAGAAACAGCAAAACCCCAGACGTACGTTTTGGCCTATTGTGGGCCTCGTCAGTGAGGTGCAGCCATATCCCTCTAGGCACACTGAGCAACGGGTCCACGTCTGGATTCCTGCATCACACTTAGGGAGACTTCCCAAAATGTCATAATTTGCATAAATAAAAAGAGAGAAGCGCTCAACCTGGAAACGAACAATAGCATAATAGCTTGTTCTATGGCTAGTTACCACCCAAGAAGCAGCCTCTTTTTGCTCAACATGTGCCTTTCACAGAGAAAAACTTTCCTGAAGCATATCAGTCTGATCCTGACTTCACAGTACAGTCCAGCCCCGAAATACCAGGCAATCCTTCTCTGAACGAGAGAAACAGCAAAACCCCAGACGTACGTTTCGGCCTATTGTGGGCCTCGTCAGTGAGGTGCAGCCATATCCCTCTAGGCACACTGAGCAACGGGTCCACGTCTGGATTCCCGCATCACACTTAGGGAGACTTCCCAAAATGTCATAATTTGCATAAATAAAAAGAGAGAAGCGCTCAACCTGGAAACGAACAATAGCATAATAGCTTGTTCTATGGCTAGTTACCACCCAAGAAGCAGCCTCTTTTTGCTCAACATGTGCCTTTCACAGAGAAAAACTTTCCTGAAGCATATCAGTCTGATCCTGACTTCACAGTACAGTCCAGCCCCGAAATACCAGGCAATCCTTCTCTGAACGAGAGAAACAGCAAAACCCCAGACGTACGTTTCGGCCTATTGTGGGCCTCGTCAGTGAGGTGCAGCCATATCCCTCTAGGCACACTGAGCAACGGGTCCACGTCTGGATTCCCGCATCACACTTAGGGAGACTTCCCAAAATGTCATAATTTGCATAAATAAAAAGAGAGAAGCGCTCAACCTGGAAACGAACAATAGCATAATAGCTTGTTCTATGGCTAGTTACCACCCAAGAAGCAGCCTCTTTTTGCTCAACATGTGCCTTTCACAGAGAAAAACTTTCCTGAAGCATATCAGTCTGATCCTGACTTCACAGTACAGTCCAGCCCCGAAATACCAGGCAATCCTTCTCTGAACGAGAGAAACAGCAAAACCCCAGACGTACGTTTCGGCCTATTGTGGGCCTCGTCAGTGAGGTGCAGCCATATCCCTCTAGGCACACTGAGCAACGGGTCCACGTCTGGATTCCCGCATCACACTTAGGGAGACTTCCCAAAATGTCATAATTTGCATAAATAAAAAGAGAGAAGCGCTCAACCTGGAAACGAACAATAGCATAATAGCTTGTTCTATGGCTAGTAACCACCCAAGAAGCAGCCTCTTTTTGCTCAACATGTGCCTTTCACAGAGAAAAACTTTCCTGAAGCATATCAGTCTGATCCTGACTTCACAGTACAATCCAGCCCCGAAATACCAGGCAATCCTTCTCTGAACGAGAGAAACAGCAAAACCCCAGACGTATGTTTCGGCCTATTGTGGGCCTCGTCAGTGAGGTGCAGCCATATCCCTCTAGGCACACTGAGCAACGGGTCCACGTCTGGATTCCCGCATCACACTTAGGGAGACTTCCCAAAATGTCATAATTTGCATAAATAAAAAGAGAGAAGCGCTCAACCTGGAAACGAACAATAGCATAATAGCTTGTTCTATGGCTAGTTACCACCCAAGAAGCAGCCTCTTTTTGCTCAACATGTGCCTTTCACAGAGAAAAACTTTCCTGAAGCATATCAGTCTGATCCTGACTTCACAGTACAGTCCAGCCCCGAAATACCAGGCAATCCTTCTCTGAACGAGAGAAACAGCAAAACCCCAGACGTACGTTTCGGCCTATTGTGGGCCTCGTCAGTGAGGTGCAGCCATATCCCTCTAGGCACACTGAGCAACGGGTCCACGTCTGGATTCCCGCATCACACTTAGGGAGACTTCCCAAAATGTCATAATTTGCATAAATAAAAAGAGAGAAGCGCTCAACCTGGAAACGAACAATAGCATAATAGCTTGTTCTATGGCTAGTTACCACCCAAGAAGCAGCCTCTTTTTGCTCAACATGTGCCTTTCACAGAGAAAAACTTTCCTGAAGCATATCAGTCTGATCCTGACTTCACAGTACAGTCCAGCCCCGAAATACCAGGCAATCCTTCTCTGAACGAGAGAAACAGCAAAACCCCAGACGTACGTGTCGGCCTATTGTGGGCCTCGTCAGTGAGGTGCAGCCATATCCCTCTAGGCACACTGAGCAACGGGTCCACGTCTGGATTCCCGCATCACACTTAGGGAGACTTCCCAAAATGTCATAATTTGCATAAATAAAAAGAGAGAAGCGCTCAACCTGGAAACGAACAATAGCATAATAGCTTGTTCTATGGCTAGTTACCACCCAAGAAGCAGCCTCTTTTTGCTCAACATGTGCCTTTCACAGAGAAAAACTTTCCTGAAGCATATCAGTCTGATCCTGACTTCACAGTACAGTCCAGCCCCGAAATACCAGGCAATCCTTCTCTGAACGAGAGAAACAGCAAAACCCCAGACGTACGTTTTGGCCTATTGTGGGCCTCGTCAGTGAGGTGCAGCCATATCCCTCTAGGCACACTGAGCAACGGGTCCACGTCTGGATTCCTGCATCACACTTAGGGAGACTTCCCAAAATGTCATAATTTGCATAAATAAAAAGAGAGAAGCGCTCAACCTGGAAACGAACAATAGCATAATAGCTTGTTCTATGGCTAGTTACCACCCAAGAAGCAGCCTCTTTTTGCTCAACATGTGCCTTTCACAGAGAAAAACTTTCCTGAAGCATATCAGTCTGATCCTGACTTCACAGTACAGTCCAGCCCCGAAATACCAGGCAATCCTTCTCTGAACGAGAGAAACAGCAAAACCCCAGACGTACGTTTCGGCCTATTGTGGGCCTCGTCAGTGAGGTGCAGCCATATCCCTCTAGGCACACTGAGCAACGGGTCCACGTCTGGATTCCCGCATCACACTTAGGGAGACTTCCCAAAATGTCATAATTTGCATAAATAAAAAGAGAGAAGCGCTCAACCTGGAAACGAACAATAGCATAATAGCTTGTTCTATGGCTAGTTACCACCCAAGAAGCAGCCTCTTTTTGCTCAACATGTGCCTTTCACAGAGAAAAACTTTCCTGAAGCATATCAGTCTGATCCTGACTTCACAGTACAGTCCAGCCCCGAAATACCAGGCAATCCTTCTCTGAACGAGAGAAACAGCAAAACCCCAGACGTACGTTTTGGCCTATTGTGGGCCTCGTCAGTGAGGTGCAGCCATATCCCTCTAGGCACACTGAGCAACGGGTCCACGTCTGGATTCCTGCATCACACTTAGGGAGACTTCCCAAAATGTCATAATTTGCATAAATAAAAAGAGAGAAGCGCTCAACCTGGAAACGAACAATAGCATAATAGCTTGTTCTATGGCTAGTTACCACCCAAGAAGCAGCCTCTTTTTGCTCAACATGTGCCTTTCACAGAGAAAAACTTTCCTGAAGCATATCAGTCTGATCCTGACTTCACAGTACAGTCCAGCCCCGAAATACCAGGCAATCCTTCTCTGAACGAGAGAAACAGCAAAACCCCAGACGTACGTTTCGGCCTATTGTGGGCCTCGTCAGTGAGGTGCAGCCATATCCCTCTAGGCACACTGAGCAACGGGTCCACGTCTGGATTCCCGCATCACACTTAGGGAGACTTCCCAAAATGTCATAATTTGCATAAATAAAAAGAGAGAAGCGCTCAACCTGGAAACGAACAATAGCATAATAGCTTGTTCTATGGCTAGTTACCACCCAAGAAGCAGCCTCTTTTTGCTCAACATGTGCCTTTCACAGAGAAAAACTTTCCTGAAGCATATCAGTCTGATCCTGACTTCACAGTACAGTCCAGCCCCGAAATACCAGGCAATCCTTCTCTGAACGAGAGAAACAGCAAAACCCCAGACGTACGTTTCGGCCTATTGTGGGCCTCGTCAGTGAGGTGCAGCCATATCCCTCTAGGCACACTGAGCAACGGGTCCACGTCTGGATTCCCGCATCACACTTAGGGAGACTTCCCAAAATGTCATAATTTGCATAAATAAAAAGAGAGAAGCGCTCAACCTGGAAACGAACAATAGCATAATAGCTTGTTCTATGGCTAGTTACCACCCAAGAAGCGGCCTCTTTTTGCTCAACATGTGCCTTTCACAGAGAAAAACTTTCCTGAAGCATATCAGTCTGATCCTGACTTCACAGTACAGTCCAGCCCCGAAATACCAGGCAATCCTTCTCTGAACGAGAGAAACAGCAAAACCCCAGACGTACGTTTCGGCCTATTGTGGGCCTCGTCAGTGAGGTGCAGCCATATCCCTCTAGGCACACTGAGCAACGGGTCCACGTCTGGATTCCCGCATCACACTTAGGGAGACTTCCCAAAATGTCATAATTTGCATAAATAAAAAGAGAGAAGCGCTCAACCTGGAAACGAACAATAGCATAATAGCTTGTTCTATGGCTAGTAACCACCCAAGAAGCAGCCTCTTTTTGCTCAACATGTGCCTTTCACAGAGAAAAACTTTCCTGAAGCATATCAGTCTGATCCTGACTTCACAGTACAATCCAGCCCTGAAATACCAGGCAATCCTTCTCTGAACGAGAGAAACAGCAAAACCCCAGACGTACGTTTCGGCCTATTGTGGGCCTCGTCAGTGAGGTGCAGCCATATCCCTCTAGGCACACTGAGCAACGGGTCCACGTCTGGATTCCCGCATCACACTTAGGGAGACTTCCCAAAATGTCATAATTTGCATAAATAAAAAGAGAGAAGCGCTCAACCTGGAAACGAACAATAGCATAATAGCTTGTTCTATGGCTAGTTACCACCCAAGAAGCAGCCTCTTTTTGCTCAACATGTGCCTTTCACAGAGAAAAACTTTCCTGAAGCATATCAGTCTGATCCTGACTTCACAGTACAGTCCAGCCCCGAAATACCAGGCAATCCTTCTCTGAACGAGAGAAACAGCAAAACCCCAGACGTACGTTTCGGCCTATTGTGGGCCTCGTCAGTGAGGTGCAACCATATCCCTCTAGGCACACTGAGCAACGGGTCCACGTCTGGATTCCCGCATCACACTTAGGGAGACTTCCCAAAATGTCATAATTTGCATAAATAAAAAGAGAGAAGCGCTCAACCTGGAAACGAACAATAGCATAATAGCTTGTTCTATGGCTAGTTACCACCCAAGAAGCAGTCTCTTTTTGCTCAACATGTGCCTTTCACAGAGAAAAACTTTCCTGAAGCATATCAGTCTGATTCTGACTTCACAGTACAGTCCAGCCCCGAAATACCAGGCAATCCTTCTCTGAACGAGAGAAACAGCAAAACCCCAGACGTACGTTTCGGCCTATTGTGGGCCTCGTCAGTGAGGTGCAGCCATATCCCTCTAGGCACACTGAGCAACGGGTCCACGTCTGGATTCCCGCATCACACTTAGGGAGACTTCCCAAAATGTCATAATTTGCATAAATAAAAAGAGAGAAGCGCTCAACCTGGAAACGAACAATAGCATAATAGCTTGTTCTATGGCTAGTTACCACCCAAGAAGCAGCCTCTTTTTGCTCAACATGTGCCTTTCACAGAGAAAAACTTTCCTGAAGCATATCAGTCTGATCCTGACTTCACAGTACAGTCCAGCCCCGAAATACCAGGCAATCCTTCTCTGAACGAGAGAAACAGCAAAACCCCAGACGTACGTTTCGGCCTATTGTGGGCCTCGTCAGTGAGGTGCAGCCATATCCCTCTAGGCACACTGAGCAACGGGTCCACGTCTGGATTCCCGCATCACACTTAGGGAGACTTCCCAAAATGTCATAATTTGCATAAATAAAAAGAGAGAAGCGCTCAACCTGGAAACGAACAATAGCATAATAGCTTGTTCTATGGCTAGTTACCACCCAAGAAGCAGCCTCTTTTTGCTCAACATGTGCCTTTCACAGAGAAAAACTTTCCTGAAGCATATCAGTCTGATCCTGACTTCACAGTACAGTCCAGCCCCGAAATACCAGGCAATCCTTCTCTGAACGAGAGAAACAGCAAAACCCCAGACGTACGTTTCGGCCTATTGTGGGCCTCGTCAGTGAGGTGCAGCCATATCCCTCTAGGCACACTGAGCAACGGGTCCACGTCTGGATTCCCGCATCACACTTAGGGAGACTTCCCAAAATGTCATAATTTGCATAAATAAAAAGAGAGAAGCGCTCAACCTGGAAACGAACAATAGCATAATAGCTTGTTCTATGGCTAGTTACCACCCAAGAAGCAGCCTCTTTTTGCTCAACATGTGCCTTTCACAGAGAAAAACTTTCCTGAAGCATATCAGTCTGATTCTGACTTCACAGTACAGTCCAGCCCCGAAATACCAGGCAATCCTTCTCTGAACGAGAGAAACAGCAAAACCCCAGACGTACGTTTCGGCCTATTGTGGGCCTCGTCAGTGAGGTGCAGCCATATCCCTCTAGGCACACTGAGCAACGGGTCCACGTCTGGATTCCCGCATCACACTTAGGGAGACTTCCCAAAATGTCATAATTTGCATAAATAAAAAGAGAGAAGCGCTCAACCTGGAAACGAACAATAGCATAATAGCTTGTTCTATGGCTAGTTACCACCCAAGAAGCAGCCTCTTTTTGCTCAACATGTGCCTTTCACAGAGAAAAACTTTCCTGAAGCATATCAGTCTGATCCTGACTTCACAGTACAGTCCAGCCCCGAAATACCAGGCAATCCTTCTCTGAACGAGAGAAACAGCAAAACCCCAGACGTACGTTTCGGCCTATTGTGGGCCTCGTCAGTGAGGTGCAGCCATATCCCTCTAGGCACACTGAGCAACGGGTCCACGTCTGGATTCCCGCATCACACTTAGGGAGACTTCCCAAAATGTCATAATTTGCATAAATAAAAAGAGAGAAGCGCTCAACCTGGAAACGAACAATAGCATAATAGCTTGTTCTATGGCTAGTTACCACCCAAGAAGCAGCCTCTTTTTGCTCAACATGTGCCTTTCACAGAGAAAAACTTTCCTGAAGCATATCAGTCTGATCCTGACTTCACAGTACAGTCCAGCCCCGAAATACCAGGCAATCCTTCTCTGAACGAGAGAAACAGCAAAACCCCAGACGTACGTTTCGGCCTATTGTGGGCCTCGTCAGTGAGGTGCAGCCATATCCCTCTAGGCACACTGAGCAACGGGTCCACGTCTGGATTCCCGCATCACACTTAGGGAGACTTCCCAAAATGTCATAATTTGCATAAATAAAAAGAGAGAAGCGCTCAACCTGGAAACGAACAATAGCATAATAGCTTGTTCTATGGCTAGTAACCACCCAAGAAGCAGCCTCTTTTTGCTCAACATGTGCCTTTCACAGAGAAAAACTTTCCTGAAGCATATCAGTCTGATCCTGACTTCACAGTACAGTCCAGCCCCGAAATACCAGGCAATCCTTCTCTGAACGAGAGAAACAGCAAAACCCCAGACGTACGTTTCGGCCTATTGTGGGCCTCGTCAGTGAGGTGCAGCCATATCCCTCTAGGCACACTGAGCAACGGGTCCACGTCTGGATTCCCGCATCACACTTAGGGAGACTTCCCAAAATGTCATAATTTGCATAAATAAAAAGAGAGAAGCGCTCAAACTGGAAACGAACAATAGCATAATAGCTTGTTCTATGGCTAGTTACCACCCAAGAAGCAGCCTCTTTTTGCTCAACATGTGCCTTTCACAGAGAAAAACTTTCCTGAAGCATATCAGTCTGATCCTGACTTCACAGTACAGTCCAGCCCCGAAATACCAGGCAATCCTTCTCTGAACGAGAGAAACAGCAAAACCCCAGACGTACGTTTCGGCCTATTGTGGGCCTCGTCAGTGAGGTGCAGCCATATCCCTCTAGGCACACTGAGCAACGGGTCCACGTCTGGATTCCCGCATCACACTTAGGGAGACTTCCCAAAATGTCATAATTTGCATAAATAAAAAGAGAGAAGCGCTCAACCTGGAAACGAACAATAGCATAATAGCTTGTTCTATGGCTAGTTACCACCCAAGAAGCAGCCTCTTTTTGCTCAACATGTGCCTTTCACAGAGAAAAACTTTCCTGAAGCATATCAGTCTGATCCTGACTTCACAGTACAGTCCAGCCCCGAAATACCAGGCAATCCTTCTCTGAACGAGAGAAACAGCAAAACCCCAGACGTACGTTTCGGCCTATTGTGGGCCTCGTCAGTGAGGTGCAGCCATATCCCTCTAGGCACACTGAGCAACGGGTCCACGTCTGGATTCCCGCATCACACTTAGGGAGACTTCCCAAAATGTCATAATTTGCATAAATAAAAAGAGAGAAGCGCTCAACCTGGAAACGAAACAATAGCATAATAGCTTGTTCTATGGCTAGTAACCACCCAGAAGCAGCCTCTTTTTGCTCAACATGTGCCTTTCACAGAGAAAAACTTTCCTGAAGCATATCAGTCTGATCCTGACTTCACAGTACAGTCCAGCCCCGAAATACCAGGCAATCCTTCTCTGAACGAGAGAAACAGCAAAACCCCAGACGTACGTTTCGGCCTATTGTGGGCCTCGTCAGTGAGGTGCAGCCATATCCCTCTAGGCACACTGAGCAACGGGTCCACGTCTGGATTCCCGCATCACACTTAGGGAGACTTCCCAAATGTCATAATTTGTATAAATAAATAGAGAGAAGCGCTCAAACTGGAAACGAAATAGCATAATAGCTTGTTCTATGGCTAGTTACCACCCAAGAAGCAGCCTCTTTTTGCTCAACATGTGCCTTTCACAGAGAAAAACTTTCCTGAAGCATATCAGTCTGATCCTGACTTCACAGTACAGTCCAGCCCCGAAATACAGGCAATCCTTCTCTGAACGAGGAGAAACAGCAAAACCCCAGACGTACGTTTCGGCCTATTGTGGGCCTCGTCAGTGAGGTGCAGCCATATCCCTCTAGGCACACTGAGCAACGGGTCCACGTCTGGATTCCCGCATCACACTTAGGGAGACTTCACAAAATGTCATAATTTGCATAAATAAAAGAGAGAGCGCTCAACCTGGAAACGAACAATAGCATAATAGCTTGTTCTATGGCTAGTACCACCCAAGAAGCAGCCTCTTTTGCTCAACATGTGCCTTTCACAGAGAAAAACTTTCCTGAAGCATATCAGTCTGATCCTGACTTCACAGTACGTCCAGCCCCGAAATACCAGCAATCCTTCTCTGACGAGAGAAACAGCAAAACCCCAGACGTACGTTTCGGCCTATTGTGGGCCTCGTCAGTGAGGTGCAGCCATATCCCTCTAGGCAGGATCAGACTGATATACTTCAGGAAAGTTTTCTTCTGTGAAAAGCACACTGGTGTAAAAGAGGCTGCTTCCGGGTGGTAAATCGCCATAGAACAAGCCACTGAGCTGTTGTTCGTTCCTGGTAGAGCGTTCTTCTCTTTGTATCAGAGAATTTAGATTTTGGATGGTTGAAAG